>NC_133324.1:555439227-555751727 GCF_042186555.1 Aquarana catesbeiana
CACTGTGGCGTGATCTGTCACTAGCTGTGTCCACCCGATGACATATTACTGTACCGGGCCGCTGCCGGTACCATGTAAGTGTTGTGACCAATCACTGCAGATCACATGACAATTATAAACAATGGATGGCTTCCTTTCATGCCATTCATTGTGTACAATTGTGCTGATAGCTATGATTGGCCAAAGTGACCACATGGTACAGACAGGGCCAACCACAGCCCATCTGTACCATGTGATTAGCTGTGGCCAATCATAGCTACACAACAATACACAATGAAAGATTAAATTTCATTCAGTAAAAATAGTTGCTTATAACTGTGAAATTCACTGCTATAAGCAATCATAATGTGTAAAAAAAAAAAAAAAAACACGATTGTAAAAAAAAGAAAAACAAATGTAATAAAAAGGAAATCCTGTCTTAAAAAATTGAAACAAACTTAAAAAAACTCACCATGCCTCTTTCTAAATACCCCAGACTGTCTGCTTTCCAAAAATGGGTCATTTGGAGGATATTTGTACTTTCCTGGCATTTTCGGGCCAGATAGGCCATCAGTACATCAGAATTGATCAATTTTCAGATATACTGTATATACACTATATTATTGGGATGCCTGCCTTACATGCACATGAACTTTAATGGCATCCCTGTCTTAGTCCATAGGGTTCAATATTGAGTTGGCCCACTCTTTGCAGCTATAACAGCTTCAACTCTTTTGGAAAGGCTGTCCACAAGGTTTATGAGCATGTCTATAGAAATGTTTGAAAATTCTTCCAAAAAGCGCTTTTGTGAGGTCAGGCACTGATGTGGCCTGACTTGCAGTCTCCACTCTAATTCATCCAAAAGGTGTTCTATCGGGTTTGAGGTCAGGGTTCTGTGCAGGCCAGTCAGGTTCCTCCGCTCATCCATGTTTTTATGGACCTTGCTTGCAGTGTTGTATTCAAAATGCAATAGTGCTAAAAAGCTGAAAACTGGCCTGGGCAGGAAGGGGGTGAATGTTCCCTGTGTTGAAGTGGTTAATAACCTGCTATGTGCTTAATCATTATTGCACTGCTCAACAATCACAAACTTTAATAAATGTGCCATCAAACCAGCATAAGTTATAAATAAAAAATAAAAGAAAAAAATTCAGCCCCATCAAGTAAAAAACCAAAAGCAAAGTCTTCATATATGTGAGATTCAACACAGTATTCCTTCGGTGTCTTCTATATTTTTTATAAGTTATCTCTTTGGGTGTTACTCCTGTGACTGACTTAAAAAACAAAAATTCTGAATGAACTCTTTGCACCCTTTGCACACTCCTTTCTAGTAAATAAAAAAAAACAGGGATTTTTCGTTCACATACATTGAAATACATGTTTAAGCTGGCCTTCTGTATCAAAGTAATCCCTTTTTGGGAATCAGACACAAGTTGTCTGAGAGTTATGCCTCGTACACACGGTCGGATTTCCCGACGGAAAATGTTCGATGGGAGCTTTTTGTCAGAAATTCCAACCATGTGTAGGCTCCATCAGACATCTTTCCATCGGAATTTCCGTTGCACAAAATTTGAGATCTGGATCTCAAATTTTCCGACAACAAAATCCGTTCTCGTAAATTCCGATCGTCTGTACACAATTCCGACGCACAAAGTGCCACGCACGCTCAGAATAAATTAAGAGACGGAAGTGCTCAGTCTGGTAAAACTACCGTTCGTAAGGGAGATAGCACATTCGTCACGCTGCAATTTTTTAAATAGTTTAATGCAGTGCATTCTCTTCTTCTTTATAATGCTAGAATAATTAAAGCGGTTGTATACCTTTATTTGTAACTTTTACCTACAGGTAAGCCTATAATAAGGCTTACCTGTAGGTAAAAAAAATATCTCCTAAACCTGTAAGGTTTAGGAGATATTCCCCTCGCAATGAGCCGCTGACTGCAGCGGCGCATGCGCACAGGGGACTCTCGGCTGACAGCCCGGCAAACTCCGGAGCTTGCCGGGCAGAAGTCTCCCGCGCGCATGCGCGGGAGTGACGACATCGCGGCTCCGGCCACTCACAGCGCCGGAGCCGCGATAACCGGAAGACACGCCGAGGGGAGATGTCGGCTCCCTCAGCGTGGACCAGGTGAGATGCCGGCGCCTCGTTCTAAGCTAAGTATCTCATAATGAGCTAGTATGCGGTGCATACTAGCTCATTATGCCTTTTCCCTTGCAGGTGTAAAAAAAAAAAAAAAAAATGACAGCGGGTATACAACCGCTTTAAGTTGTTTTGCTACTCATATTCACACAGAGTTCTGACAAACTGATTTCTTTTTTATTTCTTGTGATCTCCTGAATAATATTTTTTTTTTTTCATCAGATCTCCATAATAATGTTTCTAATTTTTGTTTAGATTTTTTTTTATCAAGATCTACATTTTTTTTTGTTTTTTATAGTGCTCTCCATAATATTATTTCTCGTTTTGTGCGTCAAGTTACCACAACACCATTATTATCTTGTATTTTTTAACCTCAAGGAGGTTGGTCTGTGTTGGTGTCCCTTGTTAATTTGACATTGTATTTAGGAAATGTACCTGCCTACTCACAAACAAACTATCCTTTTTGAAGTAAAACACATAGGTAAGTATTTGTGAAAAATAAATAGCCATTTATTCTGGGTCATAACAAAAGAAAGAGGAAGGCAACACTGGAGAAACTGGTGAAATTTGTGAAATCTTTGTACCCCAGGACACACATAAATTATTTTACAGTCATAATTGGTGGCCTGAGGAGTCCTTATAATAGTAAGCACAATCCAGTCCAGGACTGCAAGAGATCAGGAACAACAGCAGATAACATATCTGTCCCCAGGCTGTGGTCATTCAACAGCCTGCGTCTTTTGTCAGACCAGACTGAACCCAGGTCATTACTCTGTTGTCTTCCTTACACGCTTCCTTCCAGGCTGTGGCTCTGGTGTTGGAGTTGTGGCAGGAGGTGGAGGAGGACCATGGTTCAGCTCACAAATGTGGCTTTGGCTTGTGAGTTCGCCCCTCAACCCCTTATTTAGGGCTTGTAACATAACTTCCTCACATAAGAGGCGTTGGCCCTCCTCCATTTCCAGCATTTTGCAGGCTGACATGTAGGCATAGTCCTCTTGAAGACTGGGGGGGTTTCTGAGGGCCACAGTAGCCTTCATAAATAGGCCAAGTGCTGCCTCCTCCAGGTTACTCCTCTTCCTGGCACTTTTTTGTGGAAGGCCGAGGGGGGGGGGGCCTGGGATTCGGACAGGCAACTGGGCCTGGCCACCTCCTGGCTGCAACTTTCCACGGCCTGGCTGAGACTTTCCTGTGTATGAAAAAGGGACATAGTTTTAGTTGTTGGTTCATTAATCACACACAATTTTCAGCTCATGACTGTTACAAATTGAATGTTAATAAACAGAAAAGACTATTATTCTGACCCCAGCATTTTTCATTCTTGTCCCAATCATTTTAGGCCACTACTGTTTATTGATATGTAAAACACTTTGTGAAATCATAAATTAGTGATCAAAACTAACATCTATTTAACATCATTCATTTGACAACCAGAAATATTTTGAAGAATGCTATACCTGACTCAAGCTGGGCTCCTCCACATGTTGCTGCCTGGAAGGCCCAGGTTGGTCGTTGGAAGCCTCAGCTGGGGGGGAAGGAAGCCTTGAAGGAAGACTGGAGAGTGCTAGCCTGGGTTCCCTATGGTCTGACAGAAAATGCAGTCTGTCATTGTACCACAACCTGGGTACATAGATGTCATCTGCTGCTCCTGATCTCAGGGAATCCTGGACCTTCTTGCGCTCCCTATTATTATAAGTGCTCCTCATGCCACCAATTTTGGACGTTAAATACTTGATGTCTGCCATGGGGATCATCGGCTTCACAAATTCAAGCAGTTTCTCCATCGCTGCCTGCCTTTTTGTTTGCTTATTAAAAAACGGGTGGTTCAGCTGCCACAGACAGGGCAGCTCCCTAAACATATCAATGAATATTTCTAGAAATTCCCTATCATTGAAGGGATCCGTTTTCTCTGCAAGACAAACCCTAATGTCAGGCGAAACTCTCCTAATCTTGACCCAATATAGGACTCAATCTTTAAGCAGTATAGGCCATTGATGCACCAAGTTAAAATTGTACCTTCGTTATAACGATCGTTGCTTCCGCTACTCCGTCCTCTGCACACAGATCTACATACAACGTACGCGTGTTACGCTTTATATACACTGCGCATGCGCAAAACTCCGCCTGCCCCTGACGTTATTTTTAGTATATTCCCCTCCCCTTCTCTTTCGGCGCAGTGGGAGAGCACATGGCGGAGAGACAACTGGTGCATGCAGAGGAGAGCAGGAACGACGCTTCCGCTACTCCGTCCTCTGCACACAGATCTACATACAACGTACGCGTGTTACGCTTTATATACACTGCGCATGCGCAAAACTCCGCCTGCCCCTGACGTTATTTTTAGTATATTCCCCTCCCCTTCTCTTTCGGCGCAGTGGGAGAGCACATGGCGGAGAGACAACTGGTGCATGCAGAGGAGAGCAGGAACGACGAAAGGCCGGAGCCACAAGCGTCCCGATCCGGAGGAGATTTAAGGCCTCAAATATGTCCTTTATAGAGATGGTGGACATCTTGAAGAGGGCTGACTATGACAGGAAAGCATGGACCTTACCCAAACCCAAATGTGAGAAAGGCCAACATCATGACTAAAGTTGTGAAGAGTCTGCACAGGAATGCTGGGATACGGCGATCCAAGGAGCAATTGAGGAAACGATGGTCAGACCTCAAATTGAGGGAGCACGATCAGTACAGAAAGATCAGGAAACTGCTTCTAAAAGGTAAGTAGTTGTCGTGTGTTCCTATTATTATTATTACTTGCATGCTGCTCCATGTGCTTTTCTTTACTGTTGTACAATTTAAAATGGCAACTTTCATGTTCATGGGCACAATAATCTGTTGTAGGAAACATTGTTCGTTCGCCCACTTATAAGATGTTTTTAGCAGATACAGGTTAATTACATTTGTTCAGGCCTATTTGTATTAAAATAATTTGTCTAGATGGGTTTGTAACTAGAATGAAATGCAAACTTGATTCAGTCTAAGGAGAGGACACTCAGCAGCTGTTTATACATCTGGACGCAGGAGCACTAGTGTGGGACACCAGAACAAACTTTTTAGGGTGTCCCACACAGGGGTTCCAGTGGATACTAGGGGTCTCTACATGTGTGATACTTTAACAAAAAAGGTAGGTATTCCAGCTTTAGAAAGGAAATAAAATGTTCTTCAGCTTGGAACTCTGCCAAAACAGACAATTGTACGACACTTCCAAGCAATGTTTCATATTGCTATTTCTGCCCTCAAATATCTGTGTACTAAGTATACCTATTTTTTATTCACATAGGGGAGAAAAGACTCGGGACATCTGAGGACACTAGGGACCCCCCACCTCCTAAAGAAGGGTTAATCCCAAAACTACAAGCAGAGGATGAGGAGGGAGACGTTTATGAAGTGGGCAAAATAGTGACCACACCAGGTGAGTGTCTGAGACCACAGCTTCAGGTAATAGATGGATGCCTGCATATTTATAATACATGTGGATGTTGTGGAAGAAGAATCTCATTTCACAAGTGAAAGTGCCCAGATCCTCATCGGGGAGAGAATGGAGTGCAATCGTGATTTAGAAAATATAACGGAAAACATCAATGATGTTCAACAAAAAATGAAGAACATCATTGATGTTTTAGGCAGTATATAAAACACACAAAAATTGTACCATTTTCTCATGTATTTTTGCTTTTAAAAAAAAGTTTTAAAGTATTTTAAAAGCCAAATTTTGAAGATGCACACGGTGTATCAACATGTGCTATCTGCCCTCACGGGATATCAATGTGTGCGTTTTGTGGGTGCAACCCCTTCCTCGCAACTCAAGTAGGTGAGAGGAAGGGGTTGCACCCCCAAAACACGTCCATTGATCCCCCATGATGGAAGCTAGCACATGTTGACATTGGGCATGGGATCAGGAGGGAAATCTCCAGTTTGAATCACAATTTGTGTGCATCTTCAAAATTTGGCTTTTACAGGGGTGACATCACCCCATCTGATGAAGGCAATATCAACACCGTTTGGACATACGTCTGATATTGCCTTCACTTTATCAAAGTTGAACTTTGTAAGTTCCTGAGTTGTGTATGTTAGGGTTTGAAACATGCCTGTTTAACCAAAAAAAGGATATTTACAATGTGAAAAAAGTTATACACCAAAGATGGTTGGTTTGTTCAAAAACCCTTTTCTAACGCACATGTGAATGTGCTTTGAGTAAAATGTTTTCTACTCAACAATGTGTGGCTTCTTCTTTCAACATAATAATATTTCCCTGAAGAAGAGATTGTCACCTCATGTATCAAATAAATTTCATTTGCACTAGTGAAGAAAATGTCCAAAAAGAAAAGCCCATTGGAGAACCTAGGAGACAACTAAAAGAAACCCAGGCAGTAAATCAAAGGAAATCTTTCAGTTTAAGTTCAAAAATTCTTTATAAAATGTTTCTTAACCAGTTTCTGGCATATCAATGGCCCCCCTATCCGCAAAATACTCAACATACTTCTGTCTTACTTTGTGGGCGCTTTGGGGGGGCAAGCCAGGACGGCCAGCTTCAAGCGCCGTCAGGGTTTCTTGTTGAAGTCCGGCCTCAGGCCCAACTGAGGCCACATAGTTCATTGAATTTCTCCTTAAATAGTTGTGTAGAATGCAGCATGCAAGGATTATATGGATTATATGGTTAAGTTTATATTCCGTCGGAAAAAAAACATGGATTTTGTTGTCGTGTGTACGCGGCATTACAGGTGCATGTCTGGTCACTGACATGGACTCAGCGATAGAAATAAGATATACCTGTGCTCATTTCAACAGCAGACTTCTCTTGTGCACCTCAACATACGCCACAAAAATCATCTGAAGTCTGCTCTCACTTTTTATTGTGGGACTTAGAAGCTACTATATCCCCCAGGGGTTAAATATATGCTCCAATGTTCTTTATGGAGACTTCATTCATCACCAGTGTGTATAGGCTCAAAAAACAAGTACAAATAAATTCTGAAGCCGCGTACACATGATCGGATTTTACGACGGGAAATGTGTCATGACAGACTGTTGGCGGAAAATCTGACCATTTGTACGCTCCATCGGACAATTGTTATCAGATTTTCTGTAAACAAATGTTGGATGGCAGGCTTTAAAATTTTCCGCGGACAAATGTCTGTTTTCCGATCGTGTGTACACAAGTCCGTCGGACAAACGTCCAAAGTACAAACACGCATGCTTAAAAGCAAGGACGAACCAGGAGCGGTCGGTCTTGTAAACTAGCGTTCGTAATGCAGAATTAACATTCGTGACGTGGCAAATTATGAAATCTCGAAATACAGCGCACAATTTGCTGGTGATGCTGATGGAGTTATTGCAAACAAATTTTCATAGGTTTTTTTTTCTAGTGATATCAAGAATAATATTATTATGCTTGTTATTTTTTTTTTTTTTTTTTGATGCAAGTTACCACAACACCATTATCCTGTATTTTTTAAGATCAAAGATACAACTATGTTGGTATCCTTTGTTAATTTTACAATGTATTTTTAAAAATGTAACTGCCTACTCCCAAACTGTCATTTGAAGTAAAACACATAGCCAAGTATTATTCTCCACAATTTTCTTATTGTGCATTAAAAAAAGAAAATAAATAAAATTAGACATGCTATCTGCCAATAGAACTTAACCAAAAAGTGCATTCTATGCATACAAAAATATAACAAATTAAATCATTATTATTCAACCAAAAAATAAAATAATTCATGCATGTGTCCTGCTTCTTAATATAGGGGGTCAACACTGCCAAGAGTTGGTGAAAGCAGGGGTCCATCGTCCGGAGATAATTCCAAAAATCATCTGGATTATTCTCCTGGAGCTCCTGCAGTAAAGGCACATGACATACTGTAATTGGTCACGATTGATAAAGCAACCAATTTTTAGTCCAAGAACTCCTCCACCTCCTGTTCCTGGACTGCGAAATGAAAAGTGTGAATCAACACTCACCAAATTTCTACTAACACAAAATTAGCAGAAGGAGCACAAAGGGTGGTGCCTGACAATTGAACTTCCTCTTTTTCGGCTCATAGTACGTCACTACGTTTGTGTTTGTTGGCCGACAATTGTGTGCTGTTTGTATGCAAGACAAAATCCAGGCACACGCCTTCGGACAAAAGTCCAAGGTTTTTTCTGCAGAAAATCTGATCATGTGTACGTGGTTATAGTTTAGAAATGTACAGAAAGCTCCTACAGTTTCCATACATGCTAAGTATGTGCCAAAATCATACTGCTATCCTGTAATGATTTGACTATATTTAAAATTTTAAAATGCTTAGTGGGTTTATTATGTGCTAAATAATAAAAAAAGGCTTAAGTAACTTCTGCTATGAAATTAATTAAATGCAATCCACAATAATCTTTTCTATTATCCCTAACCCACAGTAGATTGCAAATAACACTGTCCACATATGGTACTGACAGGCTCTAAATATAATGGTATCCAAGTGTGTCAGAAGGTAAAGCTTACGTTTAGACTCAGGCATCTGATAATGCTCATACTTTGTATGATTTTTTTATAAGTCAAAACAGAAAGACTTATTTGTAATGTGCCTAGCTATAGATTTCATCAATTTTAAATAAATAGCTAATGTTCCCATACTGCATGTATTCAGTTTATTAGCTTGGTATGGAAATACTTGAGGGAAATGTGTTTAAAATTCTTTTGTGACTTGATTATTTTTTGTTGTTGTTGGATGTGTCTTTAGAATGGTAAATTTAACTCTATGGTCCTTCTGTAGCCTCTGAAGACTTGTTGTATAGGTTTCAAGAAGTGGGGAAAATGAATGTGGCTGTTTTATTTGTTAGTATAGTTTATCAGGTAGAAAATACCAAGGATGAGAGATGACTGCACGGAATGAATGTACCTGCACAGAAAAAGTTTCTATTTATAAATCTGCTAATTATATTATAGAATGTCCTCTCTTTGGATTACCTTGAACGTCAGCAGGCTTTCATAGCAAAACACTCTCAGGTGGGGGGAAGAGGGTACTATAAGCTATGTAGGCATTTTCCAGTTATTGTTCTTCTAAGATCAGCACTGGTGTCACACCTTTCCACTATTCACATAAACACATGAGTTGAATGGAATGTTAACAGTCTACTCATTTTACTAGCGTCCGATTCCGATTTAATTTTTGGACAGCTCCAGTCTTTGACATATGGCATCAATGTAAAGGATATGCAAATCCAAGAACAAAATTTAAATATGCTGTAGCTTACCAGTCACAATTACAGTGTTCCTATATCATTCAAGCTCTGTGTATGTGTACGCTTTTGCAATAAAGTACAAGCAAGTGCTTACCGTATATTGCATTAATTTGTAGTGTTAATATTTTCACTACACTATATGGCCAAAAATGTATGGATTGGACACGGATGTTCACACCTACAGTATATGAGCTTGTTGGATTTCCCATTCCAAATCCATGGGCATTGATATGGAGTTGACTTCCCTTTTGTGGAAAGTTGCAGTGTCAGCATCCCTTTAGAAGTGATTAACCCTTTGAAGTTTTTGTTGCAGAGGATACCTAAAATCTGACTTTTTTTAGTGCAGACTTCTGGGAAAATTAGTGAGCCAATCACAGGAAATGACATTTCTGGGAAAGTTGTCTACACCAACTGAGTACAGAACACATCAGGTTGCCACATTGCATTGAATTTTACAGAAAATGACATGGCTGCAGATTGGAAAGGTAATTTTTATTATCATTCAAATAAAGTATGGCTTGTGCTGCAATTGTATATGCTATATTATTTTTTGGTGAAAAGTTAGTGAAAAATTGAGCAACAGCTAGGGTGGCACTACAGCAATACTGGAGTAAGCTGACTGCATGAGAGCTGGAGGGATCCTTGTCCCAGTACAGTGGCTTTGACTTGTATTCCCCCCAGACAGCACTGTGTCTTATATTTGAGGTTATCATTGAGAAGTACCTGCTTGAGTATGTTTCACATTTTGAGTGCATTTTTATTGATTTTTAATGGTGAGCACTATAATTTGCTTCTTTTCCTTTTGATTTTGTGAAATGAATGTCACTTTGCAACCTTAAAAACCTTGTAGTGCCACTCCAAGCCCGAGGTGTAATGTGTTTAACCGCTGGAACTCAGGAAAAGTTTCACTCATCCAGAAGTGCCTCTATGACTAAGCCCCAGTGGGCATGGCGAAACATGTTAGGGAGTGTGGCCTGTGGAGCAGCATCGGTTGAAGCCATCACATACACCTACATGCATTGGGCTGGATGAGCGGCATCCTGCACTCTTGGATGAATATCACTTTGGTCGATCCTACCCATTAATGAGGTTGTGGAGCTGAGTCTTGTGGTTCTTCTGATTGATTGTATACACAAGCTGGAGCAAATTGAAGAGTTCTGTCTGGGTCCTAGTGACTGACAACATGCTATACTGACTTTTGCAGTGAAGGTCAGTATTGGAGGTGAGCGCTTGTCCTCTGGGGGAAGGTGGAGGCTTTTTTCACTTGTAGCACACTTAAATGGAGGAAACATGAGTTGGCACCATTTTGGAATTTTCTTTGTTTATCACTCTGAACTATTCACATTATCTGGATTTTTATTTTTTACATGTAACATATACTATTTGTTTTTTGAAAAGTTATTTGATATTTTGAATTGCACATATCCACACAGTTTTGATGACAGATTTTTATTATAATATTTTAATTTTGTTTTCACAGATTTGTATTTTGTTTTTTTTTCAGCACATTCACACGCATATTTTTTTACTTTTTTTCAGGAGGGGGGGGGGGGCAGGTTTCTTCTTATTTGTCACCATGAAATGTGTCCCCACTGAAAGATTTCAGCTATATTCCTGTTGTGGCAAAGCTCATATTTTTTGATTCACCGCTACTTTCAGTCAAAGTGAGTAGAGAGGATGATTAGACACAGACAGCAATAAAACAGTGAAAGTGGTTCTTTCTAATCTTTCCCTACTAAGTCCAAATCTAAAAACATAAGTACACATACATATATACATTAACAGTACCCTTCAATGGAAACACTCCATTATTTGGAGGGGTCTCCAGAGTACTTTAACTATTGATTGCGTAGGTGTGACAGGCAGGTGGTGAACTTTTTCCCATATATGATATACCATTGCCAATCATTTTAATTTCTCTTGTAATATGCAAGAGTGTTGGCTATTGAAGATATACTGTACATGTTAGCTGCTTTCCTATTATGTGGGTACAAATGCAGCTACTTGTTTTTAAACAATATCCCAACTTTTCATTTAATTGAAGCAGCGGATATCTATAAATATATGTTGCCTTTGTTGGCTTTAGGGTGAAAGTGACATCCACACATATGAGCAATTGAGAGCAGATTTTACCAGCTCTGTCTTGTTCCTTAACAATGATTAAATCCCCTGAAATTCTACTTATCAGTCCAATGTACTCCCTTAGGAAATTCTTTCCTGTTGTTTTTTCTATGGATTAAAATCAATGGCATCTCTTCTGAGATCCTCATAATCTTGTTTTGGTGCTGGTTGCTAGAGTTTAGTAAGGCTTTTCCCTTCAACAAAATCTCATGCCCCAGATGCAATTCCAAACTGTCTATTTGTTTCTAAAAACATATTGTTTTTTTTTTAAGAATAATATGTCAAAATGTCAGACATCATAATGCACAGAGTTCCAAGGGTTTATTGCAAGGTAATCCCATCCCTCCATCTTCATTAGTGCTCCAGGCTAGGATTACTTAACAGAAATACAACTTTGTGTAGATCTCTGCCAAAAACATGTAACCTACATTTTATACTGCACTGAGATTAGTCCCACCTACAGATAAAGGACTAGACTGGAATGCTTGCTGTAGTACCTTGCCAGTAGAGGTGTTGATATGGGAGAATAGAGTAAAATGCTTAAAGTGAACATCAAATTCACTAAAGTATTAACATTGACCAAGTTTTATTCTACTTGTAAAATCAGATTATAGGGTTGCTGGATGTCCCAATGCAATTAAAAAGTGAACTTGTCATCATTAAGGATTTATTTTGCATTTTAATGTGTGTGTATATGTATGTACATATATATATATATATATATATATATATATATATATATATATATATATATAGTATTTATTAATGAAAAACATTTTGCAAATCTTGAAAATTGAAACACCTGTCAGGGTCACTTTTTTCCTGGACAACTTCGACTGGATGTAAATACTATATTTTCACTACTTTAATTAAAAAACAAACTGGATGGCATTTCAATCATCACAGATCTGCAATTTTTCCCAAAGACCAGCAGGCATGTTGGTACATGTAGTTCCATAAGGCTCGGTTCACACAGGGACGACTTGTCAGGCGACCTAGTCGCCTGACAAGTCGCCTCCCGTTCTGTGCTATGGAACCGTTCTAAGGGGAGCGACGCACTTAGTCGCTCCGACTTAGAAAAAGGTTCCTGTACGACTTTGGGGGCGACTTGCATAGACTTCTATACAGAAGTCGTTTTGCAAGTCGCCCGGGCAGTCGTGTGCAGGTCGCCTCGGTGAGGCGACCTGCAAGTCGTGCCGCCTCTGGTGTGAACCGAGCCTTACCTTAACTTGCAAAGTTCTGCTGCTACCTGTTATCCCTAAAACTTAAAATTTGTGTTCAAGACTGGTTAACCACCTGTTGTTGATGCAATTAGCTACACGCCCAGCCAGATCAACTCTCTTCTATTTAAAGGATGAGTTCCCCTTTCGTCACATTTTACATGCTACACCCATATTCACTGTGTTACGAACAACATAAACACATCTATATATTGAAACAAAAATGTATATGTCTTAATTCCACCGTGTGTGGACACAGTGATTCACTATGTTAGTAATATCCCTGCACCCCTATTGGTGAATATTGGTCCAAAGTGTGTAGAAACAAATAAAAAGGTCCCAAATACAAAAATGTAATCCAAAAAAGAAAAGTGAGCAGAAGAATCCAACCAGGTCCTACCTACAAGCATTGCTCATGCACCTGTACTTACTTATGACAAGCCTGTCTTTGATTATCTAAAAATGAGTGTTTATTTTTAATATTCATTAAATACTACTTTTAAACGGTATCACACTATGCAAGCTTCTTTCTATTACATTATGCATGTTACGTGTTAGCGAGCCTCTGCCTTCCACATGTCCCCCTATGCTTTCTATTGATGTTTTGATTGTTGACGTTGACCAACCGCTTTGGATATAGGACCAGCTGTATTCATCTGGCATATTGAATAAAAAGCTTTTTATGACTTGTGAGGTATAAGCCTCTTCAAGTCAACATTATCTGGTAAGCCTCCTCCCATTTATGGTGGTGGTGTTTCTGGTTATTCTTCCCATCTTAAGGATCACACCTGGCTGGATTCTTCTGCTCACTTTTCCTTTTTAGATTACATTTTTGTATTTGGGACTTTTTTTTTATTTGTTTCTACACACTTTGGACTAATATTCACCAATAGAGGTGCAGAGATATTACTAACATAGTGAATCACTGTGTCCACACACAGTGGAATTAAGGCATATACATTTTTGTTTCAATATATAGATGTGTTTATGTAGTGTGTAATATACTAATACATCATTTGTTAATACCATTAGCGCTGCACTTTTCTACATCCACACTATTGCTTTTTTGTCTATAGCTGTGCTGGCTGCTCATGTGTATTTAAATTTTTTCCACAGCGCAGTATATATTCAATTTTATTTTTACTGTGTTATGAACTGACCCTCCCCCGATCTGACAGCTAGCAGGGATCTCCCCCCCCCCCCCCCCGCTTGCTGCCACAATTTAGAAAAAAAAAGTCCTGTACATGGAAAACTACAAGGTCTGGCAGCCTTTACAGCAGTTGGCTTGTAGTTTTCAATGAACTACTATGGCGCTCCACATCTGACAGAGTCTTCCTGTCAGATTGTATCTCCTTGCCAGTACGGGATGTACAGATACACTGACAGATCTGCTGGAGACCTGCATGGTACCAGCCATTTGCTGATCGCTTGTGCAATGCTTTACAGGATCAAAAAAAAATGCACATTTTTTTACCTGCAAAAAATGTGCATTTATTATTTGAGCGTGGCTCATTTCCTCAGGCTTTGCCTGACTAACAGCTAGTGTTAGGGCCTCCAGTGGTTCAAAGAAGGGTCTTTGTGGAGAGGTTTCCTAGTTTATGCCCATGCTTCCTGAAAGCCTTCCACATGGTCCCAAGACTCCTTGTGTCCCCGATACCACTAGTGTTCTTTGAGACTCCTAGTGACCGTTGATATTCCTTGTGATCCTATAGCTGGTTCCCCCATCCTAGTTTCCGTTTACAAGCATCTGCCAGTGCTTTTCAGTGTGATCGCTATACTTCCAGTGACCCTAGTGTCTTCCTGTCCTCATTCACTTCTCTGTGTGTTCCTGTTTGCAACATGTGTCCTTGCACCTGTTATGTCCTCTGAGCATTTCAGTCTCCTTGTGCCTTGGTTTCCTTCGTGTTCTTTTGCCAGCTTTCAGACTTCAGGCTCGATTCACACCTATGCATGTTGCTTTTGAGCGTTTTTGGAGGTTTTTTTTTCATGCTTGCCACGTTTTTGAGCCGCGTTTTTGCCGCGTTTTTGCCGCGATTTGCGTTTTGCGTTTTTTTTTTTTTTTTTTTTTTTTTCATTTTTTTTACAGTCTTACAAAAAAATTACAAAAAAAAAAAAAAAAAAAAACGGCAAAAACGCACCAAAAACGCATCAAAAACGCATCAAAAACGCTGCACTTGCGTTTTTGATGCTTGTCCATTGAAAACCATTACATGCAAAACGCTGCTTTTTGCATGAAAAAAAGTCCCCGACCCTTTCCAAAAACGCTGAGATACAAAAAAGCATTGATGTGAACATGTTCCATAGGAACCCATGTTAAAAAATTCCCGTGCATTTCTGCAAAATGCAAAATGCATCAAAAAACGCGCTAGTGTTAATGGGGCCTTAAGCCCCTCTGTTAATTTCTGTCTGACAATGCATTACAGGTGTGTAGTATGTTTTCTGTTTGGTGTCTACCAGTTTATTTTTAAGCTGGCCATTCATTATACAATTTTCTTCAATTTCCTTTAGGTTTATCTTCAACTATGTAGTGCAAGGGCCTGCCTGATTGCATGCAAATTCAAAGTGGTTAGGTTTTACCTCATATTGTATGGATTTGGTAAATCTAAAGGAAAATTGTACAAGAGAATTGTATAGTGTATGGCCTTAGACCTTGTCTTCAGATTTACCAAAACCATGTAGTGCAAGGGCCTGCCTGATTCCATAAAAACTGAAACTCTTTTGGGACGTACACACGACAGGATTTTCCGACAACAAAAATGTTGGATGTGAGCTTGTTGTTGGAAAGTCCGACCGTGTGTATGCTCCATCGAACATTTGTTGTCGGAATTTCTGCCAACAAATGTTTGAGAGCAGGTTCTCAAATTTTCTGACAACAAGACTTGTGTACACAAGTCCGACGCACAAAAGACCACACATGCTCGGAATCTAGCAGAAGAGCTGCACTGGCTATTGAACTTCATTTTTCTCGGCTCGTTGTACGTGTTGTATGTCACCGCATTCTTGACGTTCGGAATTTCCGACAACATTTGTGTGACCGTGTGTATACAAGACAAGTTTGAGCCAACATCGTTCGGAAAAAAATCCACGGTTTTGTTGTCGGAAAATCCTTTCGTCTGTACATAGCTTTAGGCTGGGTTCACACCTATGCAAATTGGATGCGGCTTACACCGTATGACATTTTAAAATACGTTCATTTGAATCAGGCTGGTTCACATATGTGCGTTGCATTCGCACTCCGCATTGCCCAAAAAAGTGTGCGTTTTCTGGGCATTGTGGTGCGAATTGCAAGCACATTATCTTCTATAGGAACGCATCTGATTTGCAGATGCATTCGTCCTGTACACAAATTCTCACCACCTCCTCACTACACCTCCCCCCTCTCCCAGGTCAGCTGATCTGCAGCTACAATGGAAAGGAACCGCTGAACAGCTGTTTTTTCTCTTCGCAGAGAAAACGGAGCTGGAATTCGCACTGCACCCAGCCTTAAGGTTTGACCTCAAATTATATGGTTTTGGTAAATCTGAAGACAAAAATCTGCAGAAAATATAATAGTGTGTATGGGGCCTAAAGCCTCGTCCACACGGCACGATTGTTGGCAGGGGATTGTCTGTTGTCCTAAAATCTTATCGTTAGTACGCTCCTTTTGACAATTGTTGTCCAACTTTCAGCCAACAAACGTTGCATGACAGGCTAGAAAATTTTTGGCCGACAACGGTTTGACGTCAGATTTTTGTATGGTCAGTACACAAATCCATCACACAAAAGTCGAAAGTACAAACACGCATGCTCAGAATCAATGCTCACCAAACACGAAATTAGCAGAAGGGGGCCCAAAGGGTGGCGCTTAAGAGCTATGTTCGTGTTTGTTGCACGACAATTGTGTATCGTTAGTATGCAAGACAAGATCTTGGCACACGCCCTTTTGACAAAAATCAGACGCTCGGTTGGCCAACAATTGTACCATGTGTACGAGGCTTTATCCTGTTTCCTTGTCAATGTCTCCCAGTGTATTTTCTAGTCTGCTTCATGTTTGGTGTCCCCATGCACCACTACCTGATCCCAAAAATTCCTGTTGATCGCTTTGCATTCACCCCTAGACCCCAGTGTCTGTGCATTTTCATGCACACATACCTACTAGGACTGTACTCCCTACTATCTTGTTATCCCTGCGCCTCAGAGATGCAAGGGATTCTTATCTGTTTATCAGTCCTTCGTTTCCAGTAGCTAAAAAAGTGGAAAAACTGTGCTACTATGAGTGGTGTGATGTGTAAATAAATAAACAAAACAAGTATACTCAAGGTTGCTGCTTAACACGGACTGTGTTCCCACATAGAAAAAATAAAAAATCAAAGAAATGTGAAGTGCTACCTATCCTGCTAGTTCAAATAATTGCATATAATGCAAACACTTGTTAAGTATTAATGATATAAACATGGCAATAGTGGTGATGACCCCTCATAGATAAAAAACAAAACAAAAAAAAAGGGCAATTATAGTTTATAGTGACATATCACACTTGTGAACCATTTGATATACACTCAAGAATAACATACAGTTAAAATAACCATAAAAACTCAGCAATCTTAAAGTGGTTGTAAACTCAAACCCCCCCCCAAAAAAAAACCTGCAAGACAAAGGCATAATGAGCTAGTATGCATCGCATACTAGCTTATTATGAAATACTTACCTTAGATCGAGGCTGTTGCAGCGGTCCCCGTACACTGCTGTGAACAGCAACATGTCTCCCGAAGTTATATTCAGGTTCGCAGGCTCCAGCACTGTGATTGGCTGGAGCTGCAATGATGTCACTTCCGCGCATGCTCGTGGGACCAGCCAGTCACAGCATGGCTCCTGAAGAAATGGCACGAGCGGGCCGTTTCTTCAGTGCGTATGTGCCAATGACGTCAGCACATGCGGATACAGTGAATATCTCCTAAACTGTGCAAGTTTAGGAGATATTCATGGTACCTACAGGTATTATTATTATTATGCAGGTTTTATATAGCGCCAACAGTTTGCGCAGCGCTTAACAAAATAAAGGCAGACATTACAGTTACATTACAATTTGATACAAGTGGAATCAGAGGGCCCTGCTTGTTAGAGCTTACAATCGAAAAAGGAAGGGTCAATTGATACAAAAGGTAATAGCTGTGGGGGGGTGAGCTGATGGAGGAAGTAAAACAGTATTAGTAATGCCTCGTACACACGAGCGGACTTTCCAGCAGACTTGGTCCGACAGTCTTTCCGGCGGACTACCTGAACGGACGGACTTGCCTACACACGACCGGACACGACTGGACTTTCCAGCAGGACTTTCGCCGGAGTTACGGTGGACTTTCAGAATGAACGGACTTGCCCACACACGGACAAGTCCGTTCATTTTGAACGGGACTAGAAAAGGAAGTCAATCTTGCCGCTTTTATTGGCGAGATTGACACCTTGTGAGCCCCGTCGTGGGGCATACCAGGCCCTTAAGTCTGGTATGGATTTTAAAGGGAACCCCCTACACCGAAAAAACGGCGTGGGGTCGCACCTAGAATCCATACCAGACCCCGATCCGAGCACGCAGCCCGGTCGGTCAGGAAAGGGGGTGGGAACGAGTGAGCACCCCCCCTCCTGAACCGTGCCAGGCCGCATTCCCTCAACATGGGGGGGTGTGTGCTTTGGGGGAGGGGGCGCCCTGCGGGGTCCCCCCACCACAAAGCACCTTGTCCCCATGTTGATGAGGACAAGGGCCTCTTCCCGACAACACTGGCCGTTGGTTGTCGGGGTCTGTGGGCGGGGGGCTTATCGGAATACGGGAGCCCCCTATAATAAGAGGACCCCCAGATCCCTGCCCCCCACCCTATGTGAATGAGTATGGGGTACATGGTATCCCTACCCATCTACCTAGGGAAAAAGTGTCATTAATAAAACACACTACACAGGTTTTTAAAGTAATTTATTAGACAGCTCCGGTGGGGTCTTCTCCCGGCTTCGGGGGTCTTCTTCCGACTTCGGGGGTCCTTCCGGTTCCTCTTCTCCCGGCGCCCGGTTGGTTGTTCTCCGCTTTCTCTGGCCTCTTCTCCCGGTGTTCCAGTTCTTCTGCCGGCTCCTCCGCTGTCTTCATGCCGCAATTTTGCCAGCGGAGGCCCGGACTTCTGGGCTTCTGGGCTTCTTGGCTTCTTGGCTTCTTCTCTTCTTCTTTTCTTCCGATGTTGACACGACGGTCTCTCTGGCTGGAATGCTCTCTGAGCGCTCCGATGTGACTTATATAGGTGGAGACCCCACCCCCTTATGCCGTCACAGTCCCTGGGCATGCTGGGACTGTGACGTTTTAGGGGACGTGGTCAACCACCAGGTATGCCGGAAAGTCCGCTCGTGTGTACGTGGCATTAGAAGCAGGATAGGCTTCTTTAAGGAGAAGGGTTTTTAAGGATCATCTAAAGATGGATAGATTAGGGGACAGTCGGACAGATTGGGGTAGGGAGTTCTAAAGGATGAAAGAAGCTCTGGAGAAATCCTGGAGGTGAGCATGGGAGGAGGTGACAAGGGAGCTAGAGAGCAGGAGGCCTTGGGAGGACCGAAGAGAGTGGCTTGGTTGGTATTTTGGGACAAGGTTAGTGATGTAGCTGGGGGCAGAGTTATGGATGGCTTTGTAAATTATTGTTAGTACTTTGAATTTTATTCGTTGGGTGAGTGGAAGCCAGTGGAGAGATTGGCAGAGAGCGGTGGAAGACACTGAATGGTCAGTAAGGTGGACGGGTCTTGCAGCGGCATTCATTATGGACTGAAGGGGGGATAGTCTATGTAAAGGTAATCCAATGAGGAGGGAGTTGCAGTAGTCACAGCGAGAGATAACCAGGGAGTGAATTAGAAGCTTGGTGGCGTCATTAGTTAAAAAGGTGTGTATTCTGGAAGCGATGCGGAGGCTAAGGCGGCATGATTTGGACAGGGATTCTATGTGGGCCTGAAAGGACAGTTCAGAGTCTAAGGTTACCCCTAGCACCCTGGCATGTGGGGACAGACTGATAGATGTGCCATTGATCTTGACAGAGAAGTCAGGGGAAGGGGCACGTGGGGGAGGAAATATTATAATAGGCTTACCTGTAGGTAAAAGTGGTGTAACAGGGTTTACAATCACTTTAAATGGATGCTGTAAATAGTCCTTATAGAAAAGTGATCATAAAATCCAGTATATTCACTTAGTGCACACACTCTGTAAATAATCAGAAATCCAGTAATAAAATTCAGTGCAAATCTTGTGTTTTTCTCAAAAAACTAAACAAAAAACAAAGGTGCCCTCCACCGGTCACATTATGCACTCACCTCCAGGGGAGACCTTCCCAGGGGTCTACAATAGCATTCCCCTTACGGGTATATATCCAATGGTCGGCTGCTTTCCTGGTGATTCTTGGACTCTTCTTCTCTTGAGTATATATCAAATGGTTCACAAGTGTGATATATCACTATAAGCTATAATTGCCTTTTTCTTGGTTTTTGTTGACCCATGAGGGGTCATTACCACTATTGCCACATTTATATAATTAATATTTAATAAGTGTTTGCATTATATGTAATCATTTGACCTAGCAGAATAGATAGTGCTTCACATTTCTTTGAGTTTCCAGTAGCTGCCTGTTCAGGTAAATCTGAGAACTGCAACCTGGGGATCATCTGCAGGACAACCCATCTTCACTTTCAGGAGCTCTGGAGAAGACCAGGATGTTTCCTAAGCTGGGCACATATTTGCTCTTTTTTTTTTTTCATTCAATCAGCAGGTTAAACTAACCTCCAATATTGGATGTGGATGGAGGATTCACTCACGCTGTGATATGGCGTTCTAACGGTGGGGAACCTTCCCCCCCATCAGAACATGCTGATCAGTGTTGCTGGCTATAGCAAGTGGCACTGATCATTCGGGAAAAACTTGACAAGCTGGTAGTTTGAAAGTTGGCTGGTCCCTGCTGAAATGGCTGAATTTCACTCCATGTACGGCCACCATTAGACTCTGTACCTCAGCCCTTCCGAGGGTCCTCACCATCACTGAATGTGTGGGCATTCTGTGCTCTCCCCAGATAATAGCAATAAGTATCCTTTCTGTCCTCGAATCCTCATGTACCTCAACTGTATCCTGTGTACATGCATTCTCTCTGACTTTGTGCACCTCAGTGTTCCTCATCCATATTGTTGCCTTTGTGTTCCTGTAAGCTCAGCATCCCACTGCTGCTAAGATAGTCTTGTACTTGCTGTGAGCTTTGCACCTCAGGGCAGGAAGTGTCTGTTATTAGTATTCTGTGGCCTGTAAGATCAGTACCCCAGTGCTGTACTATATTCCTGCCAATCCCTTGAGGCTTGTATTCTGTGCTTTCCAAGATCCTCATCTCTATACCACATCAGCTGTAGCTGCACAGAGGTTCCATGATTCAACCAAATGTGACAGTCTCCCCTTTGTGACATGAATTTTATTTGAAACAACAAGATCACAGAGCAGATTATGACTTCCAGGAGACCTAAAAGGCCAAAGGTTAGTTAGGTCAAAGATGCCAATTATTAAATTATCCTATAATTCAAGCTTTGCGTTGAGTTTGTCATGTTTGAATTATCCAATCAGTGTATACAGAGTCTGCAACTTACTATACCTTATTGCACTAAGTGTTAAAGTAAACTTGATTGGAGTGTGTGGAGCTTAAATTGGCATTTGCAAAAAAAGGATATTACCTATACAAATGACTCACTAGAACACTATCCCATATGTTTTTTTTTTTTTTTTAAGACCCCTTTCACACCAAGGCGCTTCAAAAACGCCCTAAAAACGCCATAGCGTTATTGCCGAGTTTTTACAGCGTTTTAGGGGCGTTAGCGGTAAAATTAATGCAATGCTGCAGGCGTTTTAACAGCGTTTTTCAAGCATTATTGAAGCATCGGCGTCAAAGAACAACTTCACCTCCCTACATCACTTCCTGTGTACTTCCTGGTATCTCGTTGAGGTGAGAGGGTAAATAAAGAAGATGGAGTCCATGGAGCTGTTTTTGTTATTTGTGCTACTCTATTGGGAGCATATCCTCCAACAGAGGCAGCACCGTCGCTATTGGGTTCATCCCATCCTCCAAGCGCACACCTCAATTGGACAATTTGCATTGCTATACGAGGACTTGAGAGTGCACCCAGACAAGTTCAAAAATTATACTCGGATGAGCATTGCAACGTAAGTATCTATATCCTAATTCCACTCCCAAATCCCTAACCCTAATCCCGCTCCCACTAGTCCCAAATCCCTAACCCTAATCCCAACCCTAATCCCGCTCCCACTAGTCCCAAATCCCTAACCCTAATCCCGCTCTCACTAGTCCCAAATCCCTAACCCTAATCCTGCTCCCACTAGTCCCAAATCCCTAACCCTAACCCTAATCCCACTTCCACTATTCCCAAAACCAGAACCCTAATCCCGCTCCCACTAGTCCCAAATCCCTTTGATGGTCTGTTTAATCATTCTGACGTTCCCATCATTTCAGTCCTGTTGTTGTAGATGCTCTAATTTCTGCTTGCAATGTTTACCTTTTTGTGAGATCATGTGACTTTTCTACAGCTCAGGGCAGATTATAGGCGTTTTTCAGGCATTTTTACAGCATTTTCAATTCATTTAAATGGAGAGGGGCGTTTTTGAAGCGCTTTTTTCAACGCCCAAAAGCTGCTCCAAAGATGCTGCTTGCAGGACTTTTCTCAATGCCCTGCCAGCGCAACGCCTCAGTGTGAAAGGGTCCATTGAGATGCATGGGGAGCGTATTATGAGCGTTTTATGAGCGTTATTTTTAGAGCTAAAATGCTGCAAAAACGCCTTGGTGTGAAAGGGGTCTTACTATGAGTTAGACCGTGGTATGTATTATTTTCGACTTCATTAACATGAACTTTCTAAATCAGTATACAGTAATTAATACCAGCTTCTAAATTTATGCATGCCACAGAAGAAGCAGAAGATATCCTGTAATTTATTCAGAGAGATTACGCTAGATCCCAATTCACAAACCATATTGGGGGAATTCATGTTGTAGATACTCCTTTAGAATTCCCTCACACCTCTACATCATAAATGCTGGTGTTTGTGACAGATTAATGTACCTGTGGTAACAGGTACAAAAATTTGTCTTGGGAGGTAGGGGCACTAAGGCTGAAGTGTCCATACCAGACATTCTGTTCTTAGTATAGCTCAGTCTTACTGGTCTCTCTTCCCAGGCACTGCAACCCTCACACAGACAGGCACAAGGCCAAGGGGTAGGAGGAACCTAAATAAGAACTGGTTAACCATCAGGTCTGCCTTGCTTTTGATTGCCCTTGAATAGCATTGGGTGTATTTCATAGGTGCGACTATGGAATCTGCCTACTGCCAATCATAATCAGGGTGAAACTGATGGGGAAAAAGTCTCTCACTTCTTCATTAGGCTCTATCCATCCAATAGGTGATAGGTCTGTGGAGAATAGTTCACTATCAGGTCTGCTTCCCAGCTGAATGGGGCAGTGGATAGAGACCTATGCAGGAAGCTAGCACATTCATGACAGCTTCCCAACACAGACATACCCTAAACTGAGCACTGGCATCTTTCCCTATGGCAGCTCAGAGGTGGTCTTAATCAGGGCTTTATTATTCAGAGAATAAAGGCAGGTACTCACATTCCCCCACCTTATGCCACAACAAATGGTGGGTGTGTTCAGGGCTCTAGACTGTATATTACGCAAAGCTCAGGAATGCATGTCAAACAGGGCACAGGACTCAAGATGGGTAACACAGGCCAGTGTATAACCAAAAATGACCTTCCCTCTAACCCATTAATACAGTGCCCCCCTCCCCAGTAAAGATTCCCCTTCCACATCGTACATAACTCCCATGGAGTACAGAGCTCTCCCACCACTCAACTGAGAGTGCCAAGGAGAAGCAGCATGGCTAGTGCAGCTGAACTGCTTGAAGAGGCGGACTGCCACCGATAAACACAGAAGCCAGTAAAGGGAGTGAGTTCTGCAGAAACTTCCTCTATCAGCTTTTGTATTTATCAGTGACAGCTCAGGTCTAAAATAGGTTTCCTAATATGCGAACTGGTGTTAATTCTTTTAAAATCTGTCACAACCATAGATAGTGTCATGACTTTGCAGTAGTGCTCACCTTTCTGTTGTGTTCAGCTTAGAGGCCAGTCGCTGTTCACCTGTATGCTTAAGTAATCTTCCCTCAAGCATGGCTCCACCCCAGCCATGTAATCTGTTCACCGATCTTGGCTTGTTCTTTGACTATCCCTGCCTTCTTGTTACCCTGAACTTTGGTGTGTTCTTTGTCTAATCCTTGTCTGCTAGTTACCCTGACCTTTGTCTTATCTCCTGACTATCCCTTGTTGTCCTGGACTGCTGCTTTCTCTGTATCCTCCAGTAGCCTACCATGAGCGTGAGCTGGGAGACCCCAGGGGCCACGACCTGGAGCCAGTTGCAGCGCAGTCCATCCTCACCACTAGAGGCTCTGGTGACTATATGCTGGCTCTTAGACTCCGTGCCCTGGGGAATCTTATGCTCTAGCGGTGCACTCCTGACTCCAACGGTGTGCATCTGTCACCTGGCCTCAGGTAACCTGACAATTTGATCAGCCATGGACCCGGCTGATGTGTCGCTACACGCTGTTGATCCGTTGCAGGGCATAATCTGCAGACGAGACCCAGGAATCTAATCAGACTCAGATGATGCGATTCCTCCCACTTCGAGCAGTTTCAGCCCTTCTTAGGAACCTCGATTCAACAACCTCAATCACAATCAGCGGCTGTACCTATTGCAGTCGCAGCCACACATTGGCTGCAACTACAAGCTACCTCCCGTTTCTCTGGGGACTCCAAGGCCTGCAGGGGGTTCCTCAGCCAGTGCTTCATTCACTTTGAGCACCAGCCTCAAAACTTCTCGTCTGATCGGGCAAAGATAGTCTATATTATTTCCCTCCTCTCTGGTGAGGCTTTAGCCTGGGCTGCTCCCCTATGGGAGAAGAATGATCTAGTGGTTTCTAGCCTATCTGACTTCTTGAAGCTCTTTCGGAATATCTTCGAGGAACCGAGTCAGGTTTCTTCAGCGGCCAGTGCCCCTTTACGTCTTTGCCAAGAGTGGGATTTCCTCAGCGGCACAGTATGCTCTTCAGTTTTGTATACTAACAGATGAGTTGAGCTGGAACAATGAGGCCTTAGTTGCAACCTTTTTACATGGCCTCTCTGACCGAGCGAAGGATGAATTAGTGGAAAGAACCATCCCCGCCGGTCTGGACGATGTCATCTCCTTGTGTAACCAGATTGATATTTGCTTTCAGGAGAGGTCCCTAGAAAAAAGACGCCAGCACTCCCTGATCCCTAGTCAGCCTGAGTTCCCCTCCCTTCGTCCCATGGAGCATCATCTGCCAGCTGAGGAACCTATGCAGGTGGGCTGGACCAGGCTTACCCCCGAGGAACGTGCTAGGCGCAGAACTCTGGGCCTGTGTCTCTCTTGTGGAGGCAGGGGTGTGTGTTCGTGACTCCTTCTCAATTCGTCCGGGAAACACTCGGGTCTAATACATCTGGAAGGTGGAGTATTGGACCCAGAAATATCACCTTCTCGTCTTCTTCTTTCTGTGTTCCTTCATGTAGGCACTTCCTCTCAATCGGTCTTGGCATATCTGGATTCTGGGACTGCTGGCAATTTTATGGACTGGAGAACTGCATCTTCCATGGAGCTTACCCTTTCGCCCCTCACCACGCCACTGGTGGTCTCGGCAATTGATGGCACTGTTCTTCTAGTGGGCCCTATCCGCTTCCAGACTCTCCCTGTTAAGATCTCGGTAGGGATACTCCAGGAGTGGATATCCTTCCTTATCCTACCTAAGGCCTCAACCCCCATCGTATTGGGCCTTCTTTGGCTACAGCTCCACTCTCCACATGTGGACTGGACTTCTGGGCAGATCCTGGCTTGGGGTCTCTCCTGTTTCTCTTCTTGCCTACTCAAGGTTGCCCCAAAGGTGAGACTTCCCATTGCAACCACATCTGTATCTTCTGCTCTTCCCGCTGCATATATCGATTTCCGGGATGTGTTCTGCAAAAAATCAGCTGAGGTGCTTCCTCCTCACAGGCACTTTGACTGTGCTATCGACCTTGTTCCTGGAGCAACTCTGCCCAGGGGCCGTACCTACCCTCTGTCCATTCCTGAGACCAAGGCCATGTCAGAGTATGTCTCTCTAGTGAATCTAGAGAGGGGGTTCATCAGGTAATACTCATCGCCTGAGGGAGCAGGGTTCTTTTTTGTTGCCAAAAAAGATGGTACCTTAGTACCCTGCATTGACTATCGAGGTTTAAATGCGGTGACAATCAAAAATCGATACCTCTTACCCTTAATATCTGAACTATTCGACAGGTTGAAAGGTGCCTCCATTTTTACCAAGTTGGATCTCAGAGGTGCATACAATCTACAGGAAGGTGACAAATGGAAAATCGTGTTTAACACTAGGGATGGGCGTTATGAAACCTTTTGGTTTATGTAATGCCCCAGCTGTGTTCCAAAATGTTATCAACAACATTTTCAGGGATCTGCTGTATCAATTTGTTGTCATCTATCTGGATGACATTCTCATCTTTTTGGAAAATCTGCTTATCCACAGAAACCATGTCCGGATTGTACTTCAGCGCCTCAGAGAGAATAATCTGTATGCCAAGCTGGAGAAATGTTCTTTTGAATGTTCTGAGGTCCTGTTTTTGGGAGGCTTTGTCTCTAGTTTGGGTCTACGTATGGATCCTTGAAAGGTTTCGGCCATTACCAACTGGCTTCATCCTGCCAGCCTCAAGGCCACACAGCACTTTCTTGGGTTCGGGAATTATTATAGGCAGTTCATTAGGAATTACTCTTCCATTGCTGCCCCTATTATTACCTTGACCAAGAAGGTTGCGAATGCCAAGGAGCGGTCCCCTGAAGCTGTCTCTGGATTTCACGATTTGAAACGGGCCTTTGTTTCTGGACCTCTCTCTTGAGGAGATCTAATCCTGGGCATCCATTTTTTTTGTTGAAGTGGACGCTTCTTCAATGTGGGTGGGAGCTGTGCTTCCTCAGTCCTTTGAGAAGAAAGGTCAACTATGTGCTTTCTTCTCCAAAAAAAATTCTCAGGCAGATAAAAATTATGCTTTTGCTGATTGGGAACTTCTTGCAATTAAATTGGTGTTAGAGGAGTGGCGTCATCTCTTGGATTTGCACTGATCATAAAAATCTGCAGTACTTACAAAATGCCAAATATCTGAATCCCAGACAGGCCAGGTGGAGCCTTTTCTTCTCCCATTTTAATTTTACGATTACGTACAAACCTGGTTCCTGCAACAGTCGGGCTGATGTTCTCTCTAGGTCATTTGACACTTTGAATGAGGAGCCCACCCCTGAACCTGAGCCGATCATTCCGACCTCATGAATTCTTGTCCATTCCACCACCATGGATTCAAAAATTCCTCCTGGCAAGACCTTCATCTCCACTGAGCTAAGAGCTAAGATCCTTCGCTTGGTACATGATTCCAAGGTGGCAGGTCATGCTGGGTTCCTCTGATCCCATGAGTCGCCACTACTGGTGGCCTACTCTCGTATGTCAAGGACTACGTTAAGGCTTGTCATGTCTGTGCTCAGTCAGTAAATCCTCCACACAAGCTTCTGCTGGTCTTCTCATGCCCTTGCCCATTCCTAAGGAGCCCTGGTCTCACATAGCCATGGATTGTATCACCGATCTTCCACCGTCTGAGAATAATACAGTCATTTGGGTGGTAATAGATCGGTTCTCCAAGATGGCTAATTTTTTCCCCTTCCTGGTCTCCCTTCTGCTCCTGCTTTTGGTTCCCATTTTTGTTCAAGAAATCATCCGCCTCCATGGGGTTCCTTCTCATATTGTTTCCAACAGGGGTGTTCAATTTACTTCTCGTTTTTGGAGAGCCTTTTGCAAATCAATCAATATTGTCTTGGATTTTTCCTCTTCTTACCACCCTCAATCCAATGGACAGACTGAGAGGGTTAATCAGGAGTTAGAGGCCTTTATTTGCACCTTAGTCTCTGCTCATCATATCTATTGGTCCTCTCTGCTCCCGTGGGCAGAATTCTCTCACAACAATCATGTAAACACCAGTTCTCAGAAGACACCCTTTTTCACAGTTTATGGAAGACATCCTCAGCTCCCTCTTCCTATGACCTGTTCTCCAGACATTTCTGCTTTGGCTACAGCTCAGGAATCTTTCAATTCTATTTGGGGTGATGTTCATGATTCCCCCTGGGCCACCACTGGTAAATGCAAAGGTTTTGCCAACCGTCACAGCCGTAAACTGCCTTCTCTACAGCCAGGGGACGGGGACGGTTTGGCTTTCCACCAGAAACATCAAGCTCCGGGTTCCTCCTCTGAAGTTTGCCCCAAGATTCATTGGCCTTTACATTATAACTTCTAAACTGAATCCAGTTTGTTTCAAACTTCAGATTCCTAAAAGCTTCAAATTCTTGAACTCCTTCCATGTTTCCCTTCTAAAGCCTTTAGTCCTCAATAAGTTCTCTCGTCCACTCCCTACCACGGCCCCGGTTTCTGAGGATAATCAGGAGTACGAGGTTAGTCAAATTCTGGATTCCCGGCTCTGTAAAGGCATTCTTCAGTACCTTGTGCATTGAAAAGGGTTTGGTTCTGAGGAGAGGTCTTGGATCACTGCATCTGATATTTTTGCGCCTCGACTTTTGAGGAGGTTTCATCTGAGGTTTCCCTCCAAGCCTGGGCCCAAGCGGGGGAGGGGGAGACCTCGTAAGAGGGGGTACTGTCTTGGCTCTGCAGGAGTGTTCATGTCTGTTTGCTCACCTTTCTGTTGTGTTCAGCTTAGAGGCCAGTCGCTGTTCACCTGTATGCTTAAGTAATCTTCCCTCAAGCATGGCTCCACCCTAGCCTCTAACTTGGAACACTATATTAATCTGTGCACTGCAAGCCAAGCCTTGCTGATCAATATTGTGTGTTTGGCTTCCTGTGTGTTTCTGTTCACCGATCTTGGATGTTCTTTGACTATCCCTGCCTGCTTGTTACCCCGACCTTTAGCGTGTTCTTTGTCTAATCCTTGTCTGCTAGTTACCCTGACCTGTGGCTTATCTCCTGACTATCCCTTGTTGTCCTGGACTGCTGCTTTCTCTCTATCCTCCAGTAGCCTATCGTGAGCTGGGAGACCCTGGGGGCCGCAACCTGAAGCCGGTTGCAGCGCAGTCCATCCTCACCACTAGAGGCTCTGGTGAACACCTGCTGGCTCTTAGACTCCTTAGACTTAGAATCTTATGTTCTAGCTCCCAGTGGGACCGTGTTGGTGCTCCAGTGGACCTGCTTTCCTGAACCACCCAGAGCTCCATCCGCAGCAGTCAGCCGTAGGGTCCACTACCTTAGCGGTGCACTCCTGACTCCAACGGTGTGCATCTGTCACCTGGCCTCAGGTGACCTGACACATAGCAACAAGTTCTAAAAGTGGTGGTAGTAAAAACTGAATCTGTCTTGTATCATGTGTATTGGTACTGAAACGTGTGCAAAGGCTTGTCTAAATTAGGCAAAGGTAGTTTTATATAGACCTATTTCCAGAAAAGTGTTGTTAAAAGATTGTTATATGCAAATATGTATTCTTATATTATGTAAGGGTTGATTATGTTTTCAATGTCAAAAATTCTATGCAATATGGCAATCTAGAGGCATTCTGTACACTGACAGCCCCCAGAAATGTAATTTTCTACCTCTCTAATTGGCTCACTGAATTTTTCAAAAGTCAATGAGCCTAAAATTGTATATTCCCAAAGGCCTGTCTACTAAATGGATGCCTATGATGCAGCTTTTTAAGGCCATTAGAGCAATGACCCGCAAAGGTGCTCCTGGATTTTAAGGGCCTTGCTACTGGTAAATTTCCCTGTAGCTGCACCCAGACACTCACTGACCCTCCAACAGCAACAGACAGGGAGACTCCCACCCTGTCAATCTTCTTTTTGCTATTTTTATTACCACTATTGTCCCGGAGACAGAGGATCGGGGTACAGGATACCTAAAAACAACAGCAACAATTTTCTCAGTATAATTTTCTAGTATCTTTTGCCTCTGCCACAAGTTAAGGCAGATTCATCAGACCAGATGAACAGCTCCCTTTAATTAGCTTCAGCTATTTTCACAGGCTAGCACTGGACCTATAAACTGATGTGCTGGTTGTGTTGTTACCTTCATTTAGGGACACTTCTTCATAGGCTATGCATGGAGCTCTTTCCCCCTAGTACCCAACATGGGGAATAGTCACATCACTTCCTGACTGCAGAGGAGAAGCCACTACTGACAGCAAAGGATTGTGGGACATGTAATTTTGTCACCTGGATTTAAAATAGACCTCATACTGTTAAAAACTACAAGTTCCAGTGGGCTGAGAAACCGAGGAAATCTGGGTGAGCAGATAAATTGAACTGTCCTGGGTGGACTCGCTCTCTTGGGACATTGCATTCAGAGCTACAAGAGCAAGAGGCCGTCACTCTGGGTGCTGTTTGGCAAGCACCGTGGCCTAGGCAGAGCTGGGGACATCTCACCCTGAGAGCTGCATAGTTGGGTGCAGGGTTGTTGTCGCTGTCACTGCATCCGCTACGTTGCTGATCAGGTCCTTCACCACACACCCACGCAGTCATCATTGAACTTCTGGGCCTGCACGTTGCCAGTTGGGCACTTCACACCTGGTTGCAGACATTTAAGAGCCTGTGCAGGGACATCTCCAAGGACCCGTGTATCTGCAGGATTGGTGAGTGGGTGGAAGCCCATCTTATTTCTGACATTTCACCTAAAGACACTGCATGTAAACACCTTTATACCTGACCAGCTGGACGGTCTTTGCTGGGGGAAATACAACATCTAGTCCATTCAGCTTTATTGGCCTGCTACTACACAGTAGCATCTCTGGGCCGCACCATAGCTAGCTGAAGATCACGGATTACCATACTACAATAACTTTTTCTCTTTAAAGAACTCTGCTCGTAGAACCTGTGGCAGATTAAAACCTTCTTACAACTGTATATTAAAGGCAAACTCTTTCCCCTTTTGTTTTCTTCATATTTCCTGTCATCAGGGCCTAGAGGCAGCTGACAGATTCAAAGTCTTCTAAATCCCCTCTTGATTCTGGGATTATAAATCTGTTTAAAGCCTATTTATCATAGCCATTTAACCTATTGACATGGTTATTTCACTGTGTACCCTGGTGATTTCGTTTAACTGCAATATTATACAAATTGGGTCATACCCGTATCTTTTATAGTCTTGTTGACTTCCAGGAAAGTGTAAATCCTATTAATTATTGGCTTCTTTGAATTTGTATCTTCTGCTTGAAGTATGTTGGAACCTAGTGTGTCAGAAGTGTCAGGTTTGCAAGGTCAGGGCAACCACTGTGGATAAACAACTTCCATTGGCCCTTGTGGGGGTAGCACTACATTGAGATTGACAATTAGTAGTTGTAGATATTTAAGCTCAGACTGGAAATCAAGTATGCAGGACTCTTCTTCAGCTTTCTTCCCCCGGCATGGGGCCTGAGAAACATGAACTGGACTTCTCTGGCTGCTTTGGTTCCTTCTGTTGACTGTTATGTCACTACAGGACATAGAGGAGGAATCACAGCATACAATGGAAGGCATGCTACCTTACATACCAGGACCTGTCAGATTGTGGTGAAACTCTGAGCTCTTGAAGAAAATGGAGATTTGACTTTCCACCTGCTGAAAAGGTGGTTATTTTATGCCTTTTTAATCTGTGAGTATCATGTAGTTCTCGCAAGGTAATTTCTACGTTTGATATTTGTAATCTGCCAATTAGTGTTCCACAAAACTCACATTTGTGTAGTACTTGTTTATAGTCAATGCTTAATAGTTTAAATTCATTAGTTGCCCCCAAATGTTTATTTACTATTCATGGCGGCATCCGTTTTTTACCACCCTTATGGGAATATCTTTTCCCTGACACTGATTGTTCTGTGTCTTCAAGAACCTTTAACCCAGAAAACTGCATTAACATCATCTAAATGTTATTGTTGCATGAAGCCTTGAATGATTCATTTGCTCAAGGCCATTATAGCGTAACAGGGCAAAATTCAGTGTATTGAAATATAGGCTGGGTTCACACTATTGCTGCATGCGGCTCACAGCAGGGGTCCGGTGCATCCCCGTTCACCGTTTAAGGTCTGATTTCAGCCCAAATTTTGGGCTGAATTCAGACCTGAAACGCACCAAAAGACGCACAGGACCCCTAATTGCAAATTTACACCGGAGCTGCAGCGGAGATATGTGAAGCGGCGGGGAAACCCACATCCAATTTGCATAGCTGTGAACCCAGCCTTAAGAGACAGCTCACTGCCAACTCTTTCCACTTAAAGGATACATTCAAACAGCTATAGGAAATGACCATGGCTCAAAATGTAGTCACAGTGAATCACAGAGAACTGCTACCCCAAGCTTGTGCCATAATGAGAACTTACAAGTGTGGTCAGAGATTATTTCTCATAAAAAGGATATTTTAAAAAATATAATACCATTTTATGTAAATAATAATTTTTTGGGTACTTTTACATTGTTCAATAGAGATGTTCACAGTAACTATCGGTATTAACCACTTGCTGTCTGGCCATTGTAGATAAATGACCAGGTGGCTAGCTCATAAAGGCATTTTAAAATGTCCTCCCACTTGCACCGCTTACGCTTACTATCTAGCGTGTGCAGTGGCAAACTCTGTGATTGCCATTGAGTATCCGAGAGCAGGGTAGACGGTCACATGTAAACAAAAGCCGCATGTTGCAACCAGCACTCTGTTTCTTCTCACTAATCAGCTGTGATAGGAAACAGAACGTTTCCCCAGTAATTGGTAACATTTTTTGTACACATTACAGTGTCATCTGAGAAGCCAGCCAGTGTTCCTAATCACCAGCCTCGCCAGGGATCAGGGACACTGGCTGGCTGCTCTGGTGACGCTGTATACCAGTTCAGCCAGCCAGTGTCCCTTATCATTAACCACTCTGGTACAGTGTCACAATACCAGTGCAGCCAGGCACAATGTCCCTGATCACTAGCCACCTCAGTACAATGTCACCATACCAGGGCAGCCATCCGGTATCTCTGATTGCTAGCCACCCCAGTACAGTGGGATTTATGGTGTAGTGGTCCAAGGACATCTGAGGGGTTCAGCTCCAAAAGGATGGCTGGAATCTCATGAAGCAAATCAGGGTTTCCCTTGGAAAAGCATATAACAAAATAGGAGGGAAGGGAACCAAAGAAATTGTGGCACCAGCAAATACCCACCGATATTGTTCCACACACTTATATTAAGCGGGACTAATGCCCCATACACACGTTCAGAAATTCCGCCAGCAAAAGTCGGATGTGAGCTTTTGGTCAGAAATTCCAACTGTGTGTATGCTCCATCGTACTTTTGCTGGCGGAATTCCAGCCAGCAAAAAATTGAGAGCAGGTTCTCTATTTTCCCGTCGGAAAAAGTTCCTATCGGAAAATCCATTCGTCTGTATGCAATTTCGACACGCAAAAAACCACACATGCTCGGAAACAATTCGACGCATGCTCGGAAGCATTGAACTTCATTTTCTCGGGTCGTCGTAGTATTGTATGTCACCGCATTCTTGACGGTCGAAAGTTCAGAGAGCTTTTGTGTGACCGTGTGTATGCAAGGCAAGCTTGAGCGGAATTCCGTTGGAAAAACCATCCAAGGTTTTTCTGACGGAATTTGTGATCGTGTGTATGGGGCATTAGTGACAAAAAAGAGCATAAAAAAGTGTGCCCTGTGTCAGAAAGATGCAAAGTTTCACATAAAAAAGTCCTGGGAATCAATGACCAGGCTGAAAATAAATTGATAAACAAGGTAAATTAATAAACAATTTAATTACATTTATTGAAAAAAGATCAATGATAAAATTACAGCAGTTCCACACCTAACACTAATGCCGCGTACACACGGTCGGACTTTTCGTCTACAAAAGTCCGACAGCCTGTCCGACATACTTCCGACGTACCTTCGGCGGACTTGCGGCAGACTTTCTTACCAACGGACTTGCCTACACACGACCACACGAAAGTACGACAGCCTAGTACGCGGTGACGTACACCAAGTCCGACGAGACTATAAAACGGAAGTTCAATAGCCCGTACGACACCCTTTGGGCTCCTTCTGCTAATCTCGTGTTTATCTCGTGTTAGTAGAAGTTTGGTGAGAGACGATTCGCGCTTGTGAGACTCGTATTTTTCAGTTCGTTTTAACTGTTGTTCAGTCTGTGCTTGTGAGGTTTGTATCTGCTTTTCAGTGCGTTTGGTCAGTTGGCATTGAGAAATCTTTGTTTTATTGGCCGCTCGTTCCTGATTTTCAGGTCGTTCTTCACAGGCCTTGCTGTTCTTCAGTGCGTTCTGTTTAGTGCGTTCTGACCAGCCGACCGTTTTGAAGCCATGTTACCTGTACGTACTCGTCGTCGAGCTCGTGCATTGTATGTGCTTGGTGCTGTAGTTTATTCTTCAGCCCAAGACCAGTCCATGAACAGGGCGAGGAGGAGTTCATGGACCAAGAATTGGTTGCTTCAGCGTGACCAGTTCTGTCACATGCCTTTGCTCCGTGAGATCCGTGAGAATAATCCTGAGGATTTCAGGAACTTTCTCCGGATGACGGACCCCGTTTTTGACCGTTTGTTGGCTTTGCTGACCCCCTATATCAGCAGGCAGGATACCTGCATGAGGCAAGCCATCACTCCGGAGCAGAGGCTGGTCGCTACCTTGCGGTATTTGGCCACAGGGAGAAGCCTGCAGGACCTTAAGTTCTCGACAGGCATCTCCCCCCAGGCTCTGGGGATCATTATCCCAGAGACCTGTTCTGCCATCATCCAGGTCCTGCAGAAGGACTATATTAAGGTAAGATATTTTTCTTTTATTAGCATCACATGTTCTTTTATGTAATCTTTGATAATGTAATGTATTTCTTGCTTCAAACACTACTTACCATCATTGCAATATAGTGTGAATGTCCCCTTTTTATCCTCACACATGCTGGATTTTTTGCCTGTTATTTTTTGTCATGCATGTATATTTTCCTTCAATAACCTCCCCAGCATGAAGTGATGGGAACATATCCACCTAGTCTACTCATTTTGAATGTATTTTGTTTGAGTGTATTTAGTGTGCTTATAATTAGCAATTAGCTAGATTTCCCAACCCCCCCCCCCCCCCACCTAAACTCACTCCAAATAGTGTGCTGCTAAATAGCAATTATCTAGATTTCACAACCCCCCCCCCCACCCTCGTAAAAATTAGCTTGAATGTTCTGTGGTGTTGATTTGTCTAAAGCAAATATATGTTGCACTTTGCAAAATGCATGTGCACTCTACAGGTGCATTTGTTCCAGTGCTTTAGTAAATGAGCAAATGTAAATGTACTCCTTGCAACATGAATGCCTTTTTACATTACCTCATGTACTGTAAGCTGGTTAGCAACTGCACCTGCAGAGTGCGACAACTGCAGTCTTGTAGCCTTTTTAGTCCCTAAATTCCTGCGTGTCCTAAAAGTAATCTTTTTTAGGGATTTCACAACCCCCTAAAATGTAATCAATGTTCCATCAGAGGGGGTGAGCAATCTGATAAGTGTGCCTTTCCATATTAGTTATTCCAGAAGAATTAAATTATTGAATGTTATACTGATGCTGGGGAATAATGTTTTTAATTGTCTAATTTTCTTGCAATGTTAGCTTCAAAATTAATTGATTTTGGTTTTCTTGTTTGATTCCCCAGTTTCCTTCAACGCCACAGGAATGGCAGACTGTGGCATCCCATTTTGCCAGCCGTTGGGACTTTCCCAATTGTGGAGGGGCTATAGATGGGAAACATGTCCACATTGTGCCACCACCCCATTCGGGGTCATACTATTTTAATTATAAGGGGTTCCACAGTATTGTTTTAATGGCGGTGGTGTCGGCACACTATGATTTTTTATATGTGGACGTGGGGAAGAATGGCCGGATGTCGGATGGAGGAGTATTTGCCCAGACGGAGTTCTGCCAGTGTCTCCAGAGTGGTGGCCTGGGATTGCCACCTGATGCGGATAACGTGGAAGGACTCCCCTTTGTCTTCATTGCCGATGAAGCCTTCGCTCTCAGCAAGCACCTCATGAGGCCATTCCCCCAAAGAACCCTCACCCCGGAGAGGAGGGTTTTTAATTTCCGGCTGGCCAGAGCTAGAAGAGTGGTTGAGAATGCGTTTGGAATTCTGGCCAGCCGGTTCCGCCTGTTTCAAACAGCCATTAATTTGGCGGAATACAAACTTAATTTTATCATTTTATCGTGCTGCATTCTGCACAACTTTTTAAACAAACATTCTCATAATTATATAGGCACAGTTGGGCCTGAGGCCGGACAAATAGATGCCAACCTTACGGGCCTGGATACTGTCCGTACTGGCTTGGCCCCCCAAAGTGCCCGTCAAGTTAGACAGCAATATGTTAATTATTTTATGGGTAGGGGGGCCATTGGAATGGGCCAGGATATTTAATTTTTTACAATAAAAAAAATATTGATGAAATCTTGCATTATATTTATTGCTTGCCTTTCTTTTGGGCTGTCTCCTAGGTTATGGTCGAGCAGTTGTAGTGCCAACTGTATTTTAATTTTAAATGTCTAAATAAGCTCCATTGCCACTGTAAACAACTTTTTTACAATTATAACCAAACTGATACTGAGCCTTGAAATAACAAACCACACATTTATTTAATTCCTATAAGGAGATGTTTTTATTAATGGTTGTTATGCATTCAGTTCTGCATTTAGTATAAAATGTTCATAGACAAAAATATAATGATATCTTAATAATGTAGAAAAATATAATTATATTTAAATATTTCTACCTAATCCACAAAAAAATATTTTTGGCTTTTTGATTTTCGCAAACAGGCTTTTTTTTTTTTTTTTTTTTTTTTTTTTTTGGTTTTTTAAAATCAAGTTTATTTTTTTTTTTTTTTTGTTTTTTTGAAAATCAAGTTTTGTTATTTTTTTGGTTTTTTAAAATCAAGTTTTGTTATTATTTTTTTTTTTTTTAATCAAGTTTTGTTATTTTTTTGGTTTTTTTGAAAATAAAGTTTTGTTATTTTTTTGGTTTTTTTGAAAATCAAGTTTTGTTATTTTTTTGGTTTTTTAAAATCAAGTTTTGTTATTTTTTTGGTTTTTTAAAATCAAGTTTTGTTATTTTTTTGTTTTTTTTAAAATCAAGTTTTGTTATTTTTTTGTTTTTTTTGAAAATAAAGTTTTGTTATTTTTTTGTTTTTTTTGAAAATCAAGTTTTGTTATTTTTTTGGTTTTTTAAAATCAAGTTTTGTTATTTTTTTGTTTTTTTGAAAATCAAGTTTTGTTATTTTTTTGTGTTTTTTAAAATCAAGTTTTTTTATTTTTTTTGGTTTTTTTAAAATCAAGTTTTTTTTTTTTTGTGTTTTTTAAAATCAAGTTTTTTTATTTTTTTGGTTTTTTTAAAATCAAGTTTTTTTTTTTTTTTTGTGGTTTTTGAGAAAATCAAGTTTTTTTTTTTTGTGGATTTTTTAGGTATTTACGAGAAACAGCCCTCCTTTTTTCAATTAGGTTAAACAGCCATTTCTGTTCAGCCAAAAAAATAAAGAGAAGGCCCAGAATGGGGTCAGCAAAACAGGAAATGAAGGACATGATTGATGTTTTGGGGTTTCAAAAAGGGCATTTAGATTCGACCCAAAACATCAATCATGTCCTTCATTTCCTGCTGCATACGATCCAGCCGATTACGCATTTCATCGATGTCCTTATTCCAGGCCATTATTTGACCAATTAGCCGTTGGGCACTTTCTGAGGTGAAATAGTCACTTCTTGTTGTACCTAAAGTGGAATGAAACCAAAAAAGGTCTTTAGAAATATGCACACATACATAGTTTACCTTACCATAATAAAGCTGTTGTCTCAGACACTGACCTGGTGGGGTGCCCATGTAGCATAATTCCTCCACATCCTCGGGGGTGGCGCTGTTGCTTGAATCAAGCACAACCAGATCCCCTAAAATAGAGTAGACAAATTACATTAAACAAAAGGCAGCCATGCATAGATTACCGTAAGCTGGTGTGTGAGACACTCACCTGGTGGGGTGCCCATGTCGCCCACCTCTCCTTCCTCCACATCCTCAGTGGGACTTGGGCTGATTTCCCAATCATGTTTGGCTTGGGGTGGACTGTCTTCTTGTTGGCTGAGTGATTTTTCCCCTATGTGAAACAAAAAATTATTAATCTACTTAGCACACAGATATTTTAGTACATAGTAATTTTCCAACATTTGTAGTCAAGTGGTTTGTGTAGAGTTCCTATTTTAGCTCAATATTTAAAATTATAAAGACATATCGTATAGATAGATATCTAGATATCAATATCTCAAAATATAGTTAATAATCTTTTGATCTCTCTCTCTCTCTCTATATCTGGAACAAAATCTATAAATATCTAACTAAATGTAAAGCAAAAAAAAAAGATAACTTAAAATATTCAAAAAGAATGTTTTACATTTCTATATCTATCTACCTATCTCTATATTTCTCTCTCTCTATATATTTCTCTCTCTCTCTCTCTCTCTCTCTCTCTCTCTCTCTCTCTCTCTATATATATATATCTCTCTCTATATATATCTCTATATATCTATCTATATATATATCTATCTATATATCTATATATCTATATCTATATCTATATAGATATATAGATATATATCTATATATCTATATATATATCTTTATCTATCTATATCTATATATCTATATAATAGATATATATATAGATATATATATAGATAGATAGATAGATAGATAGATAGATAGATAGATAGATAGATAGATAGATAGATCTATCTATAGATATGTAACGAAGTTTATTAAAAGATCGTTTAAAACGATGAACAAAAAAATCGTATAGGAAGGAAAAGCACATGGAGCAGTATACAAGGTAATAAACACAAGAGAAAAACACGACAAGTACTTACTTTTTTAAAGAACTTTCCGGATACGTCTGTATTGATCCGGCTCCCTGAGTTTCAGGTCAGACCATCTTTTTCGAAGTTGATCCTTGGAGCGCTGGACCCCAAAAGATGCCTGCAAAGTGTCCACGATCTTCGCCATTATTTTGGCCTTGCGCAAATTTGGCCGTGCGTACGGCCCATACTTCCCATCATAGTCGTCTTTGTGAAGAATGGCCACCATCTCCACCATCTCTTTAAAACTCATATTAGAGGCCTTAAATCTAGGCCTCACAGATTTTGTTGACGTTCCAGCCTCCGGGCTGTCTCCACTACCTGAGGTCGTCAACATGTCAGGTGTCTCCGCCATTATTTACTCCACTACGCGCCGTAACAAAAAATGGGCGGAGAACATGAGTTAAAATCGAACGTCAGGGGCGGGCGACGCAGGCGGAGTTTCACACATGCGTAGTATGTAAAGAGGGCCCTTGCGCACGTGTCGTACGTACGTTCTGTGCGTCGAATTAGGGGGCGGAGAACATGAGTTAATTTCGAACGTCAGGGGCGGGCGACGCAGGCGGAGTTTCACACATGCGTAGTATGTAAAGAGGGCCCTTGCGCACGTGTCGTACGTACGTTCTGTGCGTCGAATTAGGGGGCGGAGAACATGAGTTAATTTCGAACGTCAGGGGCGGGCGACGCAGGCGGAGTTTCACACATGCGTAGTATGTAAAGAGGGCCCTTGCGCACGTGTCGTACGTACGTTCTGTGCGTCGAATTAGGGGGCGGAGAACATGAGTTAATTTCGAACGTCAGGGGCGGGCGACGCAGGCGGAGTTTCACACATGCGTAGTGTGTAAAGAGGGCCCTTGCGCACGTGTCGTACGTACGTTCTGTGCGTAGGTGATAGTGGACCAGGACGTTACAAAACGAAGGTAATTTTAGATATATATTTTTTGGGGTTTTATTATGGTCATGACTTTGTAGCAAGCGGCCTATATGGCTTGATAGATTGATGAGGCCTACATAGGGAGAAGATGATGAGGGGTTAGCAGAAACCTATAATAAAAGTGTTTTTTGTCTTGTGACTTCATCTTTTCCAGATATAATGAATCCCCTATTTAAGGATCCAGAGTTCCTTACAGCTTTTATTTCGAAATATCGAGAGATGAGGAATTTGTGGGAGGTGAAACACCCTCAGTATTATGCAAAGCATGTGAGGAAGTCAACGCTGGAGAGACTTCTGTCCTTTGTCCAGGCGACCATCCCGGAAGCAACAATGGAGACATTGCTCAAGAAAATTGGGGTCTTGAGGAACATGTATAAGAGGGAGCATAAGAAGATCCAGGAATCAAGGAGATCAGGAGCATCAGCAGATGATGTTTATGTACCCAGGCTGTGGTACTACAATCAACTCCGTTTTCTTGATGACCAGAATGAAGCCAGGCCATCACTTTCAACCCTTCCCTCCACCCTTCCCTCCACCCTTCCCTCCACCCCAGCAGAGGCTGATGAGGAGCAAGCTGGGTCTTCCATCCTGGATGAACCAGATATGACCATCTGGAGTCAGGTAAATTATTTTAACAAATATTTACTGTACTAATATTAATGATGTTAACTGGATGTTATAATTGTCTAAAATAATTTTGCACTCAAAATTGTGTATACATATCAATTGACAGTAGTGGCTAAATATGTTTGGCACCTGCTTGAAATAATTAGGGTGTCTGATTAGACTCTTTTATTAAAGAGATGTATTCACATTGAATTTGCTATTCATGAGAAGCAAACTGTGTGTCATTGATGAACCCAAAAAAATATACTCAAACTATTGTCCTTTTTTTATACACAGGATGAGTCCATCCAGGAGGAATGTGGGGAAAGTGGCAGGCAGGAGGAGACCGGGCCCATGGACAGCCTGGAGGAGGCCGGATTCACCATCATCCTGGAGGAGGCTGGGCCCAGTGTCAGGCAGGAGGTGGCTGCTCCCAGTGAGGTGGCTGCTCCCAGTGAGGTGGCTGGGCCAAGTGAGGTGGCTGGGCCAAGTGAGGTGGCTGGGCCCAGTAGGAGCCTGACCGAATCCCAAGTGCCTCCCCTCCACCTTCCCAAAAAAAGGGCCAGGAAGGGGATGGTCACACAGGACGCATCCCTGCGCCTCATGCAAGAGGCCACCCGTTTTTTAAGGAGCCCCCCCGAAGCGGAAGAATCCTATGGCTGCTACTTAGCCAGCAGGCTTCTTCAGATGGATTGGGAGCAGCGCCTCATTTGTGAGCGCCTATTTGGGGAAACAATCCATAAGGGGCTGCAGGGCACGCTAACACAAAACACCCAACTACATGAGGCAGCCCCCCCTCCTCCTCCTCCTCCTCCTCCTGCCACAACTGAAACACCACAGCCACAGCCTCCAAAGAAGGCTACAGGGAAGGCTGCAGGGCAGCGTGGAGGAAAGGCTGCAGGGAAGAGAAGAAAGTGATGACCTGGGTTCAGTCTGGTCTGACAGAAGACGCAGGCTGTTGTAGGACCACAGTCTGGGGACATCTAGATCATCTGCTGGTGCTGTTGATCTCTGGGATTCTTGGACCAGATTGTGCTCCCTCTTATATGGACTCCGCAAGATCCCAATTTTCTTGTACACCGACTTTTTCCAGCGTTGACTTCCTCTTTATTTTATTTTGACCATGAATAAATGGATCTTTTTGGAGTTTAGCAAAAGACTTTATGTGTTTTCTTTTAAATCATTGATTTTACACACAATGTTAAATTAACAAGGGACAACAATCTCATTGAGTTTGAAAAAAACACACCAAAAATACATTACTAATGTTAATAATGTTCAAGTGGTAAGTCTTGAAAATAAAAAAATTTACATAACCAAAAACAGTGCTTTGGGTTAACTTTATCTAAAAACTAAAAAATAATCACTATAAAAACAAACTAGAATAATGGGTTCTTTGTGGTAACTTTACAAACCTAAAAAAAAAAAAAAAAGGGGAAAAAGTATTATTAGTATGGAAACATTGTTTTTAAAATGCATACTATATCATTCATGAGATCAAAGAGAAAAAGAATCCAGAAATCAGTTCAGGAGAACTCTGATTATGAACAGCAAAACACCTTCGTTCTTTAGAGCATTCGTAAAGAAGAAATAAAATGCGCTGCATTCAACGATCAGAGATTTTGCAGCGTGATGAATGTGCTACCTACAATATGAACACTAGTTTTACTAGACCGAGTGCTTCCGTTTAGTTTTTGCTTATGAGCATGCGTCGTTTTTTTGTCCGTCGGACTAGCATACAGACGAGCGGACTTCGGGGTCCGTCGTAGTTACGACGTAAAGATTTGAAGCATGTTTCAAATCTAAAGTCCGTCGGATTTGAGGCTAAAAAAGTCCGTTGAAAGTCCGGAGAAGCCCACACACGATCGGATTACCAGCCAGCTTTAGTCCGTCAGCGTCCGTTGGACTTTTGTAGACGAAAAGTCCGACCGTGTGTACGCGGCATAGGAAATAAAATTCTGGAGACAAAGACAAACATACGCAAAAGACACACATGAAACAACGACAGAACACCACCAAAAGAATTCATCAAAATAACATTATAAATATATTAAGCAATAAAAAAGCATTACCACCAAGCCTGATAGATTGTAATTTGTACACAGAAATAATGGCCGTTGCAGAATTAACGTTTATGATATAAACAATGTTGCATTGAATGTAGCAGTCCGTGGTGAAATTTGCAGAGCAAAAGAACAAAGTTAATCCAAGGGATTGGAGGAAAGGGCAAAATGAAGACAGGGAGCCGTCTGCAGCTACAGATGTACAGAGTCCACTAGGCTGTAGATAATGATGACAGACTGTGTAAACTTTAAACTGACCTTACTCCAGATCAGCAGTTGATCAACAAGGCTATGTTAATTAATCAGAACTAATCCACTGAACCAAAGTCAATGAACAGAGGTCCGAGCCCGGACAACAGTAAGGTTCTAAGTGGAAATTACACAGTAGTTCAGACAACAGGATTTGAAGATACACATCGATCAATTACTCACTGTCTGTGTAGGTCAATGAATGTAATGTTGTGGAGCGCTATTGCAAGCAGGTGATTTATGGCTTTGTAGATTGTAGGAGATTCTCATCATGGCTATATAGCTTGCTTCATATTAACTCCAGAAAAAGCCACTCGCGGTAAGTAAACTGTAAAAGCCTGTCATGCAAAAGGTAGGCTAGCTGCCATATAAAGAGCCATATAAAGAGCAACGGCTCCCGGATCCCCCATATCAAGGGCCCAGCTGAGAAACACGGTATGCAGGGTGGTGTAAGAGGTGGTGTCTGATGCTTCAGGGGTTGACGTCAACAAGTTTCACTGGGAAACCCCAGTTTCATCAGGACTAGCGCCCCCTAGCTGAGACCAGTTTAAATACACAGAATTTTTGGCTCAGCACCAATTAACTAACAGGTGAACTTAAATGAAAACGTGTTTATTCCAGACTAACATAATATTTTAACATATTAACCACTAGGAATTAAGCTATCATAATGACCAAAGTTTCCCCTAAACAAATTTGAAAGTAAATAAGAAAGAGAAAAGCATATAGACATAAACGTTTAAGCAAATAACTAAATATATATTCCTTTTGATCTTGAATGAGATGTAAGCCAAGAGTCATCAGATGACCTAACATATTCAGAACGTGTGAGCTTGTCGGAGAGCTTTGGTGCTCTCCAAGCAGTCATATGCGGATATTCTCCCAGATAAAATGGGACAGCGAGATAAAATTGACCAATGTCTATCAAGGATATCCCTAACCTTAGACCACTGTGAACCAAACTGAGTAATAAATCTCACCAGCCCCTGTTGTATTGCCTGACCAGATGGAGGCACAGAGGTGGAGGTATGGGGGGGGGGGGTCTGTAATTAAGGAAGATCTATCTAAATTTATTGCTCTCTTTTTAGCTGTTCTCAAAATTTTATGGCTATAGCCTCTCTCCCTGAATCTCGCATGCATATCATGGGCCTCTTTTTTTGAAAACCGAATCACTTGAACAGTTTCTCCGAATACGGAGAAACTGTCCCATAGGGATGCCCTTAACCAGAGATCTGGGAAAAGTTATCTGCTCTAAGGGGGGTGTTGGCAGCTGTGGGTTTACGAAAAGTTGAGGTAACTAAAAGACCATCCTTTTTGGTGATCCTGAGGTCAAGGAAGGGGATCGAGACCAAATCAAAACCATATGTCAGTCTGATATTAAGTGTATTCTCATTGAGCTCACAAATAAACTCACTAAGGTCAGTCTCGGTTCCCTTCCAGACCACCAGGACATCATCAATGCATCGTGTTCAGGTGCCCACAAATCTGTTAAACAAACCCAATGTATAGACCACAGACTCCTCCCACGTACCCAGATGTAGACACGCATATGAGGGCGCCCACGGAGCCCCCATAGAGAGGTGCTTGACACCTGTTGGTAGTAAACATCATTGAATTCAAAGTAGTTGTTATTGAGACCAAAGTTCAAGAGATCAAGTATAAATTCATTTTGATGTGCTATTTCAGGAAAGAATTTCTCCAAGAAAAACTCAACAGCCTTTTGACCCCAAAAATGTGGGATCGACGTATAAAGTGACTCTACGTCAGTTCTAACAAGGAGCCACTTATCGTCAACCTTAATGTCCTTCAATTTATTGAGGACATCTTTTGTATGTCTTACATATGATGCAAGTGCAGGAACCATAGTCTTGAGAAGGCCATCAACATATTCGCCAACCCTTTCAAGGGGCCCATTGATTGCAGATACTATTGGTCTCCCTGGGGGGTTATGTAGATCTTTATGAAGTTTAGGAATGATATAGAATACAGGGGCATTGTACTCGGAGACCTAAAGGTAATTAAGTTCCTTTTTAGACTATAGTCCTTCTTCCTGTGCTAGTGTTAGTTTAAAGTTCAAATCAGCAACTAGAACAGGAAAGGGAGATTTAGAAAGTCTCAGGTATACGTCTGGATTACCTAATAGTCTCTTAACTTCCCCAACATAGTTGTCTTCACTCATTAATAGCACATTACCACCCTTGTCACTTTTCTTAATAATTATACCTTTAGCGTTTTTCAATTCACTCAAAGCGGCCCTTACTTGTTTATTGAGGTTGTCATGATTGAATTCCACCCAATTTAATTTCTTGAGGTCATTGCTTAGGAGGTCAAAGAATTGGCCTATTAGTCTATTTTTAGACAGGGGTAGCATTTTGTTCGATTTAATCTTAACATCAACCTGTCTAAGTGTCATGGTGTCATTTTCAGTCTGAAAATCAAAGTCAAGATTGGAGGGTCCCTCATCAAGGAGGGCCATAAGCTCTTCAATCGCTTTATTGTCTTCCCCCTAAAGGTTTCACGGACTACCGGACTTTTAGCCCTCTGTTCATACAGATACCGAAAAAGTACCTTACGCAAAAAGAGATGAACATCTTTCAATACTGTAAATTCTTCCATATTCTGTTTAAGTGAAAAGGAAAGTCCTTTACTAAGGATTTGTATATGGGATCCTTTTAAAGGGAAGGAAGATAAGTTAACTACCCTAAAATCCACATCTCCTAACAATGTCTCACTATTTAGGTTCTCCTGTGTTGGCTCCTTGTCCTGTAATTCCACCTTGTGTCTCCTCTTTCTCTTCCTTTTTCTTTTTCTAGATCTTTCTGTGTCCTTTTGTGTTGTCTTAAAATTCCTGTTTTTTCCTGAGTGGTGTTTACTGGGGACAGAGAACTGTTCCGGTCTCGGTCTAAAAAAGTAACCGACCTAGTGAAACCATCACTATCAAGATCACTTAAAGCTACATCTGTATCAAAACGAGGGAAAGGGGATCTACCGCGTCTGCGTCTAGACTTATTTCTACCTTTTTGAGAGGAGAGATCGAAAATCTCATCTTTCTCCCAGTCAGTCTGATCACGCTTGAATTTCGATTGTTTTGTCAATTTGAGATTTTTTTGTAATTATCAATTTCCTTTTTGACCATGTCATTCTGTTTAACGAACTCATCGTCTTCTTTAAATGGCTCTAAACTAGCGCTGCTTAGTTCTGTTTAAGTTTTTAGATTAATTAATTGTAATTTTTCTTCTTCTACGATTAATTTCATGAGTTCAATACCATGGGATATACATAGTTCCTTCCATTTAGGGATAAAAGTAACCGTGTGGAGATGCTCTGTCGGAATAGTGCTATCTCTCAGTCCTCTGGGGATATATAGTTCTCCAGAAAGAAAACACCCCATTTCCTGTTAAGATGTTTAACCACTATTTTTTTATGATTTTTGAACAATCTTTTTATTTCCCCATTTTTTGTTTCACTGTCACCTTGATCACAGGTGAGGGCTGATTGAATTTCTTCATCAACCTCTTCTCCCAGAACATATGCCATAGTTAGTCAAAAACAAAGGGAGGGGGAAAGGGGAAGGAAAAAATGTATAGAGTATTTTATTACACCAATCTGCTATGTATAATAATTTCGCCCCCAGAAAAGAGTAAAAGACAATAAAATAAAATAAATAGTAATATAAAAAGTCATTAGTGGGACAGGCTCATTGTCATTGTCATATTTGTCAGATTTAACAAACACTTTAGAACCTGGGTTTAGATATTCTTCCACGAATAAGAAAAGAGGAAGTCACAAAGCCTTATGAAGTAAATTTAATGATTATCTGAAAAAGTTAATCAATAAGATGAAATAGAAACTGACTTACATCTGTCAAGGGTGCGGTCACCCTGTGGGATAGAAACACGCAGCCTTCCATAGGCATATGCATCTGCTGAAGTGCACTGCACCCAGAATAGTATGGGCCGCTTGGACTGCACATTCTTTTTAGCAGCATCGATGGTGGCTCACCCTTTATTTCACAAAGCCACTCAGAAGACAAAGTTTTACTGGGAAATACAAAGTCCTCTCTGGGAAAACATACTTTTTTTCTGGCTCAAACCCTCTTTCTTTTTGGCCTCATGTATAACAATTATTCAACTATTATTGGAACATTATATCCTGACCAATAATCTGCCATACAACAGTTGGCACTCCACTTAGTGGCCAATTAGCTTATTGTCCCAACATGGGCTGATCTGTCATGTACCTGGTGGAGTTGACGAGAGGGCTTCCCTTAAACCTCTTGTCCCGTTTCCCCTGAGGATGATGACAGGGAATACTAGGGAACAGAGTGGCACAAGTGTCTGTAAAAGATTCAGGTCAGGAGATCTGGTAGCAGATGCGAAGCTAAAGACAGTGCAGCAAGCAAGATGGCAGCTAGCAGATGCAGGATCCCGGATGCGTGGTCAGACGGACAGGTGTCGGCAACAACCGGGCAGCAGAAGTGCAGAATCAGGAACCAGGAGCAGTGTCAAAGCTGGGCCAAAGTCAGTATCAAGCAGGCAGAGGATGTACAGGAACAGTAGGCAGAAGGCAACTCTACCTTTCCCCCCCTCCCCTTTCTTCCTCCTCCCTCTTTTTCCCCCTCCCCCTTCCTCCCCCTCTCTCTGTCTCTTTCCTGTTCTTCTTCTCTTTCTTTCTTTCTTTCTTTCTTTCTTTCTTTCTTTCTTTCTTTCTTTCTTTCTTTCTTTCTTTCTTTCTTTCTTTCTTTCTTTCTTTCTTTCTTTTCTTTTCTTTCTTTCTTTCTTTCTTTCTTTCTTTCTTTCTTTCTTTCTTTCTTTCTTTCTTTCCTTTCTCTCTTTCTTCTTTTCCTCTCCCTCCCTCTTCTCTTCCACCCCCTCCCTCTCCCATTTTTTCCACTCCATTAACTTTCACCATCTCAGTCTCCCTTTTACCTTTTTTTTCCCTTCCCCATCCCATCCCTTCCCTCCGCCATTTTTCCTTCATCATGGTGCGGTGGAGTGTCCCCATGGGCACAAAGGTCAAACCCATGTCCCTCTGAGCCGGCGTCTTCCATCCACAGTTTATGGGTAAGTCGATATACATGTACTTGAGTTCAAAACTGTTTACATTGACATGTGGTGAGAACTAAATCCTTGCATGTAAATACACCCTCTATACGTTTTTCAACTTGAATACTCCATGCACGTGAAAACGCTGCTGCTCATCAATATCTATGCAATATAACTGTGTATACACACTGCTGGATTTTTTTTTTAATAATATAAATTGTATCAACAAATTTTTTACACGCTATGATATAATATCTTTATACATCTATGTGAAACAAATGTATCTTTATGTTTTCTTTCACTTATTTGTAATTCCTTATGCTAAATCATATCATTTATATATTGTTCATTGATATTTTTAGAATTTATGTGATATCCACTGTGCTGCTACTCTCAAGGCCCTGACGAAGGGGAATTGTCCTCGAAACGTGTAGGCCAGACTGGCACACCCCGACTTCAAAATTCCAAGATTGTAACTCATTTTAACTTGTTAATTATCAGAAGGTACTGCCGTTTGGCAGATGAATAAAATTTATATATTTTTCTATAATTTAAAGTATGTGTATATTTTTTCCTATTATACTCCTCTGAGGCACAATCAAAGTCCCACTCTGTTCTAAACCCTTCTTTTGAAACATAGTCGCAGGCAGAAGGCAAGGTCAGGGTCACAAGCCGAAGTCAGCGACAGGGGTTCAGGAACAAGCAGAGTCAACAACATTGCTGCCCCATCAGTTGAAGTGTCACCAGACCAGTGTGTAAGCCAGAAACACTGTTCCTGATTGTCACTACACCAGTCCAAGTGTGGCCAAACCTGTGCAGCCACCAGCAGTGTTCCTGATCCCCTCCACACCAGTCCCCATGTCACTAGACCAGTGTAATACAGTAACAGTGTTTTTGATCACTGCCACACCAGTCTCAGTGTCATCAGACCAGTGCAGCTAGCAACAGTGTTCCCGATTACTGCCACACAAGTGGGATGTTGCCTCTGCTTGCTGCCTGTATTGACCCTATCTCTGCTGCTGCCTGAACTGACCCATCTGCAAGTCTCTCTGACTACATACGGACAACTGCACTCTTGGAGCCACAGTGACTCTTTTCAAAGTTCTTTTAAAGGCCATGAATTAGACGGTTACCTTCGGGACCCTCTTTAACCACTTCCATACAGGGCACTTTCACCCCCTTCCTGCCCAGGCCAATTTTCAGCTTTCAGTGCTGTCACGCTTTGAATGACAATTGCACAGTCATGCAACACTGTACCCAAATTAATTGTTTTTATCATTTTCTTCACACAAATACAGCTTTCTTTTGATGGTATTTATTGACCGCTGTTTTTTTTATTATTTGCCCCCCCACAAAAAAAAAACGAAAAATGATCCAACCGTTTTGGAAAAAAAAGTTTTTTTTGTTTCTGTCAGCAAATTTTTGAAATAAGTCATTTAACTCTTTCACTGATGCGCGCTGATGAGGCTGCACTGATGGGCACTGATAAGGCAGCACTGAAAGGCACTGATGGTGTGGCACTGATATACAGCACTGATGAGCGCTAATTGGCACTCATACACGTCACTGATAGGTGGCACTGATGGGCAAATACTGTTGTTACTGATGGGCACTGTTCGGGTTGGATTGCAATCAGGGCACTGATGATCAGTGCCCTGATTACCTTTACACATTTTTCCTGTGAGGAGATGCCGCTTATCAGCTCTCCTCACCTCACACACTGTCAGTGTAAGAGAGGAAAAGTTGATAAACGGCACTTCCTTAATTACATGTGATCGGCTGTGCTTGGACACAGCTGGTCACATGGTTAAAGAGCCACGGTGACTCTTTGTCGAGATCAGGGTCGCACCATGTCCTAGGAACACCTCACACCCGCAATCGCGGCTAAACTGGGTGCCATCATATGACGTCCTCCCAGAACGAGAGCCGCACTGCTCTGCCGTTATTTGACAGTGGCAGGCGGGAAGTAGTTAATATTGACTGACCCTGGGAAAACATTTTTTCTTCAGTCAGTGCCCCCCCCCACAGTGGGGGAACTCCAGGGCCCAGTTACCTTTGCGACCCTGGTAGTTCCGCCACTGCTGCGGGCCAGTGTTGCCAACCTCCCACAACTTTTTTTTACTGACAAACTGTGGAAAATTCACCAACAGAGCATATTTTTGTACTGACAAGCAGAAATATGACTGAAATTCCAATTAGGAACTAATAGAATCAATATTAAAATGGTATAAACAACATGTAAACAATGACAACACCCTTAACAAGTAATCTGCAGCCTTTGCAATCAAAAAGTCAAAACAGAGTGAGAAAATTTGAGTATGACTAGAATAATGAAAGACCTGAGGAACCTTGAAGACCTGAGGAAAACAAGTTCAGTGGCACTCATAGCATGCCATGATGTATGATGGGCTTAGACAGATTTTGCCTAAATCCCGGTACACATGGGCCAAAAATTCAGACTATGTGTACCGCTGTCTATTCAACAGAATCCAGTCTAATGCCTCGTACACATGGTCGGACATTGATAGGACATTCCGACAACAAAATCCATGGATTTTTTCCGTTTTGCATACACAGGGTCGCACAAAGTTGTCGGAATTTCCGATCGCCAAGAACGCAGTCACGTACACCACAAATGACGAGACTATAAAAGGGCAGTTCAGAACCAAGCGCGGCACCCTTTGGGCTCCTTTTGCTAATCTCGTGTTAGTAAAAGTTTGGTGAGAGACGATTCGCGCTTTTTCAGACTCGTGGTTTTCAGATCGTTTTCTGCTGTTCAGTTTGTGCTTGTGGGTTTGTATCTGGTCTTCAGTGCGTGCAGCGAGTACAATTGACTTGTCATTGTGTTCATGTTCTTTCGTTACTGATTTTCAGGTCGCTCTTCACAGGCCTTGCTGTTCTTCAGTGCGTTCTGTTACTTCGTTCTGAGCAGCCGACCGTTTTCTAGCCATGTTGCGTATACGTACTCCTCGTAGAGTTCATGCTGTGTGGGGGCTTGGTGTTGGGGTCCTTACCTTGACACAAGTCCAGTCCATGAACAGGGTGGGGAGGAGTTCATGGACCAAGAATTGGTTGCTCCAGCGTGACCAATTCTGTCACATGCCTTTGCTCCGTGAGATCCGTGAGAATAATCCTGATGATTTCAGGAACTTTCTCAGGATGACGGACCCCGTATTTCACCGTTTGTTGGCTTTGCTGACCCCCTATATCAGCAGGCAGGATACCTGCATGAGGCAAGCCATCACTCCGGAGCAGAGGCTAGTCGTCACCCTGCGGTACTTGGTGACAGGGAGAAGCCTGCAGGACCTCAAGTTCCCCAGGCTCTGGGGATCATTATCCCAGAGACCTGTTCTGCCATCATTCAGGTCCTGCAGAAGGAGTATATTAAGGTAAGATTTTTATCCTTTAACATCACATTTTATTGTATTTAATGTTTGTTAGTATATTGTATTTCTTTCCTCATTCCCTAATTACCATGATTATAATATGCTGTGAATGTCCTCTTTGTCCTCATGCATGCTGGATTTTTAATTAATTTTTTTTGTCCTTCATACACATTTGCCTTCACTTACCTCCCCAGCATGCTCTCCTGGGCCTATATTCACCTCATGTAGTCACTTAACAATGTATTTTGTCAGCTCCATAGTAGTGCCTTACCCTAAATACCCCCTAAAATGTGTAAAATTGTGATTTGTGCTTTAAATTCAGACAGAGTGCCATAGGTGTTTTTTTTTTGGTGTCCCAAAATCATTTGGAACCCTTCCTCCCCCCAACTGCTAACTCAGCTGATAACAATCCTCTATCTGCTGACTTTGCCAAACCCATGCACACTATACCCACCTCTTTTGTGGTCAGATTTATGGATGAATTCCCCAAAGCATGTAGTGCAAGGGCCTGCCTGAATACTTTCAAATGGTACTGTTTAAAGTTTTTGTATCCTATTATTATCTTGATAGGTAATAGCAGAATGTAAAAATGTGCTAAAATGTGTACAGTGTGTATTTATATATTTGTATTATGACACTTCTTACCTGTCCAGTGGGCTGCCAATAGTGTAAAGTAAGGAGGGGCTGACCAAAGTAAGACACATTATTTAGGCATTCATCTCTCAATGAAGTGGAGAGGGTTACCTGTCCAAAACAACTCCCCCCTCAATAAAATTTTACAAATGGCCCATGAGAGGGGGGGGGAATCTGATAGGTGGACCTTATACCTTTGTCTCTAAATACTCCCTAAAATAAACGTTATACTGATGTTGGCCAAGAATGTTTGTGTGTAATCTGCTTTCCATGTTTATGTGCAAAATGATTAATTTATTTTTCTTGTTTGGCTCCACAGTTTCCTTCCAACCCACAGGAATGGCAGACTGTGGCCTCCCACTTTGCCCAGCGGTGGGACTTTCCTAACTGCGGAGGGGCAATTGATGGGAAACACGTCCACATCATCCCACCACCCAACTCAGGGTCATACTATTATAATTATAAGGGGTTCAATAGTATTGTGATGTTGGCGGTGGTGTCAGCTACTTATGAGTTCCTTTATGTGGACGTGGGGAAGAATGGCCGGGTGTCAGATGGTGGAGTCATCGCCAAGACGGAGTTCTACAGGCGTCTCCAGAATAGCAGCTTGGATTTGCCACCTCCAGAAGACAATGTGGAAGGACTTCCATTTGTCTTCGTTGCGGATGAAGCATTTGCGCTGGGGGACCATCTTATGCGGCCATTCCCTATGAGGACCCCCATTCCGGACCAGAGGGTTTTTAATTACCGGCTGGCCAGAGCCAGAAGAGTGGTGGAGAACACATTTGGAATAATGGCCAGCCGGTTCCGTCTATTTCTTACACCCATACACATGGCAGAGTATAAACTGAATCACATCATCCTGGCTTGCTGTGTTCTCCACAACTTTTTAAGGAGAAATTCTGCCAACTATGCTGCCTCAGTTGGGCCTGAGGCCAGAATTCATGTAAATGAACCAACCCTGACGGCGCTTGAAGCTGGCCGTCCTGGCTTGCCCCCCCCGAGTGCCCGCGAGGTCCGTCTAAGATACTTTGAATACTTTGCGGATAGGGGGGCCATCAGTATGCCAGACAATGTCTGAGACATTTTTTAAATAAAAAAATCATTTTAACTACTAAAATATTTGCTGACATTTACTGCTTGTGTTTCTTTTAGCTGACCCTGACTGAAATGTGGGTAGTCCTGAAAATGGCGTGATTGTGTAACATTAGAAAGCACTGTTGGGTGTTATTTACTAAAGGAAAATACACTTTGCACTACAAGTGCACTTGAGACTCCACTTAAAGTGCACTTGTAGTGCAAAGTGGATTTGCCTGTAGGAAATTAACCACCATTGTCACAGAAAACACCAATTTAATCCACACATTCTTGATTATCAATCGTTTTAATACCAGCACAATCACATGTGCATTTAGAAAAGGTTTTTAAAACAAACCAACATGTTTGTTGTATAACAATTTTTTGGGTCACATTAATAAAAGTAGAAATGTCCATTTTTGGTAAAACAGGCATGTTTAAAAGCAACAAGAAATACACAAATCTGGAACTTACAAAGTTCAACTTTTATAGAAATTGAAGGCAATATCAGACATGAGTATTTATAAACTGTGTTTGATATTGCGTTCAGATGGGGTGAAGTCACCCGTGGAAAAGCCAAAGTTTGAAGATGCACACAAATTGCCGAATGTCAACATGTGCTAGCTGCCATCACGGCGGATCAAGGGATGTGTTTTGTGGGTGCAATCCCTTCCTCTCAGCTACTTTATTATTGAGGAAGGGGTTGCACCCACAAAACGCCTACATTGATCTCCCGTGATGGCAGATAGCACATGTTGACACACTTTGTGCATCTTCAAAATTTGGCTTTTCTTGAATATGTCAAAAAATCTGAAAGATTTTTCTATTCAAAAAACAAAAAAAAAGTAAGGGATTTGGAGGTGTTTTAAACTCGCCCTAAAACATCAATGATGTTCTTCATTTTGGTTTTAACATCATTGATGTTTTTCTGGATGTTTTCCAAGTCCCTATTACACCCCATGATCTCCCTGATCAGGATCTGGGCACTCTCACTGGTGAAATGTCCTTCATCCGATCACCTAAAATATAGAAACAAAAACACACCATGTATTATAAATATTCCGGCATCCATCTCTTAACTGAGCCCGTGGTCACAGACACTCACTTGTTGTGGTGACTATTTCCACCACGTCTCCCTCCTCCTCCTCCTGTTGGCTTTGGGGGATTTCCACTTCCTCATGAGGTGGTGGGTCTGTGGTCTCCTCGGATGAGTGGTGTCCTCCGAGTCTTTTCTCCCCTATGTCAAAAAAAAATAGGTATACTTAGCACACAGATATTTGATGGCAGAAATAGGAACATGAAACATTGCTTGGAAGTGGGGTAAATTGTCTGTTTTGGCAGAGTTCCAAGATGAAGAATTATTTTTGTCACTTTGTCAAGCTTGAATACTTACCTGTTTTTGACAAGCTTCACAGATGGAGACACCCCTATTCATTCTAGTTACCAACCCATCTAGACACCAAATTTATTTAGTATTACTTAGTATTAGTATTACTTAGTATTTTAGAAGTAGGCTAGCAAAAATGTATTAAAATGCATATGTCCAAAACATGGTGTTTTCTATGCCGAATGAACAATGTTTATGACGAACGAACAATGTGCCCATGAACATGAAAGTTGCCATTTTAAACTGTACAACAGTAAAGAAAAGCACATGGAGCAGCACGAACGTTAGAAAAATAAATAATAGGAACACAGCACAACTACTTTTTTGCAGCACTCTCCTGATCCTTCTGTACTGCTCATGCTCCCTTAATTTGAGGTCCGACCACTGCTTCCTTAATTGATCTTTCGATCGTCGTACCCCAAAATTCCTGTGCAGACTCTTGACTACTTTCGCCATGATCTTGGCCTTTCTGACATTGGGGTTGGGGTAAGGTCCATACTTCCCGTCATAGTCGGCCTTTTTCAGGATGTCCACCATCTCCAACATCTCCCCAAAGGACATATTTAATGCCTTAAATCGTCTCCTCTGGGATCGGGACATTTCTGGCTCCGGGCTTTCCTCCTCCTCCTCATCGTTGCTGTAATTAGCACGCACCTGCTGTGTCTCCGCCATGTGCTCTTCCCCCACTGCGTCAAACGAGAAGGGGCGGGGAGTAGACTAGAAAGAACGTCAGGAGCGGGCGGAGTTTCACGCATGCGCAGTGTATATAAAGTGTAACACGCGTAGTACGTACGATCTGTGAGTGGAGGAAGGAGTTTTGGAATGATAACGAAGGTAACATTTAAACTTGGGCCTATACTGATTCTAGATTGAGGCCTATATTGGGACAAGATCAGGAGACTTTAGCCTGACATTAGGGTTTGTCTTGTGTATTGCAGATAAAATGGATGGCTTCAATGACCACAACTTCCTCCCCCTGTTCATAGACAAATACAGGGAGCTGCCCTGTCTGTGGCAGGTCAAACACCCTCGATACAATAATAAACAAAAAAGGCAGGCAGCGCTGGAGAAACTGCTGGAGTTGGTGAAGCCGGTGGTCCCCACGGCAACCATCCCCTATTTAAAAGCCAAAATTGGTGGCCTGAGGAGCACTTATCTAAGGGAGCGCAAGAAGGGCATGGATTCCCAGAGATCCGGAGCTGCAGCAGATGACGTTTATGTCCCCAGGCTTTGGTACTATGAGAGACTGCGATTTCTGTCAGACCAGACTGATGTCAGGGAATCCCTCTCAACCCTTCCTTCCACTCTTCCTTCCACCCTATCTTCCACCCCAGCTGAGGCTTCCGATGTCCAACCTGGGACTTCCAGCCAGGAAGAAGTGGAGGAGCCCAGCTGGAGCAAGGTATAGCATTGTTCTACAGATTTCTGGTCAATAAATAAATTATGTTTACTAGATGTTATTAGTGATCACTAATTGCTGATTTAATAAAGTGTTTTACATATCAATAGACAGTAGTGGGCACAAATAATTGGGACAAGAATGAAAAATGTTGGGCTCAGAATGATAGTCTGTTATATTTGTTAACATTCAATTTGCAACAGTCAGGAGGTGAAAATTGTGTGTGATTGATGAAGAAAAAACTAAAACGATGTCCCTTTTTCATACACAGGAAGACCTCAGCCAGGAGGTGGCTGTGGAATGTGGTACACAGGAGGAGGCTGTGGAATGTGGCAGCCAGGAGGAGGCGGGGGTAAGTGGCAGCCAGGAGGAGGCGGGGCTAAGTGGCAGCCAGGAGAAGGCCGAGCCCAGTAGGAGCCTGACAGAATCGCAGGTCCCTCCCCTCCACCTTCCAAACAAAAGACCCTGGAAGGGGAGTAATGTGCAGGATTCAGCACTCATGCTGATACAGGAGGCTTCTGCGTCCCTCAGAGCCACCCCCACTCCTGAAGAGGCCTTTGCCTGCATGGCTGCCACAAAACTGCAGGGCATGCAGGAGAGTCAACGCCTCATGTGTGGGCATTCCTCCTACCACAACTCCACCACCACAGACACAGCGTGGAAGGAAGCGTGGAAGGAAGACCAGAAAGTGATAACCTGGGTTCAGTCTGGTCTGACAAAAGATGCAGGCTCTTGTATGACCACAGCCTGGGGACACAGATGTCAACTGCTGCTGTTCAGGATCTCTTGGACTTCTGGACCAGATTGAACTGCCTTATATATGGACTCCTCAGGCCACCAATTTTTTCCAGAAATAATTGATGTGTGCCCTGGGGGCCAAAGGCTTCGCCAATTTCTGCTGTTTCTCCAGCGTTGCCTCCCTCTTTGTTTGGTTAGGACCCCTTAATAAAGGAATTTTTGTTTCAATTATACTTGCCTATGTGTGTTTTCCTTCTAAAAGGACAGTTTGTTTGTGAGGAGGCAGGTACATTTCAAAATATAATGTGAAATTAACAAGGGACACCAACACCAAACAATCTCCTTGAGATTAAATAATACAAGATAATAATGGTGTTGTGGTAACTTGACACACAAAACACACCCAAAAATATTCTGGAGTTAAAAAAAAAAAAAAAAAAAAGATCAGGCTTGAAAAAAATACTAACCAAAACAACAAAAAAATAAAATAAAATTTTAAAATTTTTGAGTCAGATGTGACAAATACAAATATTATATTGATGAAATCAACAGAAACAATAAAGAAAGAAGTTTGTGAGAACTCTGTGTGAATATGAGCAGCAAAACTACTTCATTCTTCTAGCATTATAAAGAAGAACAGAGTGCGCTGCATTAAACCATTTAAAACATTGCAGCCTGACGAAAGTGCTATATCCATTCCGAACGCTAATTTTACCAGACCGAGCAGTTCCGTCTCGGAATTTCTTCTGAGCATGTGTGGCACATTGTGCGTCGGAATTGTCCACACACACTCTGAATTGACGTGATAGGATTTTGTTGTCGGAAAATTTTATAGCCTGCTCTCAAACTTTGTGTATCGGAAAATCCGATGGAAAAAGTCCGGTGGAGCCCACACACGGTCGGAATTTCCGACACCACACTCCGATCGCACATTTTCCGTCAGTACAGGGCATAAGGCTCCATTTACACCAATGCGTTTTTTCATGCTTTTTGCAGAAATGTAGGACATTTTTTAACATGGGTTCCTATGGAACATGTTCAAATCAATGCCTTTTTGTGCCTCTGCATTTTTGGAAAGGGTCAGGGACCCTTTTAAAATGCAACTTGGTGCTTTTTTGCATTTTTGGTTCAACAGACTTCCCCCACTATCAGAGTACAAAGATCAGCATTGCAGCCACTGGCTGCATGTGCTAATCAAATGCTGTAAGACTGTTCATCAGAAGCCAGTCTATCGGGCAAAACAACATTTAGGGTGCAGCAGTCAGGACAAGCCCCTCGGTTCACATCAAATTCCCCCTTACATCATAAATCCCCATGAGTCCTCCCCCTTATGTCAAGGTCCCCAGTGTCACCCCCTCTCTTACATCAGGGCCCCCAAGTCACCCTCCCCTTACATCAGGGTCTCCTGAGCCAACCCCCTACATCAGGGTCACCTGAGATGCTCCCCTTACATTAGGGTCCCCAGAGCCATCCTCCCATACACCATGGTCCCCAGAGCCCTCCTCCTTACATCAGGGTCCACTGAGCCCCCCCCCCACATTAGGGTTCTCAAAGCCACTCTCCCCTGCATCTGGGTCCCCAAAGCCCTCCTCCTTACATCAGGGTCCCCAGAGTTATCCCCTCCATATATTAGGGTCTCCAGAGTCATAACACCTTATATCAGGGTCTGCAGAGTCATCTTCCTTACATCAGGGTCCCCAGAGCCCCCATACTTACATCATGGTCCCCACAGTTAACCCCTCTAGACATTAGGGTCTCCAAAGTCACCCACCTTACACCGGGGTCCCCAGGACCCACCTCCTTACATCAGGGTCCTCTGAGCCCCCCTCCTTACATCAGGGTCCTCAGGTCCACCTCTTTACAGGGTTCACACATCTCCCCCCTTCATCAGGGTCCCTTCCTTACAATCATCCCCCTTCTTGTATCATGTACCAGTTTTCCTTTGTTGATAAAAAAAATCAGGAGCTATCCTTTACCATTTACAACCAAAAGAAAGCCCAATTTGCCTTGAAAAAAACAAGGTATAATCCACCTGGATACACAAGTAGTTCTGACGATATGTATAGTTTTATTAATGCATGTCAAAATTGCAAAATTGTGCTTAGGCATTTGCATTTGTTTTACCCTTAGGCGTGAAGGGGTTAGAGTCCCAGGTGCAGTAGGATATTTTCATATGATATGAAATAAGAGATTATATAGGAATGTCAGCACTCTGACCAGGCTGTTCCTGGTCTTCCTTGTTTCCACTTTCTTCTAGGTGGTGGCATCCAGCACAATGCGACTTTGGGTATGTGGTGTTTGGGAAGGCACATGATATGTCTGGCCAGCTGTAGTCTCTGATCAGTGGCAATATCTTCTAGCTTCTGCATATCACTGTGTTTCAAGATTTCCTCGTTTGTGATTTGGTCTCTGTATGTGATGCTCAGAATTTACTGTAGACATCTCTGGTGATATGAGTTCAGTTTTTCAGCAATTTATTTTGTGATCTTCCAAATTTTGCTAAAGTATAGGGCAATGAGAAATACAAACATAGCATATACATGTAGGTGTACCTTCATGGTTGAATTGAGAGAAAGTTCAGACTTGCTGACCACGCCTTTTCTGAAACCTTTTGTTTACAAGTTTAAATTAGTATTGTTTGCTAGAAAATTTCTTAGAACCCCTAAACATTATATATTTTTTTTTTAGCAGAGACCCTAAAGAATAATATGGTGATCGTTGCAATATTTTATGTCACACTGTATTTTTGCAGCGGCCTTTCAAACAAAACTTTGATGGAAAAAATACACTTTAAGCACTTGCCTACTGGGCACGTTTACTCCCTTCCTGCCCAGGCCAATTTTCAGCTTTCAGTGCTGTCGCATTTCGAAAGACAATTGCGCAGTCATGAAACACTTTACCCATATGAAATTTTTTTTTTTTTTTACACAGATAGAGCTTTCTTTTGGTGGTATTTAATCACCACTGGGTTTTTCATTTTTTGCTAAACAAACAAGAAAAACGAAAATTTTGAAAGAAAACATTTTTCATAGTAAAAATTAAATTTTTTCAAACAGGTAATTTTTCAGCATCACTGATGTGCGCTGATGAGGCTGTGCTGATGGGGACTGATAGGTTGCATTGATAGGCACTGGTGCGGCGGCAGGGATGGGCACTGATAGGTGGCACTGATTGGCACTGATGAGATGGCACTGTTGGGCACTGATCAGGAGGCACTGATGAGGTTGTACTGATAGGTGGCACTGATAGTCCGGACTGAAAGGCACTGAGAGGTGACACTGATGGGCGGCACTGATAGGCATTGACAGGTGGCACTGATAGGCAGCACTAATAGCCACTGATAGGCACTGGTAGGCAGCAATGATAGGCAGCACTGATAGGTGACACTGATGATGAGGCACTGATTGGCAGAACTGATAGGTGGCGCTGGTGGGCACTGATTAGCAGCACTGATAGGTGGCACTGGTTAGCAGCACTGGTGGGCTATGAGCGTGAGGAAAGAAAAGCAGATAACCGGCTTCTGTTTACACCCTGTGATCAGATGTCATTGGCTGACAGCTGATCACGTGGTAAAGGGCTGCTGTGATTGGCTGTGATCAGCCGAGTCTGCAGGGGGCAAGGGCAGGAACTGGTTAATGAATTAAAAAAAAAAACACTAAAGTTAGCCCAGTTTTTGCAGAATGTGAAAGATGATGTTACGTGGTGTAAATAGATACCCAACATGTCATGCTTTAAAATTGCGCATGCTTATGGAATGGCGACAAACTGTGGTACTGAAAAATCCCCATAGGCGACACTTTCATATTTTTTACAGGTCACCTGTTGTAGAGTTACAGAGGAGGTTTAGTGCTAAAATTATTGCTCTTGTTCTAACTATCACTGTGATACTACACATGTGTGGTTTGAACACCGTTTGCATATGCGGGCGGGACTTACGTATGCGTTCGCTTCTGCGCTTTAATTTTTTTTTTCTTATTTATTTAACTTTTATTTTTTTATTTTTACACTGTCCCTTTATTTTTATTTTTTTTTATCACTTTTATTCCTATTACAAGGAATGTAAACATCCCTCATAATAGAAATAAGCAGAACCTCTTTATTGAGAGATGTGTGGTCAAAAAGACCCCACATCTCTCATGTACCCTTAAAAGCGAAAAAAAATCATCCCTTTAAACACTTCCATACCGGATCTATTCTGGCACTCCTCTCCTACATGTAAAAATCATATTTTTTTTGCTAGAAAATTACTCAGAACCCCCAAACATTATATATTTTTTTTTAGCACACACCCTAGGGAATAAAATGGCAGTCATTGCAACTTTTTATGTTGCACGGTATTTGCGCAACCATTTTTTCAAACACGTTTTTTTTTAAAGAAAACTGTTTCATAAATTTTAAAAATAACATAACAGTAAAGTTAGTATAATGTGAAAGATGATGTTACGCTGAATAGATACCCAAATTGTGCACACTCATGGAACAGCACTAATCTTCAGTACTTAAAAATCTCCATAGGCAATGCTTTAACATTTTTTACAGGTTACCAGTTTAGAGTTACAGAGAAGAAGGTCTAGTGCTAGAATTGTTGCTCTTACTCTAATGCACACGGCGATACCTCACATGTGTGGTTTGAACGGCGTTTACATATGTGGGCAGGACTTACGTGTCTGTTCGACTCTGTGCACGAGCACACGGAGACGGGGGAGACGGGGGTACTTTAAATTTTTGTTACTTTTTTTTATTGTTTGTTTTACTTTATTTTTACACTTTCTCTAAAATAAAAGATCACTTTTATTCCTATTACAAGGAATGTAAACATCCCTTATAATAGGAATGGTGCGTGACAGGTCCTCTTTATGGAGAGATGTGACCTCCTCCAGCCTGGAAGAGAGACCCCACATCTCTCCTCCAGGCTGGAAAGCATGAGATAAAAAAAAAAGAAAGAAGAGCAATCCCCCCATGCTTTCCAGCCCCGATCGCTTCTTTGTTTAAAACCGCGGCCCGAACGCGAAGTCATAACGTCGCGCCTGGGCCTCCGACGGTCATAGAGATGACTGGTAATCATCTGGTCACAGGAAATCTCTATGCTCATCATGCGGATTCTTTCTCCAGGTTCCCGATGGCTGAACTGCCGCTATGATCATTCTTACGGTGCACAGAATCGTCGGCTCTAAAAGAGCTGCAGGCATCACTCAGCTAGCCCCACTGAAAGTCAAGGACATCATATGACGTACTGCGGACGGGAAGTGGTTAAACCCAAGAGGCGTAAGTTACGTCAGACGTCGCTCCGGTCCTCCAAGGGCATAGAGCCAAGTGTACGGCTCCCGACACCTATAAAAGTGATCTGCCGCTGGGACTACTTTTATCTTGTAGAGAATTGCCCACAGTACAAAATGATACCAGGGTTGTGGCAGCTAGCTGCTGCCGTAACAACTGTATTTAACGTCAAAGTAATGATGAAAATGTACTGTGGGTGGTCAGCAACTGGTTAAATCTTTTGTTAACCTAAAAGAAAAATATTGACCCTGCTCCTTTAAAGCATGTTATACAGCACAGTGCTTGTGCTGTGAAATTTAGCCCCTGACCTGGCTGATTCTGCCAGTTTCTGCCCTCCCCTATGTAAACTGACCACGGTGTATCACGGCTGCTGAGCCCTGACACCCTGGTCAGTTTATGTGCCTCTGTCATCCACTCTCTCCTCTGTCCTCCTCTGTGCTCCTCTCCCCCCACCCCTCCCTGCCTGTCAGCTTCGTGCCCGTGCCCACCCCCTCCCCTCATGCTGCTCAAATTACAGTTCCTTTTTTTCACTATCCACTTGGTTTAATTATGTAAGGTGCTCCTGTTTGTGTGCTTTGTAAAAATAAGAAGCTATATACTTGATTTGCGAGCACTGATCAGCCATAACGTGACCCGCGGTCTCTCTCCTGCAGCAGGCAGGGTCGCCTCTCTCCTCCTCACCTCCTGAATGACGTCGGCGGGGGATCCTCGGCCCCGCCCACTGCAGCAGGTCACGTGATCGCCAATCAGAGCTCGCAAATCAGGTACAGTGGGGACGGAAAGTATTCAGACCCCCTTAAATTTTTCACTCTTTGTTATATTGCAGCCATTTGCTAAAATCATTTAAGTTCATTTTTTTCCTCATTAATGTACACACAGCACCCCATATTGACAAAAAAACACAGAATTGTTGACATTTTTGCAGATTTATTAAAAAAGAAAAACTGAAATATCACATGGTCCTAAGTATTCAGACCCTTTGCTCAGTATTTAGTAGAAGCACCCTTTTGATCTAATACAGCCATGAGTCTTTTTGGGAAAGATGCAACAAGTTTTTCACACCTGGATTTGGGGATCCTCTGCCATTCCTCCTCACAGATCCTCTCCAGTTCTGTCAGGTTGGATGGTAAACGTTGGTGGACAGTCATTTTTAGGTCTCTCCAGAGATGCTCAATTGGGTTTAAGCCAGGGCTCTGGTTGGGCCATCAAGAACACGGAGTTGTTGTGAAGCCACTCCTTCGTTATTTTAGCTGTGTGCCTAAGGTCATTGTCTTGTTGAAAGGGAAACCTTCGGCCCAGTCTGAGGTCCTGAGCACTCTGCAGAAGGTTTTCGTCCAGGATATCCCTGTACTTGGCCGCATTCATCTTTCCCTCGATTGCAACCAGTCGTCCTGTCCCTGCAGCTGAAAAACACCCCCACAGCATGATGCTGCCACCACCATGCTTCACTGTTGGGACTGTATTGGACAGACGATGAGCAATGCCTGGTTTTCTCCACACATACCGCTTAGAATTAAGGCCAAAAAGTTCTATCTTGGTCTCATCAGACCAGAGGATCTTATTTCTCACCATCTTGGAGTCCTTCAGGTTTTTTTTAGCAAACTCCATGTGGGCTTACATGTGTCTTGCACTGAGGGGAGGCTTTCGTCGGGCCACTCTGCCATAAAGCCCTGACTGGTGGAGGGCTGCAGTGATGGTTGACTTTCTACAACTTTCTCCCATCTCCCAACTGCATCTCTGGAGCTCAGCAACAGTGATCTTTGGGTTCTTCTTTACCTCTCTCACCAAGGCTCTTCTCCCCCGATAGCTCAGTTTGGCCGGACGGCCAGCTCTAGGAAGGGTTCTGGTCGTCCCAAACGTCTTCCATTTAAGGATTATGGAGGCCACTGTGGTCTTAGGAACCTTAAGTGCAGCAGAAATTTTTTGTAACCTTGGCCAGATCTGGGCCTTGCCGCAATTCTGTCTCTGAGCTCTTCAGGCAGTTCCTTTGACCTCATGATTCTCATTTGCTCTGACATGCACTGTGAGCTGTAAGGTCTTATATAGACAGGTGTGTGGCTTTCCTAATTAAGTCCAATCGGTATAATCAAACACAGCTGGACTCAAATGAAGTGGAAGAACCATCTCAAGGATGATCAGAAGAAATGGACAGCACCTGAGTTAAATATATGAGTGTCACAGCAAAGGGTCTGAATACTTAGGACCATGTGATATTTCAGTTTTTCTTTTTTAATAAATCTGCAAAAATGTCAACAATTCAGTATTTTTCTGTCAACATGGGGTGCTGTGTGTACATTAATGAGGGAAAAAAATGAACTTAAATGATTTTAGCAAATGGCTGCAATATAACAAAGAGTGAAAAATTTAAGGGGGTCTGAATACTTTCCGTCCCCACTGTATATAGCTGCTAATTTTTACAAAGCACAGACACAGGAGCACCTTACACAATTAATCAGAGAGGATGGTGAAAAATGTATATAGTGGCCTAACAACCACTTTAACGTAGATGCTGGAACATTCCTGCTGCATTGCCAATTCTGTAGAGGACATCTTTCTCTGTATCTCTATCACATCAAGATATAACACTTCTGAAGTAAATAAGGTCCTTTATCTTCTTCAGTGGTCTGGTCTTGCAGCGTCAATTACAACTTTGCCTGTTGTTTTTTCTTCATAGCTTTGGTTTTAAAGTTGCTAATGCTCAGGCCAACCTATTCCTATTACGTATCACTGTTAGTTCATTACCTCTGTCATGGTCTTTTTGTCATTTTTGCTTGCAGCTTCTTATGCTTCAAGCCAATGTAGCAGCTTACCTCTTCCAGTCTAATGGGAACCTTTGAGGCCACAGACCGCTGACCTTCTTCCATATGTAGTGGGTTGCGAGGCATAGTGGGTGCAAAGGTGGTAAAAGTCATTGGGCGCCAGACACTTCTTGGATGCAAACGAGGTTTTATTTCTTTTAACAGTCCTTTTATATTTTTGCAAGGGTAAGAGGATTGGGGCCAGGACACCCTTAAGTAGTTGCAATTTCAATAGGCACACTCTGAGACTTCAATAGGAGGACAGCCGTACAGGGAAAGGCCCCAGCAAGGTGCCACTTCTGCATGTGCAGGTTTGCTGTCCCCTAGGGCTACAGTACCTAACAGTTCCTAATTCAAATGTAACAGTTCTCTCAGCTTTATACAACCTCCACTTGTAGTTCCTCAGCCCCTTGAGCTCCTGGTCTCTCCCTGGACCCTCTGATTCACTAACTCTGAATCCCGTAATCTCCTCAAGGCTTTTGCAGTGGTATGTCCCTCAAGTGTCACCCACGCTTCCCTGGTGGGTCCCTAGCTTCGCGCTTCGGATACCTTCAAGCTTCACCCCTGCTGACCGGCTCGGTCCCTGGCTCGACACACAAGGCTGTTCTACAAGCGTCACCTCCGCTGGTTGGGCCCCTTATTTGATCACCGCTTGAAGTTTCTGATTCTTCACCGCGCCTGTTCAGTGAGAATACTGCTACGGTACTTGCTTCAGTTACTCACTGTGGTCCCTGGTAAAGGTGGTTGGTCCCTTAGTGGCGACAGCTTCCCTTCTACCTCCAACCACGTCAGGTTCTCCGGCCGGCAGAACAGTCACTTTTGGTTGGACTGCAAGCCGCAGTCCCAACTCTGCGCTGCCCTCTTACTTGTGGATAGGTCCTCACACAGCCTGGCAGCCAGACGCCCCTGGGATAGGCCCAATCTCTGGCCTAGTAGCTCGGGGCAGATGACACACGTCCACCCAGATAGCAGTCCTGGTGGCACAGAACACAGATCACTTGACCTCTCCTGAATATATAGGTTCTCCCAGCAGGCCAAGGGATTCAAGAAAACCCCTGCCTATTGGCTGAGATACCCCATATACCTATAACCTGACCTTGAGTTGCCCTCCTCATATCTAGTACCACCAAGTTCCCGGCCACCTAGTGGTAGAAGAGAAAAGTGCAACAAGGCCAAACTTAGGGAGAAATCAATAGATCTCTATTAATCGACTGAGTTGACTACTCTTGGCAAGTAAATTTGTGAGGAGCTCCTTGACTAAACCCCAGGGCGCTACACCAATCTTTTTGTCAGGCTGGCAGCTTTGTTTAACTTTTTGTCTAGATCTTAGCATTTGGCTTTTGTCTCATTGGTGCTTGGCTAATTTTCTTTTATCAATTAGATTACAAGTCCTGTTTTGTACCTAGCTTTATTTTTGTGTTCCTCAGAGATGTTCAATTTCCTTCCCTTATATCATCAGTTTCAGCAACATCTTGTAACAGTTGGAGCCAATTTCTTAGGTCGAGTTAAAATTGTTGTGCAGTTTTAAATGTCTTCAACTTCTCCACCACGTATGGGCAGGAGGGCTGTCTATGCTGCTGCCATATGAAATTAAGTTTGAGGAAGGATCATAGAATGTGGTGATCAGACCCACTATCTGCTCCATGGTACATCCTCACATCCAGAAGTGTTGAGCTTCATAACCTACTATTGCACCCCCCCCCCCCCCCCCATATCTTTCAAAATCAAGCAGGGTGAAGTTGTGCCCTGGTCCCACCCATGCTGCTACTGTATTTTACTGAATGTCAGGGACCTGGCTAACTGTTGGTTATTTGGATTTCAAAAATTGTATTTTTCTGTTTGGAATTCAGCTTTAATACCGGTTTCTCTTATGGATATCAGTCAGACAGTGATTGTTTTATTGCATGTTTTCAAAAGGAATGCAGTAACATCTTTTCTATGCTTCTGTTGATTTAAGGACATTCCCATTCTCTTGGGGATTAAATGAATGTTCTTTTTGTAGTTTTTCATGAAGTCTGTACTATTTAGGGACCTTTAAAAAGTACTTTGCTTAAACAGTAAAAAATATTTAACTTTTATGATCCATAAATGGCTGGAATCACGTTCTTTGTTTTAAAAGTTACTGGAACAGATAGACGTAATTTAGCAAAGGACTGTCACAGAACATAGGGTTTTTAAAGTCATTGTGGGCTGTTTAGATGACCCTAAATATATCATCTAGAACAGTGGTTCTCAACCCTGTCCTCAAGTACCCCCAACAGCCATGTTTTGGGAATTTCTCTTAGATAAAATAGCTGTCTAAAATACCAAGCCATTGACTCTGATTTAAAGCACCTGTGCAAGATAAAGGAAAACCTGCAAACATGGCCTGTTGCATGTACTTGAGGACAGGGTTGAGAACCGCTGATCTGGAATATGCAGAATGTAATTCCTGGGGTACACTTTTTACAATTTAAGAGCTTACTTTTTGGTAGTGGAGATTAGGCATGCCTTTCTCCCACCCCATTCAACAATATAGCCCGTAGTTATCAAAAGCTTTTATCAGTGATTTACATGTGGATAAGGACTTGGAGAATGAGGCTATTTTCATGTTAGTGCCTTAGCCTAAGGGCTCTTGTCTGCTATGAGGTTAGCGTTTCTTCGAAAACAGCTATGCACTTACCTGATGTGAACAGAATTGTAGTTATCTTATAGTAACATATTCACTTTAAAAAGACTGCCACCCAAAATCTTTAAAGTGTATCTATGGTCAAAATTTAAAACAACATATTTATTTTTTACATTGTATTTCAATTATTTCTATCCTACTCTTATTAATCTGAATTATCTGAAAGTGTGAAAATGTACATTGTGGAAATCCCCATAGATTTACTTCCTTGAATTCTGACACATTCGCTATGCCCTGTGAGTAGGCATTGCTGTGTCACACATTTCACGGATCCTGCCTTCTGAACTACAGGAATTTCAGGAGGCAGATGCAGTACAACAATCACTGTTAGCAAGCAGCACGGCACTATGGGATTTGTAGTCTTTAATTGATTCCCACCAGGAGTATTGTAAAATGACGGTCGGGCAGACCACTCTTGTTCTGGGAGGACGTCATATGACATCCTCCCATTCTTCCCTCGGACACAGCACATCACCAAGAGCCTTTGATGTAGGCACTTTACCACGTGGTCAGCTGTGCCAAATCACAGCTGATCACATATAAACAAATGCCGGTTATCAGCATTTCCTTTCATCAGCGCTGTCAGTGTCTGAGGAAAGGAAAGCTGATAACCAGCTTTCCCGTGGTGACAGGGGCATTTACATTGATAATCAGGGCACTGATTATCATTGCAGCCCATCAATGTCCATCAGTGCAGCATATCAGTGTCTATCGGTGCAGCATATCAGTATCCATCGGTGCAGCATATCAGTATCCATCAGTGCTGCATATCAGTATCCATCATTGCTGCATATCAGTGCCCATCAGTGCTGAATATCAGTGTCCATCAGTGCAGCATATCTATGCCAATCATTGCCACCTATCAGTACCCATCAATGCCGCCTTATCAGTGCAGCCTCATCAATGTCTCTTCATCAGTGCCCATAAGTGCTGCCTCATCAGTGCCCATCAGTGCCACTTCATCAGTGCAGCCTCATCCATGCCCATCGGTGCAGCCTCATCAGCGCACATTAGTAAAGAAGAAAAATTATTTATTTGCAAATTTTACAACAGAAATGAAGAAAAAGGGGTTTTTTTCCCAATATTTTTGTTTTTTTTTCTGTTTGTTTAGCATAAAAAAAAATGTGTCTGTAGTGTTGCATGACCGAACAATTGTCATTCAGCGACAGCGCTGAAAATTGGCCTGGGCAGGAAGGCGGTGAAAGTGCTGGTATTGAAGTAGTTAAACATGTAACGTAAAGCAAGAATGAGTGGAGGAGAAGCTGCAAAACATGCAGGAAATCCAGGAAGTTGTGAAATGAGATGGCAGTATTAGGAACATGAAAGGGGGATTTTCAAGTAAGCTTATATTGGATTGTCAAAAATAACTTTTGTCTTATTTTTGTCAGTCTCCATTAAAGAGCTTTTTTTAAAAGGTAAAACAGGCGCAATACAACAATACCTCCATATAGTGTTCGTTAATAGTCCAAGGGAGCAAAGATAGGTATATACATGGAAATAAATAAATAAATAAATAAATAAATAAATAAATATATATATATATATATATATATATATATATATATATATATATATATATAAGCGAGTCTGTCAGGGCTGCCATTGAGAAGACCAGAGGCCAGGCTCCAAAACAACTGAGAAAAAAACAAGCAAAGGGGCGCCTCTGAATATGTATCATTATGACATTTATTACAAAAGCAATATCCAATCACATAAAAGACTGCAAATTTGCGTTTAGGCACGTCTCGGGACTAGAAGAGAGGAGGGGGACTGCAAGTCTCAGCAAGTCCATATGCAGCTAACAGCACATCGAATCCGGTAAGGATAGGGTGAGATGGTGGGGCACAGCGGTTTCTCCTTTACCTCGTCCAAGTGGCACACTGAGTTAAGATGAAATCACTGGTGAAGTCGTCCGGCCAGGTATGGGTTCCGGGAGTAAGGGGAGTAGGACGCCAAAGCCTGTCACAAGCTGTGCTGAGGTATCTGTTAAGCCTGTGCGGCATCCAAGGTGTATAAATAACACGGCCATGTGAGGGGAGCCAGAACGAGGCTTGAGAAGCACAGCAGAGCATGGCGCCGGGCTGTGACGTCACAAATGTGCAAAGTATTTCAGAGTATTCACGCTATAGATGGAGAGAATAGCAGCACTCCTTTTTCAAGCAAATGTAAAGTAATGCACTTGCACATAAATGCAAACTACTCACAAGTGGAGGAACACCTGGGGGAATCAAGGATGGAAAAATATCTGGGGGTCCTGGTATATGACAGACTGAGCAATAGCATGCGATGTCAAGCAGCAGCTACCAAATCCAGCAGAATATTAGCATGCAAAAAAAAAGGGAATACACGCCAGGGATAAAATGATAATCCTGCCACTTTATAAAACTCTGGTTAGGCCACATCCAGAGTACTTCATCCAGTTTTGGTCACCAGTTCTCAGAAGGGATGTGCTGGAACTGGAGAGAGTCCAAAGAAGGGCAACAAAATTAATAAGGGACTGGAGGACCTCAATTATGAGGAACGACTACAAGCACTAAATGTATTCTCGCTGGAGAAGCAACGCTTGAGAGGGGTCATGATACCGATTTACAAATACCTCAATGATGATCCCAGAATAGGAAAAAAACTATTCAGTCTCAGGGAGTGTAAGAGGACACAGGGCCACACAATGAGATTGGAGGAGAAGTGGTTTAACCTTAAACTGCGCAGGGGTTTTTTCACTGTTAGGGCAATATGGATGTGGAACTCTCTTCCAAAATTAGTGGTGGCAGTGGGGATTATATATAGTTTTAAAAGACTCTTGGATGTGCATCTTAAAGAACACAACATACAGGGATATGGGAAATAATTATAGACGCTGACACACATATACACCTACAAATGTTGAACTGGATGGACTATTGTCTTTATTCAACCTTACCTACTATGTAACTGTGTAAAATGTGGCTACCTTAGAGCGGAGTTTCACCCAAAAGTGGAAGTTCTGCTTGTTTGCCTACCCCTCTCCTCTTTACTATTCTTTTGGGGGGAGGGGGGAGCGGGTACCTGGTATTGGCAGGTACCCACTCCCACTTTTGCCTGGATCACTGTGGCGATCCGAATGGAAGTTCATATCCCCTCACCTGCAGCCTTTTCACAACACAGGTCCCAGAAGACTGCAGGATCACTCACAAAGTGCAGCGTGGCTCACGCATGCGCAGTGTGAAGCTGCAAGGCTTCACAGCCAGTTTCCCTTAGGTAAGATGCCAGCGGTAGGGACCCGAAGCCCAGTGGAGAATGGGCACAGGTGAGGACAGCACTGGATCCCTGGACAGGTAAGTGTCCTTATATTAAAAGTCAGCAGCTACAGTATTTATAGCTGTTAACTTAAATTTTTTTTAGGGAAGGCTGAGGCTCCCCTTTAGGTACCTTCATAATATCAGTTTCAGGTAGTCCCCTGTACAGCAGCACTCAAATCTAGGAATAACTACTACTACTGCTGTAAGCATGTTGGCAAGATGGGAGAGCAGAGTCAACAGAAGATGCTGGACTCAGCAGTTTGCTTGTGCTCCTCAGTTCCACATCCTTATTGCCCTAACAGTGAAAAAAACCCTGCGTAGTTTAAGGTTAAACCACTTCTTCTCCAATCTCATTGTGTGGCCCCGTGTCCTCTTACACTCCCTGAGACTGAATATTTTTTTTCCTATTCTGGGATCACCATTGAGGTATTTGTAAATCGGTATCATGACCCCTCTCAAGCATTGCTCCTCCAGCAAGAATAAATTTAGTGCTTGCAGTCGTTAGTCGTAATTGAGGTCCTCCAGTCCCTTATTTATTTTGTTGCCCTTCTTTGGACTCTCTCCAGTTCCAGCACATCCCTTCTGAGAACTGGTGACCAAAACTGGATGAAGTACTCCAGATGTGGCCTAACCAGAACCACTTTTATAAAGTGGCAGGATTATCGTTTTATCCCTGGCGTATATCCCATTTTTTTTGCATTCTAATATGCTGATGCTGATGCTGATTTGGTAGCTGCTGCTTGACATTGCATGCTATTGCTCAGTCTGTCATATACCAGGACCCCCAGATATTTCTCATCCTTGATTCCCCCAGCTGTTCTTCCACTAGTGAGTAGTTTGCATTTATGTTTTCTGCCTCAAGTGCATTACTTTACACTTCTCCACATTAAACCTCATTTGCCATGCAGTTGCCCACTCCATTATTTTGTTCAGGTCTTTCAGTAAAATTTCTATACCCTGATGTGAAGTTACTGTCCTGCTTATTTTTGAGTTGTCCGCAAAAACTGAGATTGAGCTATTTATTCCATCCCCTCAGGGGTAGGCAACCTTTGGAACACAGTGTGCTGAAAAATGTTTTCAAAGAATTTGAGCACGCCGATTTTATAACAAAAAAATGTAAACTTCACACTCTCAATAAAGTAATACCTGTAAACTACTTGAGTAGTGAGAAATTAACATCCTGCACTCCCACGCCTCAGATCAGCCCCAGTTCATGCACCTTCACACCTCAGATCACTGCAAATCTGTTTCACCACTCTACCCCCCTGCTCTTTTGTCCCACTGCTGAACCCCTTTCTCATCTCTTCCACCACTGTACCTCCCTGCAGAGGCGTAGCTTGAAGCTTTTGGGCCCCGAAGCAAAAGTTGACCTGGGCTACCCCACTACTTCCAATGTGCGTGCAGATACATCCATGGCACACCAAGATACTCAAAGTGGCTTAAAAGTTTTGAGTTCCCAGAGTTCCTCTTTACATCAGAGGACAGGGATTACAGCTGGAGAATCAGAGAACAGGGACCCCTGGCAGGTCACTTGGCAGAGCTCCTTTTCCATCCCAGCACTGTATACAGCCCCCACCCCCCCACCCCCCCACACTACACAGGGCTGAAATCACATTCCTTTACACACAGTCTGTCAGTCTTCACAGGGTGTATCTGGTTTTTATGTTGCCCTTTTGACCTGTGAAATTCTCTGATCAGAATGGCAGTGTAGTTGCAGTAGGCAGATACACCCTGTGCAGATCATGGCTAACTTGCTGTGTTGTAAAGGAATGCGATTTCAGCCCTGCGGAAGAGGAACAGTATAGAGTGTTGTAATGGGAAAGGATCTCAGTAGCCGGGCATAGCATACAGGGTGGAGGGGGTAGTCAGGGGGCTTTGTGGGGGCAACTTAGATCTGGGAAGGCAAAGCCATGTGACACAAAATCTGGAGCCTGCAGCCCTTCAGGGGCCCCCTGAGGAGGTGTTAAGGGATTTCTTTTAGCAATTTCTGAAGGTTTCTCTGTCAGTGTTGGCAGGTGTTGGGAGAAAGTCACCTCACGGAGATGTGTGTCTTTTCTCCAGTTGTCAGAGAAGTGGGGTAAGTATACATCCCCGGGTGGGGGGGGGGTACAGAGAATCCCAGCTGTTGACTAGGAGACACTCAGCAGTGTCATACCTCACCAGTGACAACGGTCCTATCGTGGCTACAGGACGGCACTCTCCCCCTCTTGCCTCACTGAGCTTGGCTACCATTCCATGTTGCCAACACACAGCACAGACACTTCCCCATCCTGGGCTGTTCTCACCTTGTGCTCCTCTCCATTCAGGAAATGGCTCACAGCTTATCCCCAGCCAATGGGAACAGAGGGGTGTGGACTGTGGAAGGCAAAGTAGAAGCTCAGTACTGGAGCTTGGCTGTGGGTCCCTAGGGCACATCGGAGCTGGATTTTGTGGAGGATATGATAATATGACAGGGAGGCTGCAGGGGCCCCCTGGAGCTAGGGGCAGGGTTGCGATTGTGACCCCTGCAACCCCTTATTCTACGCCCATGCCTCCCTGCACATCTGCCCCACTGCTGTACCCTCCTGCTCTTCTGTCCCACCTCTGAATCCCTCCTGCTTATTTTCCCCACTGCTGTACCCTCTTGTTCATCTGCTCCACCGCTGTACCCTCTTCTCATCAATGATATGCAGAGTGGTGAAAGGAAGCAGAGATGATACATCCACCACATCTACCTGTCCTGGCACACTCATCCTGCTGATCCACCTCTCACATCCAGCCCACGTGCTTGTATGTGATGTCACATACAAGCATCTGAAATGGATGCGCAATGATGAGCTCAGGGCAGGGGTATTTTCTGAAAGCAGTGGGCCTGTGTGCAGGATCTCAAGTTGGGCCCCCGCAGCTGAAAAAAAGTGCGGCGCTGCAGCAAAAGTTGAGTGTGATCTTCATTGCCCTGAATACTGGCTGTGGCTTAAAGGGACACAGAGTGCAGGGGTTCAGTAGTAAGTGACGCAAAGGTTCAGGAATAATTTCAACAAAGTTCCCAGAAGCTCAACAGTATCTCAAAAAACTGTCACCCTGTGGAAGAAACAATGCTGCTGGCCGAGCTGGTGCATGTCTACATGCGTCGGTGCACACGATTCTCGGCATCAAATGGGCTATTTAAACAGGACTTTCAAACATGACCAGTGCTGTCTGATCTGCAGCTTCTCGTGAGCCCTGCTCCCTATAATCTGCTTCTGTGATCTATTCCTGTGACTACCTGGATTGCCTTTGGACTCTTTCTGCCTTCTGCCTGCACCTGACCCCGGCCCGTCTTTGAATTTAATTCTGCCTGCGCCTTTAAGTACTATGGTGCCCACCAGTTACCGACCCAGCCTGTGACCCGACCTGCCTTGGCTACTGCATCTGTTCTCATATCTCTTGCCTGTGTATGACCTGGCCTGCCTGTACCTGCCTGTGCTCCATATCCCTCTGGGCCAATCTACTGTCTGCCAGTCCCTGAATCCCGGTGTGTGGTGTCCAGATATCAGTCAATCCAGTTTCCAGCCTGCCCGCTGCCTGGATCTCTCACCTTGCTGATATTCATCCCTGCGGCATCAGGAACCCTGGCTCTTCTGATAGCTGACCTGCCAGGTGGGTCATGGGCCATGGAGGCAGATCGTAGGCGGGGGGTGCGGCTTTTACTTTTCTTTTTTCAGTCCGTCGGAGCGCAAGAGGAAGAAGAAGACTCCGTGGGACAGTTTTATTTTTTAATTTTTTTAATAAAGGACTTGTCCCAAGGCGTGTATTGTGTTTTTTTTTTACCATTTTCACACATTTTTTGTGAAATGGTAGGGGCACATTTGTACCCCGTTACCATTTCACACAGGGGGGAGCAGGATCTGGGGGTCCCCTTGTTAAAGGGGGCTTCCAGATTCTAATAAGATCCCGCTCGCAGACCCCCACAACCACTGGGGAAGGGTTGTGGGGATGAGGCCCTTCTACCCATCAACATGGGGACAAGGTGCTTTGGGGGGCTACGCCAAAGCACCCTCCCAATGTTGAGGGCATGTCGGCTGGTACGGTTCAGGAGGGGGGGCGCTCTCTTGTCCTGCGGCCTGCCAGGTTGCGTGCTTGGATAAGGATCTGGTATGGATTTTTGGGGGGACCCCACACCATTTTTTTTTATTTTGACGCAGGGTTTCCCTTAATATCCATACCAGACCTGAAGTGCCTGGTATGGAATTTGGGGGGACCCCCATGCATTTTTTTTTTTAATTTTGGTTTGGAGTTCCCCTGTTTGGGAATCCCATGCCGTTTTTATCAATTAACTTTTATGTGTATTGCCGGGACCGACAAATCATTATAGCCGCAAGTCTCCTTTCCTTTAGAAATGTCATTTTGCTCTAGCACTGTTGTAAACACGGGAAACATGCACCACTTTACAAGCATACTATAGACACCCCCCAGGTACGAAATTTAAAGGAATATTACACTTTTATTGTTTCACTTTAAGCAATATTAAAATCACTGCTCCCGAAAAAACGGCCATTTTTAAAACTTTTTTTGCATTGATACATGTCCCCTGGGGCAGGACCTGGGTCCCCAAACACTTTTTATGACAACACCATGCATATAAGCCTTTAAAATGAGCACTTTTGATTTCTCCCATAGACTTTTAAAGGGTGTGCCTGCTGATACGGTACTTGCTAAACTGGTTCCTGATGCCCAGCTCGCTGATGCTGCTGCCCAGCCTGTTGTTCCAGTGCCCACTGTTCAGCCTGTCACTCCTGTGCCCGCTGCCCGGCCTGATGTTCCAGTCTGATGATCCAAAGCCTGATATCCAGCTTGATGATCCAGTTCCTGATGCCCGGCTTGATGTTCCAGTGGCCTCTGTCTGATCTGATGTTCCAGTGCCCTCTGTCCGGTCTGATGTTTCAGTCTCCTCTGTCCGGTCTGATGTTTCAGTCCCCTCTGTCCGGTCTGATGTTCCAGTGCCCGTTGTCTGGCCTGATGTTCCAATGCCCGTTGTCCGGCCTGATGCTCCAGTGCCCGTTGTCTGGCCTGCTGTTCCAGTGCCCATTGCCCGGCCTGATGTTCAAGTGCCTGATGTCCAGTGTGATCTTATGCCCAATGTCTGGCTTGATCCAGTTCCTGATGCCCGGCCTGATGTTCCAGTGCCCGCTGTTCGGCCTGATGTTCCAGTGCCTGCTCTTGTCTGATGATCCGATGCTTGATCCAATTCCTGATGCCAGCCTGATGTTCCAAAGCCCGCTGCCCGGCCTGATGTTCCAGTGCCTGCTCTCCAGTCTGAAGATCCGATGCCCGATGTCCAGCTTGATGGTCCAGTTCCTGAAGCCCGACCCAATGTCCCAGTGCCCGCTGTCGGCCTGATGTCCCAGTGCCTGCTCTCTAGTCTGATGATCCGATGTCTAGCTTGATGTTCCAGTGCCCGCCGTCCAGCCTGATGTTCTAGTGCCCGCTGTTCGGCCTGTTGTTCCAGTACCTTTGCCTGCCGTCCAATCTAATGTGCCTCTGCCCGCTGCCCAGCTTGATGTGCCTCTGCCCGCTGCTCAGTTTGATGTGCCTCTGCCCGCTGCCCGGCTTAATGTCATGGACTTTTTGCAGCTACGACTAGTTGGAGCGTCTGGAGGTCGGGGTACTGTCAGGAATGGTTTCACTTGCTGGTGGCACTGTCAGATCTATGGGCCGCAGTATTGGTGTCCACCAGCGGGTGTCTCCCGGTAGTCTGGAGCCGACATTATCTCCTGCAATCAGGCGTCACCTGAGACTGATTGCAGGAGGTGTACTTTTACCTGGCAGATGCTTGCACTTATCGCCTTGTTATCATTCCTTGAGCCCTGATCTGTAGTTGCTATCCTGAATCCTGTATTCCTGTAACCTGTACCTTGTATCCTGTCTTCTTGAACCCTACATCCATCCCTGGACTCCTGTCTTGCAGACTGATCCCTTCCTCCTGTTGTCCTCTCCCTCTCCCTGTCCTGTCCCGTTCCCTGTTCTATCTGATTGATCTCCCGTGTATGACCCTGGCTTGGTTACGTTTATGATGATATCTTACACCTGTATATATGTTTGGTTTGGAGAGTTATTATTGTGTGTCACCGTTGTTGGTTGCTGGTTTATTTTATTTGTTTTTTTGTTTGTCACATCAGAGGTGTGTTTATTTTGGTGTATTACTTATCCTCATAATAAATCATACTATTATTACTTTACATACGTTTGGTCTTCCCTATCCCTATCGCAGTCCACACATGTCTGGTTGCACTGGTTCACCAACCTTTGGACACGCCCCTTTAACCAGTATTCTACCCAAGAACAAACCTTATGGTCCATGCCTGCAGACCTCAGCTTGTAAATTAATCTTTTATGGGGAACTGTGTCAAATGCTGTTGCAAAATCTAGATACACCAAATCCACAAACCTCCCCCTGTCTAGATGGCAGCTTACTTACTAGTAGAATGTTAGCAGATCCTGGTCTGGCAGGAACGATCCTTCGTAAACCCATGCTGATTACTACTAATGATACTTTTTTCTTCAGTACATTTTTGGATATAGTCCCTTATCATCCCTTCCAATAATTTACTTACTATTGATGTTAGGCTGACTGGCCTGTAGTTTCCAGGGTTTTGTCTCAGCACTTTTTCGAATATTGGTACCATATTGGCTTTTCTCCAATCAGCTGGTACAATTCATGTCAGTATGCTGTCCGCAAAGATTAGGAACAATGGTCTGGCTATAACCTGACTGAGTTCTCTGAGGACTCTTGGGTGTAAGCCATCCGATCCTCGTGATTTATTTGTATTAAGCCTAGTATTTCCTTGACTCTGGCCTCTGTTAGCCACAAGGGTACGCCCTGTGATGTGTCACTAACAGTACTGTCATGATCAGTATACCCCTCCTTTTCCTGTGTAAAAACTGAGAAGAAGGCATTTAGTACAGTTGCCTTCTCTGTGTCATCTGTAACCATCCTTCCATCCTTGTCTTTTATGTGGGCAATGTGCTCTGATCTTGCCTTTTTATCGGTAATGTATTAAAAAATTTCTTTGGATTTTTTTTTTACTCTCCTCCGCTATGTGTCTTTTTTGGCTGCCCTGGTTGCATTTTTATACTACTTATTGCATTCCATGTAGTGTGTATCTTTCAATGATTTTTATTCAAGTTTTAAATCATACAAAGTAAGGTCCATGGCATTGACTTTAACAGTGTACCGTTTTCATAGAGTAGCATACAGCACCAACATGGAAAATCCACCTCCTTCTCAGAAGGGGGGAGATGAGACTCTCTGCATTATCTTCCTTTTCTCAGTTTACATCTCATTTATAAATTCTCTCAACCTGATATAGTATGGATCATATGTGTTGAGCTTCTCACCATATCCTGTATCCCTATAACAATTATATAGTAAGGGCTCAAGGGCACGTCCCCCGTGCCAGGAGAAGCAGGTCACCCCAGCAGAAATTCGGGGATATCCCACCCCCCCAAACCATGGAGTGGCAGACCCCTGCCTGACAACACCAGAGTCTCAGAGTAAAAAAGAGACAGGAGGGGTGAAGAGAAGAAAGGAGAGAGAGGGGGGGAGGGAGGACTCCCAGCTCTGCGCTGAACCCCGCAGGGAACACTCTAATCAGTGAGAGTCCGGGGGTCATTCGTCAAGTAACTGATCCATGGGTCCCATATTTTGTTAAACAACTTCAATTTGTTCTGTATAATGGCCGTCAGTCTTTCATTTAGCATAAGCCAAGAAAGTTTGTGTTTAATTTGGTCAAATGGTAGGGCCACTGACTTCCAGTTCTTAGCTATTATGATTTTGGCTGATACAAATATGAACGTAAGGAGTAGTCTTTGGATTTTGGGGGCTTCCTCTATCTTACAACCTAAGAGTGCATGTTTCAGGGATTTGGTCAGGTTAATCAGAGTGAGGGAATATATAAAGTTATAGACTCTGATCCAAAATCTCCTTACTTTGGGGCATTGCCACCAAATATGGTATGCTATATCCCTTCCTGACCACAGCCCTGAAAGCACTTAGAACAGGGGTCTCAAACTGGCGGCCCTCCAGATGTTGTGAAACTATAAGTCCCATGAGGCATTGCAAGGCTGACAGTTACAAGCATGACTCCCTCAGGCAGAGGCATGATTGGACTTGTAGTTCTGCAACAGCTGGAGGGCCACCAGTTTGAGACCCCTGACTTAGAAGATTCTTCAGGGACAAAAGCGGCCAGTCTGGTCAGCACCATGTACCACCGTAATAAAACCTTATAATTAGCTTCTATTATTGAAGTGTTGATCAGTGACCTGGAAGCAGCCAATGCTAACGAATGCCATTCCTCAAGTTCCAGGTTTTCCTGGATATCGTGTTCCCATTTAGTCATATAAGTCAATTTTGCAGTGACATATGTGAAAATAGTATATATGGCAGATATATGACCACAAAGTTTATCAAATTGGCGACACATATTTTCCATGGGTGACATAGTTGTAAGGTCACCTTTGCGTGATAGGGTCTGCATGTAATGATAGATTTGAGTATATCTAAAGAGCTCTGAGTCCGGTAATTGGTATTTTTCAATCAGCAAGCTTTTGGATAGCATTCCTTTATGATCACAGAGGTCTGCAATCCGTAAGAAGCCCTTATTAGACCACCAGTCAAAAGCAGAGGGGGTGAGACCCGGGGTGAAATCCCCATTTCGCAAAAGGGGGGCTAATGGATTGTGGGGAGATTTAAATTTTTGGGTTCTTGCCAGTCTGTCCCAAATATTCAGGGATAAGGAGAGGGAAGGGCATAAAATCGTAGGCCTTTCCTTCATCGGCACCCACATTATATGTGAGATTGGTTTGGGATAGCAGGAATATGATTCCATAGCCATCCACTGTGTCTGGGGTTGTTGAGAATGGAATTTGGTAAGTTGGGCCAATTGGGCCCATAAAAATATTCTTGCAAATGAGGGAGTCAGAGACCTCCCCTCTGTTTTGGTGTGAAGAGTGTGCGCCTGTTCACCCTGGGCCTCTTGTCACCCCATACATACTGTAGAAGCTTCTTTTGAAATAACAACAGGTCCAATCTATTAAGCGCCACTGGTAAAGTATGAAACAAATACAAGATTGTTGGGAGAATGTTCATTTTTGTAGAGTGCAGTCTGCCAAACCACGATGGAGGATGGACTTGCCATCTGGACAGGTCTGCTATTAAGCATCTATACAGTTCAGGGTAATTCTGTGAATATAGGGTGTGTAAGGAATGGGTTAAATTTATTCCTAAGTAAGGTAGAGCTACCGGCTCCCTGTGAAATTGGTAGGGCTGTTTGAGGGCTTTCTGGGTGGAGTCCTGCAGGGAGACGTTCAATTCCTTTGATTTGTCATGGTTGATTTTAAGACCAGAGATAGCTGAAAACGGTTGCATAATTGCATATAGGTTGGGGAGGGAGGTGATAGGTGCCGACAAAACCATCAGGATATAGTCAGCGAAAAACAAGCTCTTATGCATTCTACACCCTTAATATCTGGACAGGCGTGAATCTTAATTGCTAACGGTTCTATTGCTAGAACGAAAAGCAGTGGTGATAGAGGACACCCCTGTCGAGTTCCCCTACAGATATTAAAGGACTGGGAGGAGTATCCCCTAAGCATTAATGATACTGTTGGTGTATCATACAATATTCGAAGGAGAGCCAAAAAGCGTTCGCCAAATCCATTACGGGGCAAGACGTCTAGTCCCAGGACAGTTAATCAAATGCCTTGTGTATGTCCAGCGAAAGCAGCATCCCCTGTCTGGGACCCTTGTGGAGTAACAAGGTGTGGAATAAGTGCGATGTGCCTGTGAATAATGCGTGTAATCTCTTTTGGAGGGGTTTGTCTCCCGCCAGGCATCGATCAGGTCATATATGTGTAATAGGCGCACCACTTTGCTGCTACTGTTGGGTGCCTGCTTGAAAATTGTTTTAACAGGGTCGGATTTGTCCATGATCCAATCTAACAGAATATTACTGTTGCCTCCCAGGACCACCTGCCCCTGTACCTTAGGCATCAGTACCTCAAACATCTTACTAAAGAACTCCACCTGTCCAGAATTAGGGGCATAGTAAGAGATAAAAGAGACCAACTGGTCATGTAGGCGTCCCACCGCCATGATATATCGACCAATTTTGTCCTTAACTATGGTTATGGGTGTGAATGGGGGTCTGTTTAGAGAAACAAACCACCACCCCTCCTTTTTTTCCAGGCCCGAGGATAGATAAAACTGTGGGTATTTAGTATTCAGGTATCTAGGCACTGAGGTCTTGGAAAAATGGGTTTCCTGTAGTAAGAGGACATCAGCTTGTTGTGAGTGATAATACTGAAAGGCCTTACTTCTTTTAACCGGGGAGTTAAATCCATGGACATTATGGGTGACTATAGAGTACCGCATAGAATATGCCTTAGTCATCCTGGTATCGTGGCAGGGATTCCCTCACCATGTCAGGTGATATCTTCTTAAACCTCATTCATAGCTGGATCGCAAGGTCAGAGCGTGGAGTCAGGAACCAGGGGAGGGAGGGGGAAGAGAACAGAAAGAAAAGTAAGTGAATGAAAAAGAATAGAACATTTGGCCTTAGACCCAGGTAACCTTGCAAGAGAAACATTATGTAGATAGTAAGGTGATGGGTCGAAACCCCTTCCGGGAGTAGCATCCGGGAATCAATGCACGAGGGTACCTTCATCCATAGAGGGAGGTAGTCTCGCTAACAGCGGCATGTGTGTGCACCCCGACCCAAAGATCAAATAGAGTTAAGTGATAAGGCAAACGGGAAATAACTAATGTTAACATTCTAAAAAATCTATTGGCTAAATAGACCTGTCCCCCGCATGACCCAAAAAACCAGGGCAAGCTAGTCACAACACAGCTTATCGTGCCCTGGTGATGTGGGCCCACTGGGGAGGGCTGACGATCACCTCCGGAGGGAACAGTCAGAATGTAATGCTGCGATGCAGCAGAATAGTCAGCGCAAGTAAAATAATTCAACAAACATCTAGGCATAACTATGAACTAAACCAGTGTAGTGCAACAGGGATGACAGTGACGTATGCACTGTCAGCAACTGGTATCTGCAGGCATCACTAGGTGGACCTTATCAACCTCCTCACAGAGGGAAGTAGAGGCAGTCCTCATTCAGGTGATTGGAGGATCTTCTTGCCGACGATTTCTTGCCAACTTGCCAGAGCGGGGAAAGAGGACGATTTGCATGGTGGGATGGGGAGGCAGTTTGGAGGTCCCGTGAGATGATCCTCAGTTCCAATAGTAGATCTTCGCCATCCTGGAATGTAGAGAAGGAGTGGGATTTGCCCTTGTATGTGAATGACAGTTTGAATGTAAATGCCCATCTGTACTTTATCAGTCGATTCATAAGTTGTTGCAGTAATGGCTTCATGTTCTTTCGTTTTTGCACTGTGGATGGGGCCAAATCAGTGAAAAGCTGGATTGGTGTTCCAAATAGAGCCAAATCTGGCCTATTGCAGGCAGCAAGCATTAGTTTCTCTTTTATGCGATAATATTGCGGCTGGACTATGATATCACGTGATAGGCCATCCGACCTGGGAGCTGTCAGGGCTTGATGGATTCTGTCAATTTCTATGTGTTGTTCGGTTATGTCAGGAATCAGTTCTTTCATCAACTCCCTCATGGCTTCTTCTAAATCATTGTGAGTTTTTGGAAGTCCTCTTAAGCGCACATTATATCTGCGGGATCGGTTTTCCAAATCCTCGATTTTTGTATACGCCTCCTCTAGTCTGCCCTGGAGATCTGTAATCATTGTGGAATTCTGGTTAACCTTAGTGACCGTTTCCGCAACCTTAGTTTCAATCATCTCAAATCTTTCTCCTATGCCCTGAATGTCCCGGTTTAAGATTAGTGGTTATTATGGAGCAAGCTTTGGATAATTCCTGCTGCAGCATTGCAGAAAAGCGTGCTAGAAGGGCAGCATCCCCAGCATGTGGTGTAGGTTGAGATGCAGGCAGCTCTCCATCAGAACTTGACTGGCTGAAAATTAAGTCAGACATCTCTGCCATGTTCCTGTCCATGGAGGACCCCGGGGAGTCTACAGGCTCTTGAGTGTCCGTGTATGTGGCAGGGAATGGGGGCAGCTATATGGACTCACCCAGTTGTCCTGCGTCCAGGTCCCCAGAGGATGGAGATGAGTAGGGGTCGCTGAGCTTGTCTGGCTGGGTCTTCTTGGCTGCCTGCCTCTGTGACTTAGAGGAGCCTGCTGCTGAGCCTGCTGCTGTATCCGAGCCGCCTCATGTCGCTCCTCGTTCCGGCACCATCTTGGACTGAGGCCTCTGTCCAGGGGAGGGCCCCGCCACTCCGTTCAGCTTTTGCTGTTTATATGGCCTGCGCTTGGGCTGTCCCGATGCCCGCTGCTGCATCACCAGCTGGGGGGGGGGATCCAGGTGAGACCGAGTGGCTGATCCCGGTTTCCAGCACTATTGTTAGCTTCTTTGGGCCAGCGGTGTGCGGAGCTCACCCAGAGCACGTCTGGTCCCGAGCTCTCGTACATGCGCACCTCCCATGTAGTGTTTAAATGCTGACGATGACCCATTCCCTTTATATTTTTTAAAGGCAATTTTTTTCTCTTTAATAAGGCTTTTTACATTATGGTTTAGCCACCCAGGTTTAACCTTTGCACTTCTATATTTATTGCCTATTGGAATGAACTGTGTGATACCTTTGTTTGATATGTTCCTAAAGCATTCCGATTTTTTTCCGTGTTCGATGTTTCTAGGATTTGTTCCCAATTGGGACATGAAATTGTCCTGTAAGACATTCATGAAATGACAGGCTTTTAATGAGTGAGCTGTCCCCTCTGCCCAGTCAATATCAGGATAATTGAAGTCCCCATTATGATGACATTTCCCTGTCTCGCTGCCATTTCCAACTGTGATAGTAGGTCCAACTACTCCTCCTCCTTCAGATTGGGGGCCTATAACATACCCACACTATTCATTTCCCACGTACTTATTCTCTCTGAAGTTCTACCCACATGGATTCCACCTCCCCCCTGGTCCCATTCACAATGTCACTCCTCTCTACCACCCTTGCATCACTTTTGACAGATAGACACACCCCTCCCCCTCTTCTACCTTCCCTGTTCTTCTGATACAAGGAATACCCCTGGATATTTGCCAGCCAATCGTGTGAGCTGTTAAACCAAGTTTCTGTTATTCCCACAAAGTCTAAGTGTAATAGCAGCTCCAGTTCCTCCATTTTGTTAGCTAGGCCCCTGGCATTTGTGTATATGCCTCTCAGTGTTGTATGAGTGCATATTATTTCCTCATTATATTTCCTCAGGCTTTGATTTCCAATTGTCCACCCATTCACCCCAGGATTAGATGTTACGGCTGTATTATCACTGGTGATTCCACTATTAGCTTCTGTCATTTGCTTTCTCTGACCCCCCTCCCAATGCCTAGTTTAAAAGCCCCTGCAACCTTGTGGCCATCCTTCTTCCCAATAGAGCTGCACCCTCCCCATTAAGGTGCAGCCCGTCCTTACTAAGGAGCCCAAAAGGGGAAGCTTTACTTGTCTGCCCACTTCCCAGCTCCGCTGCCATATTTGACAACTTTTGGGGGGAAGCGGGTACCTGTTTTTGACAGGTACCCGCTCCCACTTCCAGCTCAGTTCGCCTCAATGAACTGAGCTGGAAGTTCACCCCCCCCTTCCCTTTCAGCCTTCTGGGACACTCACAGGTCCCAGAAGACTGCAGCCCATTCACAAAGTGCAGTGCAGTAGGAAATCGACTGTGAAGCCGCAAAGCTTCACTGCTGGTTTCCCTTAGTCAAGATGGTGGGGCCAGCACCCGGTAGCTGATTGAAAACACTGCTGGATGCCTGGACAGGTAAGTGTAAGTGCCGTAGTATTAAAAGTCAGCAGCTACAGCATTTGTAGTTGCTGACTTAAAATATTTTAGGGGGAGGGGGAGTCTGGAGCTCTTTTTTAAGATTTATGGCTAAATAATTTTAAAGAAAAAGATATTCTCTTCTCTGCTCAGATAACAGTGTTTGGTAATGTTGCAAAGTCAAGCAGATTACCAAGTACATTATTTTTAGATTTAGACTAATTTGACTCAAAGAAATTGTCATGCCAGCAAAAAATACAATATAACCACTTGCTGCCAAATCACGTACCTAGTACATCAATTGACTTCAAGTGGTTGTACCAATTTTTAGAGCTGACAGTCAGCTAACTAGCCACTCGATTGCTATTACAAGCAGTGGGAGGGGACATCCCCCCTCCTGCTACCTTTTGCGGCTCTCTTGGGCTCTGCCGTCTCACCAGGAGCCCTGAGCTACTAGCCAGCATATGTGCCGGCTAGTCGGAGACCCATACAAAGCCAGGATCGTCTTTAATTGGGTCGCCGCTATTGTAACCCAGAAGCGATGACATGGCATCACTTCCGGTCTACCTGGATGTCAACAGCGCCATTTTTTTGAAAATCTAAAGTATTTGAAAATGCCAATCTTGGTGTTTTAAATGCTTTTAAGAGCAGAGGAGGAATGTGGGGTCTTAGAAACCACAGAATCCTCCATAAAGAGTACCTGTCATGTGCCCATTGCTGTGACAAGGGATATTTACATTCCTTGTGACAGCAATAAAAGTGCTAAAAAAATATTAACGCAATACTGTAAAAGAAAAAAATTTATAAATAATGCAAAAAAAAAAAAATTTAAAGTGCTCTCTTCCCCCCATCCTAGTGCGCAAAGGCAAATGGGCACGGCAGTCCAGCATGCATGCAAACAGCGATCGCCCCACACATGTGAGGTATCGCCGTGCATGTCAAATCATGGGCAGTAATTATAGCACTAGACCTCTGGAAATCTAAAGTGGTAACCTGTAGAGGCTTTTAGAGCATCACCTATGAATAGTAAAATGTATGACGTTTGTCACCGTTGCGCAGGTGTGTGCAATTTTAAAGTGTGACATGTTTGGTATCTATTCACTCAGCGTAACATCATCTTTTATATTTTACAAAAAATGGGTTATGTATTGTGTTTGTTTGCAATAAAATTAAAAAAGTGTATTTTTTCCCAAAAATTGTGTTTAAAAAACCACTGCGCAAATACCATGTGACATAAAAAATTGCAAAACCCACCAATTTATTCTCTAGATCCTCTCCTTTAAAAATACATATAATGTTTGGGGGTTCAAAGTAATTCTTATAAGTAAATGTTTCATAAAGTTACAAAAGGTTCCAGAAAAGGCTTGGTCTTCAAGTGGATAATTTAGTGAACTTTCGCCATGTTTTGTAACTTTGATACAGCTGTGCAAAGGAGGTCCAGGGTAAACATGTGCAGTTAGTTTCGTTCCAAATTAAAATTCGGATGTATTCAAATTTCTGAATTACCATAGTACTGAATATAAAAAAGAAAAAAGAAGTTCCCGGTGGGGCTTTTTAGCAGCAATTATGGATCAAAAAGAGAATTCGTAAAAATATATTTTAATTTATTAGCAAAGTACTCCGAGCATGATTGTACAAAAGTTTAAAACATGAGCTCCAGTTCACATAATACGAGACACAATGGGTAAATTCACAAATCAAACGGTAGATTATATCACAATGAATTAAAAAGGGCATACATATGACAATACTGCCTACAATATAGATTATAATAATATTTGTACTTTCCGATGTTGGAGATGTTTCCGATGTTTCTCTCCAACATCGGAAAGTACAAATATTATTATAATCTATATTGTAGGCAGCATTGTCATATGTATGCCCTTTTTAATTCATTGTGATATAATCTACCGTTTAATTTGTGAATTTACCCATTGTGTCTCGTATTATGTGAACTGGAGCTCATGTTTTAAACTTTTGTAAAATCATGTTCGGAGTATTTTGCTAATAAAATAAAATATATTTTTACGAATTCCCTTTTTGATCCATAATTGCTGCTAAACAGCCCCACCGAAAACTTCCTTTTTCTTTTTTGTAATACTTACTTTGGGGTGCGCAGCTACATCAGACTCTGTTAAGGTGTCATTCTATGTTAGTACTGAATATAAATGAATCCGAAATAACGAAAAAAAAAATCGGATGAAATTAGAATTCAAATTGATTAGAATAGTTTTCAAATCAATTTAGAATAGTTTTAGAATTGGAATAGTTTCATATTCGAATTCAAAATGTTTTCGAACTGGATTAGTTTTCAAATTCGAAACGTTTTCAAATTAGAATAGTTTTCCAATTTCCAAAGATAATAAAATAGAATAGAAAAATATAATAGAATAGAAAAGAATACAACAGAAAATAAAAGAATAGAAGTAAAACAGAACAAAATAGAAAAAAAATGAATAGAATAGAAACAAAAAAAGACTAAAAACAAAATAGAATATGACCATCTTCTGAAATTCAAATTTCAAGTAGAATAAATTTGAATTAGACTACATAAGAAAAGAATAGTATAGAAAAAAACAACAAAATAGAATAGAATAGAAAGAATATAACCATCTTCTGAAATTCGAATTTCGAATAGAATAAATTCAAATTTGAATAGAATAGGATAGAATAGAAAAGCATAGAATAGCATATAAAATAAAATAATAGAATAGAAAAGAATAGAATAAACAAATAGAAAAAGAATAGAATTTAAAAAAATTGAATCGAATAGAACGAATATAACCATTTCCCAAAATTCAAATAGAATCAATTTGAATTTGCATAGAATAGAAAAGAATAGATTAGAATAGGAAGATGGTTATATTCTTTCTTTTATTCTATTCTGTTGTTATTTTTTATTCTATTCTAATCTATTATTTCCCAAAATTCAAATAGAATCAATCTGAATTTGAATAGAATAGAAAAGAATAGATTAGAATAGGAAGATGGTTATATTTTTTCTTTTATTCTATTCTGTTGTTATTTTTTATTCTATTCTAATCTATTATTTTCTATTCTATTCAAATTCAGATTGATTCTATTTGAATTTTGGGAAATGGTTATATTATTATATTATACAACTGTATGGCTGAACGTGCATCGCACAGACATCGCATGTGATTGGCACCTGTGGTGTGGGTGCGAATCACATGCAATGTCTGAGATTGCTATAGTGTGAACTTGGGCTGAAGGAATATCTGTGAGACTTGCTGCCACAACCAGACAAACATGAAACAAAGTTTAAAATATTTTAGCTTTCTTCAGTAAAACAATAGGCAATACATTCTTAATTTTAGGGTTAGAGCATTCAGAGATTCAGCTTAATGATTTTTTAATAGCATTCAAAAGATATCATGAAAGAAAATACAAAGTGTAATAAAATATTTACAGAAAAGCTATAACAGACAATTAGCAACAGTAAAACAAAACAATTGGGCGGCACAGTGGTGTAGTGAATAGCACTTTCGCCTAGCAGTAAGAAGGGTCGCTGGTTCGAATCCCAACCACTACACTACCTGCCTGGAGTTTGCATGTTCTCCCTGTGCCTGTGTGAGTTTCCTCCGGGTACTCCGGTTTCCTCCCACACTCCAAAGACATGCTGGTAGGTTAATTGGATCCTGTCTAAATTGTCCCTGGTGTGTATGAATGTGAGTTAGGGACCTTAGATTGTAAGCTCCTTGAGGGTGGGGACTGATGTAAATGTACAATGTATATGTAAAGTGCTGCGTAAATTGACGGTGCTATTTAAGTACCTGAAATAATAAAAAAAAAATAATAAAAGATTAAAAATGATACTTTTATTATTATTTTTTTTTTTAAAGATTAAAAATGATACTTTAAAAAATACTTTACATGGTTTGATTAGTCTTTGGTTTTGTGCAGAGTCTGATGGACTAGAATCAATTGCTTTCACAAATGACTCTTAGAATCCTTTCATAGTTTTGATGGTGATGGCTCCCAGCTTTAAATGTAGCCATTATTTTAGGCCCTGAAGGGGGTGTTTTCATAAATATTATAACCAATTCAAGGGTCCTTAAGACCTGTCTCCTTACTCCTGTTCACCTCCAAACTTCTACAATGCCTCGTCTGAGCTGCTACCTCACATCAGCCTTGCGTCTTTCATCCAGTGCTGCACTGACATTTCTGGATTCTGAGTCATGAGGAAAGCAAAGGAATTGTCAAAGGATCTGTGGGAAAAGGTAGTTGAACTGTATAAAACTGGAAAGGGATATAAAAAGATATCCAAGGAATTGAGAATGCCAATCAGCAGTGTTCAAACTCCAATCAAGAAGTCTGTTGAAACCAAACCACGGTCAGGTAGATTAAAATTTCAGCCACAACTGCCAGGAAAATTGTTTGGGATGCAAAGAAAATTCCACAAATAACTTTGGGTGAAATACAGGACTCTGAAAACATGTGGTGTGGCTGTTTCAAGATGCACAATAATGAGGCACTGGAAGAAAGACGGGCTGCATGGTCGAGTCGCCAGAAGAAAGCCATTACTACGCTAATGCCACAAAGTATCCCGCTTACAATACTCCAAAAAGCACAGGGACGAGCCTCAAACCTTCTGACACAAAGTCATTTGGCGTGATGAGACCAAAATTGAGCTTTTTGGCCACAACAATAAACACTACATTTGGAAAGAAGTCAACAAGGCCTATGATGAAAGGTACACAATTCCTAATGTGAAACACGGAGGTGGATCGCTGAGGTTTTGGGCATGTGTGAGCTACAAAGGCACAGGAAATTTGGTCAAAATTGATGGCAAGATGAATGCAGTATGTTATCAAAAAATACTGGAGGGACATTTTCATTCATCAGCCAGGAAGCTGTGCATGGGACGTACTTGGACATTCCAACATGACAATGATCCAGAACACAAGGCCAAGTTGACCTGTCATTGGCTACAGCAGAATAAAGTGAAGGTTCTGGAGTGGCCATCTCAGTCTCCTGACCTCAATATCATTGAGCTACTCTGAGGAGATCTCAAACGTGCAGTTCATGCAAGACAGCCCAAGAATTTACAGGAACTGGAGGCTTTTTGCCAAGAGTAATGGGCAGCTTTACCACCTGAGAAGATAAAGAGCCTCATCCACAAATACCACAAAAGACTACAAAAGACTTCAAGTTGTCATTGATGTTAAAGGGACAATACAGTAATAGAGCTGGGGTATGTAAACTTTTGATCAGGGTCATTTGGGTAGTTTCTGTTTTCAATATGATTTGAAAAGAGTAAACACAGTTGATTGATAATAAATGGCTTCAGCCAAACACTAACCATGAGTGAAAGAAACGTTTTTGTGTAATCATTCATATTCTCTGAAAAATGGCCAAGAAATCATAGATTCTGCCAGGGTATGTAAACATATGAGCACAACTGCGTGTATATATATATATATATATATATATATATATATATATATATATATAGTCATGGTCACATGCCCGAGAGAGGTATGGATCACATAAACGCGACAAGACTTACAACATAAATAGACCTGAAGCGTGCCTTGGTAGTCTGGTCAGTATGCCAAGAAAAGGGGGCACACCCAAGGTAAGTAATAGGTAGTTTATGAAGAAGGATTTGCTGAGAAGTACCCAGAAAAAGGGTAGGGCAGGAGGGTATTGCACACTGAACCGACAAAGAGCATGAGCGAGTGGGCTGCTTAACTACCCACCGGGCTCCTCCCATAAATTCAGCCCACCATACTGTCCTTCTTATTTATGGTCATGGCCCTATGACCGAGAGAGATGTGGATCAAATAAACACGCGACAAGACTTACAACTAAATAGACCTGAAGTGTGCCTTGGTGGTCTGGTCGGTATGCCAAGAAAAGGGGGCAAAAGACTCAGATAGGGGAATAACTCAATAACTCTTTATTGATTCTTGTGCTTATTGAGCCAGCTTGGTGAAGGCTTGTGCTATTTCTTCCTGAGGATTTGGGAGGTATGTGGCAAAGCAAGCGGACTTCCATCGGCCTAGTTTCTTGATTACATGGTCTGGTACTCCAGGCTGGGAGGCAGCTGAGGCTGCTCCAATCTGGCAGGAAATGTTGACACAACTGCCTGGGGTTGAAGCCCAAGTTTCTTAGGAGGATCCTGACATGCTTGATAAACTGGCTGCCACTCAGGGGGCTGGTTAGAAAAGGCTACCATCAGATTGACTGGGTAGATGAGACAGTACTCGGTCGAGCACCATCACCAGCGTTGTTAGTCTAAAACTGGTTGACTTCAACCCCGGGGCCAGTTTGTTGCATTTTGCAGCCTGTGAGATGAATGGTGTGATGTTTGAAAGTGAGTCAGGTGGCGTTGGAGCATTGTCTGACTGCCGGTGCCGCTGACCGTAAATTCGTAGTAGTCGTAGGAAACCATAGAAGGCCTGGTAGGTGGCCAATTGGATGACTAGGCTGGTCAAATCCCCAAATGGAGAATGAGTAGGGATTTCATACATGTCTCTGAAGAGGGCACTCGTGATATGTAGGCATTTGCCACTGACTATGGGTTGGTGCTTCAGTATGCCCCGTAGGAGGGACTTGACTGCATGGGCCAGTCCTGTAAGGACAGGAAATGCTGGACGCCGGCTAGGTATAGCCTGATAGTATTGTGAGAAAGGGCCAGCTGCGCTGTGGCAATATGATGTAAATCCTAGGGATTGGAAGCGGATCTAACCCTACTGCTTTGACGGTACAAGCCTATACGACTCACCGCCAACGGCCTGTGAGTCCAACATCTCTGTTAAGGGCATTACATTTCTCTCTACTGAAGTGTGCGTTTTAGAAGACCTGGCTTTGTATGCTGATATGCCTTACTTCTTGTGATGAAAAGCTTCTACACAAGCTTGGAACATCCTGCATCCCCAAGAGTTGCCAACCCATATAGAATTTTACAATCACATATATGTCTATAAGTTTTTTTTCTTTCTTAGTTAATAGAATTTTTAATGTTCACATTGTGGGTGCATTCTTGTCCTGATAGACATATGACACCGCTTTTGTACTTTCCCTGTTTGTATCACTACGTTAGTAGAGTCTCTGAGACCATTTCATTATACTTGGGTTAATCCTTCTTATGTTTGCTTTGTTTGATGTCACAATCAATGAGACACACTTATATGGTTTTATGACACCAACCAAGTTGAGAATTTTTGAACACATTTGTCCTTTATTTTAGAGTCTTATATCTCCTAGAGGCTGTTTATACACCCCACAATTTTATATATCACTTTTACTGCTGTGATTCTACAACCATTAATGTAGATTCTTCATTTTTTATAGCGCTACACTTTATAGTCTTTTTTATTTATTTCACAATTAGTCTTATTGTAGTGTTGGCTGCTTTTTTATCTAGAGTTGGTGCGGCAGATCCTTCTAATTGTTAATGTGTTTGCAAGTCAGTTTGTATGCGGGTTTGCACGTAGGTGTGTGCCGCAAAGTGTTTTATACTACTGAAGACGATATTGCGTGGCTGCAAGGGTGTCAGTGAGTGTCAGGTTGCTGGGATGATATTGTGTGGTTGCAGGGGTCTCGATGAGTATGAAGGTTTGTTTTTTGAGACAACATTGCGTGGTTGCAAGGGTCTCAGTCTGGTTTGCTGAGACGATATTGCATGGTCGCAAGGGTCTCAGTCAGGTTGCTGAGACAGTATTGCGTGGTTGCAAGGGTCTCGATGAGTGTGAGGTTGTGTGAGGCAATATTGTGTGGTTGCAAGGGTCTCAGTCAGATAGCTGAGATTATATTGCGTGCTTGCAAGAGTCTTAGTGAGTGTCAGGCTGCTGAGACGATATTGCATGATTGCAAGAGTCTCGATGAGTATTAGGGTTTTTTCGTTTTTTTTTTATGATATTGCGTGGTCGCAAGGGTCTCAAATAAGTGTCGGGCTGCTGAGACGATTTTGTATGGCTGCAAGGGTCTGAACGGGTGTCAGGTTGCTGAGACGAGATTGCGTGGTCGCAAAGGTCTAGATAAGTGTGAGGTTGCTGAGACGATATTGTGTTTTACAAGGGTCTCAAATCAGTGTCAGGTTGCTGAGACAATATTGCATGACTGCGAGGGTCTCAATGGGTGTCGGGTTTGCAGAGACGATATTGCATTTGCAAGAGTCTCGATGAGTGTGAGGCTGCTGAGACAATATTGCATTTGCAAGGGTCTTAACAAGAGTGTCAGGCTGCTAAGACGATTTGTCTGGCTGCAAGGGTCTCAATGAATGTCAGGTTGCTGGGGCAAGACTGCATGATCACAAAGATCTTGATGAGTGGGAGGTTGCTTGAGACTGTATTGCGTGGTTGCAAGTGTCTCAACAAGGGTGTCAGGCTGCTGAGACGATTTTGCGTGGTTGCAAGGGTCTCAACAGGTGTCAGGTTGTTGGGCCGAGATTGCGTGGTGACAAAGGGGGTTTTATTTATTATTTATTTATTTATTTTTAATTTTTTACATTTTTTTTTTGACAAGTGAGAGGTTGCTGAGATGATGTTGCATTTTGCAAGGGTCTTAACAAGGGTGTCAGGCTGCTGAGACGATTTGCATGGTTGCAAGGGTCTCAACAGGTGTCCAGTTGCTAGGCCGAGATTGCGTGGTGGCAAAGTTTTTTTGTTTTTTTTTAATGAGTGAGAGGTTGCTGAGATGATATTGCATTTTGCAAGGGTCTCGACAAGAGTGACAGGCTGCTGAGACGATTTTGCTGCAAGGGTCTCAACGAATTAGAGTTGGGTTACTGAGAAAAGGACAGAAACACCTGGTTTGTTTGGCGGATTACCGTACCCTTAAGCGAGCAGTATAAGGGATAAGGACAATGTCCATTTGATTAGTAGGTTCCGTAGGGGGAACTAACAAACAATATGGGAGAAAAGTATTGTAATGAATTGATAGGACACAAAGAATATGGTAACGAATCTTACTTGTGATAGTGGGCCATGCAAGTGAGTTCGCGGCGGACTGTGGCAGGAGTGCAACATATCGGGAAGGTGTGGCGTGATGCCGTGCACAAGGCAAAACAACAAGGTTTGGTGTAGAAAAAACACGAGAATTGCGTACGAATGATTCGTAAGTTCCACTGCAGGAACCAAACACATGGTACGGGTGACGCCATGAGTGGCCACAAATTTTGACATGACAAAACACGGTAACAAATCCTACTAGTGTCCATCTCCAAATGGATGAAACGGCAACCCCATGGACAGTAAATCTTATAACAAGTGAAGCCTATGGCGAGTGATATCAGACAATGACTGACAGCGGCTCGGAGCCTTGGATCTACAAATGAATCATGTTTGGCAGAAGGAACTTACAAATGTACTACGCCTGTGTCGCGACATGACCGACAACAATTCGGAGGCAGGTTTTTTACGAAAGGGATGCAGGATAGGAAGCATAACGAATCGCAAGATTGCACATGATACGAAAAGATTTGAATACTACCTGCGACAGTGAGCGGGAACCCCAGACGAAGACCACGAACGGAGAATCCGCAATGCACTTGCGATCGAATGCACAGACTCACGAACATGAGGTGAGCTTGGAAGAGTCGACCCAGTGACACGTAGTATCGTGCACTGAACCGACAAAGAGCATGGGCGAGTGGGCTGCTTCAATACCCTCCAAGCTCCTCCCATAAATTCAGGCCACTATACTGGCCTTCTTATATATATAAAGTGTGAAAAGTAATGGGGTGTCTGCCTTTACACGCACATGAACTTTATTGGCATCCCAGTCTTAGTCCGTCACATTCAATATTGAGTTGGCTCACCCTTTGCAGCACAAAGCAAGGTACATAAAGACATGGATGAGCGAGTTTGGGGTAGGGGAACTTGACTGGCCTGCACAGAGTCCTGACCTCAACCAAATAGAACAACTTTGGGATGAACTCGGGCGGAGACTATGAGTCAGGCCTTCTCATCCAACATCAGTGCCTGACCTCACAAATGCACTTCTGGAAGAATGGTCAAACATTCCTATAGACACACTCCTAAACCTTGTGGACACCCTTCCCAGAAGAGTTGAAGCTGTTATAGCTGCAAAAGGTTGGCAAACTCAATATTAAACCCTACAGACTAATGCTGCATACACACAAGTGGAATTTCCGACAAAAAGAGTCCGATGGGAGCTTTTCATCGTATATTCCGACCGTGTGTATGCCCCATCTGAGTTTTTCTGTCAAAAATTCAGACGGACTTAAAACATGTTCTATATTTTTCCGACGGAACAAATTATGGAAAAACCGCTTGTCTGTATGCTGTTCCGACGCACCAAAAACGACACATGCTCTGAAGCAAGTACGAGACGGAAGCTATTGGCTACTGGCAATTGAACTTCAAATTTCTAATCCCGTCGTATGTGTTGTACGTCACCGTGTTCTGGACAGTCGGAATTTGGTGTGACCGTGTGCGTGCATGACAGCTTGAGCGGAATTCCGTCGGAACTCTGTCGTAAAAACCTTCAGAGTTTATTCCGACGGCAAAAACGGTCGTGTGTACAGGATATAAGACTGGGATGCTATTAAAGTTCATGTGGGTGTAAAAGCTGGCGTTCCAATACTTTTGACAATATAGTGTATATACATCTGATCTGAATTTTACAGCCCAGCAACCAACTTACAATATTTTTGAACAGAATGAAATTATGATTTAATAGACACCAAACATGATATGGATCTTATGCATATTGTCCTTCGGCAATATGTCCCATCTGCTTTGTGTGCCTTGTAATGTAGATGTGTTTGGTGTCTGCCTGATTGTTATTGCCTTATACGTTTGTGTAAACACTGTTTATGAATGCAACTTTAGTACACTTTGTAGGAATTTAACTTTAGCAAAGCAGGAGTTGTGGAATATGAATAGATTTAGGCTCTGTTAGTTGAAAAAAATAGACTTGGATTGTGTAATTGCTCAAAAAATTCTGGCTTCCAGCAGGGCTGATTAAGGGTATTTTGAGGATTTGGGCTAAAAAAAGTTTATGGTATCCTGATCTGTTCTAGCTTGAGCTGCTTTAATAGGATTTTTGAAGGCTCTGCTTTTTTGTTAGATACTGAATATTATGGGCTGGCCATGTTGATTTTTCAAGGTGTTTTAATCTGGTATAGGCATTATTAAAGGTGTCTCTTTCTCTGCTTGTGTCAATATGTCATAAAGCTGGTTCTAGCGGGGGATTATATGAAATGTGTCACCTCTCTCATATAGATATGTCATCCATATCTGATTGTTTTCATCACTGACTTGAACATTTTGGGGAAATGGAGTCATCAGACCTTACTATCATCACAGGAAGCAGTAACACAGAATATAGGAGGGGTTGAACAGAGATGCATAGACATAGGAAAAGGAGAGGGGTGCAACAGAGCAAGTAAATCAAACAAGGGAGCTCTTGTGGTGCAGAGGGGAAGGTAAATGATTGTGAGCTTGTGATTCTCCAATAGCTAGGAAGTAACACAACTCCACATATCCTCCAATATTTTTAACACTCTAGGGGAGTAGGAACTGACATGGTAACAAAAATTCCTCCACCATAAAGTAGAATAGGATTGGTTTATGTAGAGTGATGAGGAGAGCTTATTGTGTCCTGGAGTGCAGATCTTGGTAGTCTGGATACTAAAGAGCAAGCTAGGTGTACTTTGGGGGAGATCTAATTTGTTTCTCCTTCTGTACTTCACTTCCTGCGTGTGCTGGAAATCAGTGACTACACTTGCGAAATATGTGTCAGATGGATTCTGTCTTTGCTTGGCAGTTCTAGTTCACCTTATACTGGGTATTAGGTTTTTACCCTGGTCACAGTTCTAATATGGTTGATCCTGAAGTTTTCTGCTGAGATAAATACTTGATCCCACTGTTATGCATATTTAGATGTCTGAAATAATTCATTAAATTGTATAGTACAGCCTCCTAATTGTGCATCCCTGTTTCAAAAGCAATAAAACTTATATTGATAATTTTATGAAGTAGACTAAAGTAAGTTAAGGGTCTGGCTGAAGTCTACATTCCTACAAGCCCTATGTCTTTCTATACACTTTCCATTACCACTGTGCTGTCAACTAAGTTAATATCTTCTCCTGACTTTTTTTCTCTAATATCCCCAAGCTTCTTGTGCCCGTTTCTCAGTTTAATCCTTGCTCTATTACAGCAAACCTATGATTGAAGAAACATGAAGCCTGCCATTGCTGACATCTCCTGCTGTACAGATCTAATGGCTCTAGTGATTTTCAAATACTGACTTGGAACAAGTAGCAGCTTAGGAGTTCAGACTTTTCTCCTTCAATCTGTTTTTTTTTTTTACAAAACAAAGGTGCTTTATTGGTATCTCACAGGATAATATCAAGTATGCAATTAGACATAATAAAATGCTTGATGTATCGTACAGCAATTTATTACCAACCCGGCCAATTCTGACACTTTGCTCCTACATGTAAAAATCATCATTTTTTTGCTAGAAAATTACATAGAACCCCCAAACATTATATATGTTTTTTTAGCAGAGACCCTAGAGAATACAATGGCGGTCATTGCAACTTTTTATCTCGCACGGTATTTGCGCAGCAATTTTTCAAACACTTTTTTTTGGAAAAAAAACTGTTTCATGCTTTAAAAAAAAAACAAAACAGTAAAGTTAGCCCAATTTTTTTACATAATGTGAAAGATGAAGTTACGCCGAGTAAATAGAAACCTAACATGTCATGCTTCAAAACTGCACACGCTCGTGGAATGGCGCCAAACTTCGGTACTTAAAAATCCCCATAGGCGATGCTTTAAAATTTTTTACTGCTTACATGTTTTGAGTTACAGAGGAGGTCTGGGGCTAGATTTATTGCTCTCACTCTAACGTTCGCGGTGACACCTCACATCTGTGGTTTCAACACCGTTTTCATATGTGGGCGGGACTTACGTATGCGTTCGCTTCTGCGTGCGAGCACACGGGGACAGGAGCACTTTAAAAAATTTTTTTTTTCTTTTTAATTGTTAATTTTACTTAAAAAATTTTAATTTGACACTTTAAAAAAAAAAAAATTGATCACTTTTATTCCTATTACAAGGAATGTAAACATCCCTTGTAATAGGAATATGGCATGCCAGGACCTCTTTACAGTAAGATATGGGGTCAATAAGACCCCACATCTCACCACTAGGCTGGGAAGCCTGAAATTAAAAAAAAATAAAACGATTGCCGCTTCCCAGCTGAAGCAGCACCGTTTTTTTTAATGCAGAGGCCGGGCGTGACATCATAACATCGCGCCCGGCCTCCGACAATCATAGAGACTCCGGTGACCATCTGGTCCACCAGAAATCTCTATGATCAACATCCGGGGCTGGCAGATCCGCTCTCCGATTCACCAATTGCAGAGGTGAGTCGGAAGAAGCACTTAGGGCGGCGGGAGGGGGGATGTCCCCTCTCGCTGCCCGTAAGAACGATCAAGCAGCTTACCCACCGCTATGATCGTTCTTATGGTGTAGGGAATCGCCGGCTGAAAAAGGCAATATCTGAATGATGTCTCTAGCTGCAGGCATCATTCAGATATACACCCACAAACCCAGGACATCCATGGACGCAATACGGTCGGCAAGTGGTTAAACAAACAAAGTAATTACACACATACAGGGAAAGCTGATATTGGCGCTCAAGATACTATTGACAGTTGAACATGAAGGACAGTGCAACCAGTAAATTAATCAACTCCGGGGGAGCAGAGAAGGTCAGGCAGAAAAAGAAGGAGAAAGAAATGGGAGATAGTGTGGGGGGGACATAGGGGTGAAAAAGGGGGATGGGGTGGGGAGGAGTGATGCAGAAAGAAAAAGAGGGAGGAATCAAGAGCCCAAATATCCACTTTTATTCAACATTACTTGCTGCATTCTTGTTGCAGTGAATAAGAGAGCAAGTCATTAAATCAGCACGACAGCCAGGCAGCTAGCATGTATTTTAGAAGGAGGTCAGGAATGGCACCTGTTTAATGATATCCAGCAAATGATGCATGTGTGCTAAAGTCAAATAGTTCACTGAGTTTAATCTAAGCTGACTGTAGTCCTTTTCATGCACATGCACACACTGCTGTAACAAAATCAGTGGGAATGCAGTAGAAATGTAATTCTTGGAGCCTGTGCTGTTTGACTTCCCTACTTATCTTGCATCCCCATGCACATTCTAATTGGTTGCTGTGAGAAACACCTTAATGTTTTCTTTTTACGTCTGGGTTTCTGTATAGAGAGGCAGCAAGGAGCTTCCAGTGGTATTCTGGCATTAAAATTAAGCCTCACTAGGTTACTTATATAAAGGAGCAGAGTAAATTGGTGCAGTACAAACAATGCCTTGACAAAAATTAAACTACTGAGAAGGTAGTGTATGCTCCTTGCATGCATCTGAAGTTGTTTTCCTGAGCCTATGTTATGTCCCGCTATTAATACCCTACGCAGTCTTTGTACGTTTATTCCTTATGCTGTCATCTGTTTGTCCTAGATGCTCTGTACCTCAAGCCCCAGACCATTATTTGTCAAGTTTGTCTTGCTTCTTCCATAATGATCTCTGTAATTCTTTTATCTCAAAGATTGTTCTTGTGCATCCTTTCTCACACTTTGGGCAAAGGAGGGAAATAATTGAGTTGGAAATGCTGTAATTCTATTTTAGCTGAACACATTAAAACAGAACTCCACAAAAAGTCATAGACTACTAAAAGTTAAATATTAAAAAAAATGCAGCTTTTGCTGCAATACGCATCTTCAGTCTGGAGCTGTCCCCATGCAGTAATTTGTTTTCACCATGAGATGGCACCGGTCATTCACTTACTCTAAGGCTGTCATGGATTCATCTTCCAATGGATACCTTCCTTCCTGGGTTTGGAGTTCTACTGCACTGAAGAGTGCAAGGAGTAAGGACCTTGCCTGGACCAGCAAAAAGGCCTTTGGGAAAAAAGTGTGTAAGTTTGGCTGCGTTTGTGTGTGTATAAATATATACAGTGGGGACGGAAAGTATTCAGACCCCCTTAAATTTTTCACTCTTTGTTATATTGCAGCCATTTACTTAAATCATTTAAGTTCATTTTTTTTTCCTCATTAATGTACACACAGCACCCCATATTGACAGAAAAACACAGAATTGTTGACATTTTTGCAGATTTATTAAAAAAGAAAAACTGAAATATCACATGGTCCTAAGTATTCAGACCCTTTGCTCAGTATTTAGTAGAAGCACCCTTTTGATCTAATACAGCCATGAGTCTTTTTGGGAAAGATGCAACAAGTTTTTCACACCTGGATTTGGGGATCCTCTGCCATTCCTCCTTGCAGATCATCTCCAGTTCTGTCAGGTTGGAGGGTAAACGTTGGTGGACAGCCATTTTTAGGTCTCTCCAGAAATGCTCAATTGGGTTTAAGTCAGGGCTTTGGCTGGGCCATTCAAGAACAGTCACTGAGTTGTTGTGAAGCCACTCCTTTGTTATTTTAACTGTGTGCTTAGGGTTATTGTCTTGTTGGAAGGTAAACCTTCGGCCCAGTCTGAGGTCCTGAGTACTCTGGAGAAGGTTTTCGTCCAGGATATCCCTGTACTTGGCTGCATTCATCTTTCCCTCTATTGCAACCAGTCGTCCTATCCCTGCAGCTGAAAAACACCCCCACAGCATGATGCTGCCACCACCATGCTTCACTATTGGGACTGTATTGGACAGGAGATGAGCAGTGCCTGGTTTTCTCCACACATACCGCTTAGAATTAAGGCCAAAAAGTTCTAACTTGGTCTCATCAGACCAGACAATGTTATTTCTCACCATCTTGGAGTCCTTCAGGTGTTTTTTAGCAAACTCCATGCGGGCTTTCATGTGTCTTGCACTGGGGAGAGGCTTCTGTCGGGCCACTCTGCCATAAAGCCCTGACTGGTGGAGGGCTGCAGTGATTCTCCCATCTCCCAACTGCATCTCTGGAGTTCAGCCACAGTGATCTTTGAATTCTTCTTTACCTTTCTCACCAAGGCTCTGCTCCCCTGATAGCTCAGTTTGGCCGGACGGCCAGCTCTAGGAAGGGTTCTGGTCGTCCCAAATGTATTTCATTTAAGGATTATGGAGGCCACTGTGCTCTTAGGAACCTTAAGTGCAGCAGAAATTTTTTTGTAACCATGGCCAGATCTGTGCCTTGCCACAATTCTGTCTCTGAGTTCTTCAGGCAGTTCCTTTGACCTCATGATTCTCATTTGCTCTGACATGCACTGTCAGCTGTAAGGTCTTATATAGACAGGTGTGTGGCTTTCCTAATCAAGTCCAGTCAGTATAATCAAACACAGCTGGACTCAAATGAAGGTGTAGAACCATCTCAAGGATGATCAGAAGAAATGGACAGCACCTGAGTTTAATATATGAGTGTCACAGCAAAGGGTCTGAATACTTAGGACCATGTGATATTTCAGTTTTTCTTTTTAATAAATCTGCAAAAATGTCAACAATTCTGTGTTTTTCTGTTAATATGGGGTGCTGTGTGTACATTAATGGGGAAAAAAATGAACTTAAATGATTTTAGCAAATGGCTGCAATATAACAAACAGTGAAAAATTTAAGGGGGTCTGAATCCTTTCCGTCCCCACTGTGTGTGTGTGTGTGTGTGTGTGTATATATATATATATATATATATATATATATATATATATATACATATACACAGTATCTCACAAAAGTGAGTACACCACTCACATTTTTGTAAATATTTAATTATATCTTTTCATGTGACAATACTGAAGAAATTACACTTTGCTACAATGTAAAGTAGTGAGTGTACAGTTGTATAACAGTGTAAATTTGCTGTCCCCTCAAAATAACTCAACACACAGCCATTAATGTCTAAACCACTGGCAACAAAAGTGAGTACACCCCTAAGTGAAAATGTCCAAATGGGGCCCAATTAGCCATTTTCCCTTCCCGGTGTCATGTGACTTGTTAGTGTTACAAGGTCTCAGGTGTGAATGGGGAGCAGGTGTGTTAAATTTGGTCAATGAGAAAAAGAAAAAGGGTATGGGACTTTATATGAGGCCAATGAAGATGCCTCCATCCCCGATAATGGAAGTATATAGGAGCAGGGTTTGGGATTTAATATGAAACATGCTGCCAAGGAAACCTCATGACATAGATGTGTCTGGTGGGTATACCATAATTGCGACCATATAACATGCATAATATAATAACATGATACATCTATAATAATAGCATAAAAAAAACTTTATTACATAACATAATACATAATAATATGATGGCATAATGGCATATCGACGTAATAGTACACAGTAGTAGCATCATGAAAAAACCCAAGACTCATTGTAAGGTGTCTTCACAGTAAATAATATAATTGAAATTGGTATGATCCAAAGAAATATAATGTTGGTAATAATCTTGAGGATGTAAAGGAAGTAGCATCTGATAGCTCGATGCATTTTGTGGATAAAGTGCCACTCTTCAGTAGCAGATGCAGGGTAGGTGTCTATAAAAATGTTAAAAGTAAATTTAAATTGGGTAAGTATATAAAAAATATATATATAAAAAAAAGGAAAAGAAAAATAAGTACAAGGGTAGGTCCCCCACTCATACTTACAAACAAACTATGAGTCTGGGCCTGGGCATGGAAAGCTGAAGGCTTAGTTTGTTATTTTGTATTTTTTTAAATACCTATCCAATTTATATTTACTTTGTCCTGTGGTCTGATGAGACCAAGATAAACTTATTTATTTCAGATGGTGTCAAGCGTGTGTGGTGGCAACCAGGTGGTGAGTACACAGCCAAGTGTGTCTTGCCTACAGTCAAGCATGGTGGTGGGAGTGTCATGGTCTGGGGCTGCATGAGTGCTGCCCGCACTGGGGAGCTATTCATTGAAGGAACCATGAATGCCAACATGTACTGTGACATACTGAAGCAGAGCATGATCCCCTCCCTTCGGAGACTGGTCCGCAGGGCAGTATTCCAATATGATAATGACCCCAAACACACCTCCAAGATGACCACTGCCTTGCTAAAGAAGCTGAGGGTAAAGGTGATGGACTGGCCAAGCATGTCTCCAGACCTAAACCCTATTGAGCATCTGTGGGGCATCCTCAAATGGAAGGTGGAGGAGCGCAAGGTCTCTAACATCCACCAGCTCCGTGATGTCGTCCTGGAGGAGTGGAAGAGGACTCCAGTGGCAACCCGTGAAGATCTGGTGAACTCCATGCCCAAGGGGGTTAAGGCAGTGCTGGAAAATAATGTTGGCCACACAAAATATTGACACTTTGGGCCCAATTTGGACATTTTCACTTAGGGGTGTACTCACTTTTGTTGCCAGTGGTTTAAACATTAATGGCTGTGTGTTGAGTTATTTTGAGGTGACAGCAAATTTACACTGTTATACAAGCTGTACTCTCACTACTTTACATTGTAGCAAAGTGTTATTTCTTCAGTGTTGTCTCATGAAAAGATATACAATATAATATTTACAAAAATGCGAGGGGTGTACTCACTTTTGTGAGATACACCCCCTCATATTTTTTTCTTTTTTTTTTTTTTCTTTTGTTATTTTATGAGGTGGTTAGAGTTCAGCTTTAAGTTCTTTGGGAAATGAGGCCTCTGCAGGTGAAGAGATTGCTGAGATCACAAACCCTTTTCTGAGTACATTTGTATGGGTGCCAGGTGAGCTCTGTTATCCTTCTGGTTGTGTTTCTTGTCTAAGTACAATTTCTGATTAATTCCCTCTTTTTGACATTTGACTTTCCCCACATACATTTTCTTACATCATCCCTGGATATCCAGTACGTTTTAGTCTCTGGTTACCCTACTCCAGCACTAGGAGGCTCCAAATTCCCAGTACACGCCAGCAGTCCTTTGATGGTTGCTACAATAATGTTGTGTGACATTTGTGGTTAGTTTTAAAACATGGGACAATCTTAGCAGTTGTAGGGCAATAAAGATGCATCCCCTCACATGTTCACTGTCAGTATATAACTTTTTCCTCTGCAAGTAAGGACTTTCTTTTTTCCATCAGTGCTAGCCTCTAAATTAAATGCTCATAATATTTGCCCTGACATTCTGACACAATAACTAATTTAATATTCTAATGATGACACACATTAGACTTTGGCAGGAGCAGTGATGTTCTGAATGACCTCATTTAACAACGCAGACAATTCCTTACCGTGACTCACATCTGATTTTCTTTTTACGAAGCATGAGTGTAAAGAAAAAAAAAAAAAAAGAATTTCAGGAAATGTCAGCAGACGTAAAAAGTAAAAACAGGGGGAATGACAAAAAGGGGGCAGCGGTGGAATAGTAAAGAATCCCTTCTCCAGTTCTGTAGGGCTTGGTAATTTTGGCAACCAATGTGGGCGGGGAAATGAATGGGACTACAGGCATATTTAGCTTGTCAGTTCTCAGTTGCTCAGACTTGCAAAAGGGTTTTCCTTAACAAGCTGTCGGTTTCCTTTTTATATGCTTCAGTTGCTTCCATTGCACAAGCTGAAAAACCTATAGTATAGTAAAACCTCATAGACAAACTACTTCCTAACAGCAGTACCTACAAGCAAAAAAAAAATCTCCAGGAATTTACAAGAATCAAGGTGGATTTTTTTTTTTTAAAGCGCTCAAGTGTATTCAAAAAGCCTTGAAATATGATCGCTTTAGTGCTCCCATGGATATGCATGTTAATTGTGAACTCCTTGACTCGTAAGTAGTATTCTTTGTATGTCTTTTAGGTAAATGCATGCACAGGTTTAACAGCAGTTTAAAGGCTGTGATACTTTGTCCACAGAAAAAAAAAAAAAAAAAATGACAGCTTTGAACTTACTATGCATTTAACATTAGCCTTTGCTGTAAACTGAATAATTGTTGCAGACAGATATATCCAATTTTCTGTTATGAGTTACTAATTATTTAAAATATTAAAAGGAATTTTTTTTTTCCTTTAGCTTGTATATGTTGTTCGGATTTGAAAATCATTTATGTGTTTTAACTTAACAGTAAAGTGTAGTGGATTGCATTAATACTTTACAAATAAATAAGTTAATAAACTGCCATCCTCCTATCATAAAATGGAGATAAAGATGAAAGCACCGGATACGAGACTCTACATATAAACAGTAGTGGTACAGCTCTCAGCTGTTTAAGTGAAGCTTAGAACATATGAAGGCAAATGCAGTTGTTGAACAGACTTTTTTAAATTGAAAAGGTACGTCCACATAAATCCTTCTGCCTGAGAATTGCCAGTGTTTCCGCTGTGCCTCTAAAATGCATGCTGAAGTTATTGTTTTAAAGCATAGTGAAAATATACAAAGCTGTAAGATTTGCTCTTTAGTTAGGAAAGGCAAGATCACGTGTAGCAACAACAACAACAACAAAAAAAAGTCCATTTGATCTGGGTACAATGCAGCTTTTCCAACTGATGTGCATATGCACAGGAGATGTAAAGAAGGTCTGCAAAAAAAAAAAAAACGAATGTGGAAGTTTATGTGTGAATTCCTGATTTGACTTGCTTGAAGGAAAGCAGAAAATGTAATCTTCCTAGAGGTTCTTGGTAAGAGGGGTAAGCTGTTGCCTGCAGGAACATATTAATTGGAACAATAAATGGGGAACAGTTTTAAGTAGCATGGACATGGATGATGAGAAGCAAATAAGGCTTTTTAAGAATCTGCTGCTTAGTCCCACTGCTGCTCACTGCTTTCACTCATTCATTCATTCTTCATTCATCCTTTACATTTGACACATAGCAGGTTCATAAAGGGGCTCTGAGCATCACTCTTATTTCCAAACACTGAAGTTGGCATAGTATGTTTAATGAATGCTTGGTATAAGTGGGGCATATGCATATGAATTTTTTACATTAATAAATGCAAAAGTATGATTTGAGCACTAATTTGACAATTGAATCTTGTTTTTTTTAAATCAGAATATGTACAATTGAATTATGTTTTTTTTTAAATCATATTATGTACAATTGAATGATGTTTACTTAAAATTTAGCAAACTCTAATTGTCCCCTTTAAGGATGAGGGCAGGTATTTTTATTTCAGTTTGCTAAAATCCACATGCAAAGAAGATCACAAATTACTGCAGATAGCTATCTTAAGTATAGATTTTTTTTATTGTTTTATGGTATAATATATATCATATATTTAATATAGTATTGGTCTGGAGCTAATAGCATGTTATTGTGGTGACTCTGTGGTCTGTGTGAATGGTGTTTAAATTTGGAAACATTGTATTGCAGCTTGACGCAGTGTTTGGAGCTGAATGGGTTGCCTTTAAGATACAATACTGCTTGGCTGAGGTATCATATTGTTATCCTTAACACATCAGAGTCAGAGGATCTGGTATTATACAAAACATAAAATAAATTTACATGTAAAGGCACATCATATCTGCAGCGTACCAGAGAAAGCCAATGAAGCCTTATGTACTTTGTGCAGATTAAGGAAAAACCCATACTCAATGATTACTATGCTTATAAGTCTTAGTCATTACCAAATTATTAAATGTACATGTGAACAGACAGAACAGATATGTGAACAGACAGCACAATGCAGCCATATTGCATGTGCGTGTATACAGATTAATATGGTAGGCAAAATGTTAAGTATAGACTTCACTAATCATAGCGCACAAAAAGTATTTTTGCATGTGCTACACAGCTAGGAACATAAATGCGCATTTGCGTTTTTTTGCCTAGAAAAAGGGATTCAGACTATTTTATAAGATTTTTTTAAATAGTCTTAATGTATTAATACATTATTTTTACCTTTGCAAAAATGCAAGGACAGGAAAATACATTGTCAGTCCTTTCTAAAATAGATTTCACTACCTAGAGTTGTGACATCGTATGCCTCTCATGTTGTGCAGCCATAAACTTAGACATACCTTACTTACACTGTCGAGCTAAGACAGAAAACAGCTCATACATTTGCTTGAAACATTATCATGGGCAAGTGTAAGTTGTTAGTTAAAAATTACATTTCTGTTTTAAAATTTTCACGGTTTCTGTGAGTAATATTGAGGACCACTTAATTTGTAGTATACATCTGAGAATTAATTCAACTATTCTGTCATTTGTGATCGCAGATCATACAAGTGCAATTCAGTGACAAACATGGAGTAAAAATACTGCAGTTTGTGACAGGGCTGATTCTTTTTTGGGGGGATAAGGGAAAATCTGGGATTTGGCAGGAAATTTTTCAACTTAACCTTAATCAAGCAATTTACATTACTGCATGAATCCATGTTTACATGTTACTTGCTGAGGGACATGGCCTACCAGGGTGTTAGAAAGCCTTGTTTTCTTTAACATTATACAATAAAGGAAATATAATAATGTAGGCAGTGATTTTACGTTTTAAATTTCAGCCACCAATTTGGCCTGACTGCGCTTAGATTTTGGCCAGCATCTGTGTCAGTGAATGCTGAAAAAGACTTTAATTTAATTTTCAGCTCAACGTTTGTACTGACTGTAAGTACAGACTGCTGGAACTACTCTCATTTCTTTCACTTTAACAAGTGGTCTGGTCTGTGCCGCTCAGTGACCAAGAAATTGTAATAAAATCAGTTTAACAAAGCAGACCTGGGGTCACATAGAATTGTACGTGTTAAAAACATCTTGTACTTGTTAAAACCATCTCCCTGTTTCTAAATTGCCTTGTTTCATCATTAGGAAACCTGCATAGACTTCACATTACAAAAAAAAAGCTATGAACAGAAGTTGGATGCTTTTTCCAAATTAAAGATATTTTTTCTTTTGGTCCAAAGTGGCACCAGATGGGATTTGCAATCGTATGTTATTTATTAGAGTCTATTGGATGCTAGATGAGGCAAATAAGTAAAACTCCTTCAGAAATATGACATCTATTGATTATAGGTAAAATAATGTTCTACGATGGAGTCAGTCTTTCCAATGCATTCCTGACTACTGAAGTATTAGTCTTTGACCCTTATGTTACTTGTAATGTTGACTAAGATTTCATTGTTTGTTATATTGTTATGAAGTCATTATGAAGTCATTCTCTCGTTGCATGTAAGTTCTGTGCATGTGCACAAAACACCCCAGAGAAGCATATTCAATGAACATTTTTTGTTGCTTTTTTATTTCTGGCCTACCAACTTATATTCAGTACAATTATGAACAGACATCATTGTTAAAGTACACATGCACAGTGCTAAACTGTAGGACAATGTAAGTGTTTACAACTGTATAGCAGTTTGTTTATTTAGGGAGAATCATATTAGATCAGAGCCAACAGTTGGTATCTGAAATGAGTAGGATGTTGTTTTTCAGGGACTTTTTATTCTTCTTTCCTAGTTTAGCTGACATAAGTTGACACATATGGGTACCTTGCCCAATGAGTACTGTCCAGTAGATATGCATGCTGGGTAACAAAGCAGTCCGCTCATTCCATAAAGAATTAACATAAGCCCTTCTGCATTAGTGCCTTTACTATGCTTAAACGTTAGAGGTTTAAGTGGATTAGGGTCATATAACTGAAATGGGCACTAAAAACTCCCACACATGTATAGTAATTATCTATAAGTGCCTTTAACCTGGCTGTTTATCTCTCCTGAAAATAAACATTTTAGTACATACAGGATGCTAAGTAGATCAGTGCATTCAACTAAATCCAAAGGACATGAACACCCTACATGACAGAATTTGTGTAACTACTGTAGACTAGAATAATATTGATGCATGTTCTGTTGCACAACCCCTTTTTCAGCTCTTAATCTGAAGTACGGTGTAAATAAAACTATATCTAAAGGTAAAAGACAGATTAAAAAGGAAAAGTATGCCAAAAACAAACAAAAACCATTAGGCCACATCAAGCTTCTTCTCCAGCTTCCCTACGTGAAAATGATTGGATCATGCCAGTTTTAGGATTAAATAAAATATAGGCAGCATTTTTAAAGCATAAAACCAGTGTAAATTGTATTTAAACTAGTAAAACGTAATTACCAAATGTAGTTCCCTGGATTTGTTTTACCTTTTTTGATACATGGCACAAATAAGCTAAGAAATTACCCATAACCACATTATAAATAGGCAAAATCAATTAATATTTCTCATGACTGATCTGTGTTATTCTGTACTTGATCTGTATTGTGCTAGGAGGGGTAAACTGGTAAAAATATGGTTTGTGACTTTTTATATAAAAAAAGCCTACAACTAAGTAGGGTATTCTCTATTTGAAATCATTGTGCTGATGCCTTTGAGCATATAATGCACATGTAATGTACACAATATTGATATTTAGAGTATGCTTTACCAAAGGTTTACTAGGCCAATTAATCTACTTTCTCTTTAAAACCCATTCTCAGAATGAGGGGAAATTGCTTTTTTCACCTAATTAGGTTTCCTGTTTGAAATACCTTAGCCAAAGTTGCATCATTGAAGCACAGTCTAACTAATTTGCCCAACAGTAAGGCCTCTGAAATATTTTATTTTGATTTGTAAAATTTTCATCTAAGTGTAACCTTAAAATGACTATAACTAGTTCCTAATATTTCCAATGAAAGTACATCTTATACAGAGTTAGGCATGTTTTTGAGTATATAGTACATCTACGAGGAACAAAATGACTGTTGATCATGTAAACATATATTCCTATTGCATGTAAATGTATTACTGTATGGATGTCTGCTAGGAAAACTGACAATAAAACGTTTACAATGGCACAAATGCAATGTGGATGCTTATTTGTTTATAGTATTCGGATAAAAAAAACTCCCACTGAGTAAACAACATTATGAGTCTATATCTTTGCTCTATATAATTAGGCATAAGGACTATGCTTTCTCATACAAATGAGAAAGCATAGTCCTAAACTAACACCCAGTTAGTTTAGGAAAAATGTATAAAGGGAAAAAAAAACTTTGCATATAATTAAATATTTAAAGGGAGCAAAGGTTAAATTGGCCAGCATAAAAAATATTCCTTTAGTTAATCAGGAGCACTTAGGTGTAAATAGATGTGATTGGGGGAATGTCTTTATTAACCTCTGACTTAGTTAAATGCCAGTTACTATTTACCTGTGAAACCGTGGGGTTGATTTACTAAAACTGGAGAGTGCAAAATCTGGTGCAGCTGTGCATGGTAGTCAATCAGCTTCTAACCTGAGCTTGTTCAATTAAAGCTTTGACAAAAATATTGGAAGCTGATTGGTTTCTATGTAGAGTTGCACCAGATTTTGCACTCTCCAGTTTTGGTAAATCAACCCCTTTGTCTGGATTGCAGTTTGGTGAAATATGCATTTTATGGCACATCTTTTGTTACCACGCCTTTTGTAACAGTTATGGAAGTATGTGAGTAAGGAAAGTTTTAATACTTACCTAAACAATGTGATTAGAGAAATAGAATAGAAGATTTCATACTAGAAAAAAAAAATAGGCATTCAGCACAACTAATATTACTTTCTCTGTTACTATTTGCAATTATTTCGTAATAAATAAGTATAGCAAATTAATTACAGAACATGATGGAAATGCATTAACACGTATATATTGTGTATGTATTATTATATGCTATTTCTTAATCGTACTGTTTATTAACAGATAATCATACCATCAATGTCCAATTCAATGAACAGTTTAACGGGTATTTCCATTTTAAAACTTCATAAAACTACTATCACAGTATAAAAAAAATAGCAAAATATCCAACTTGCATTGCATAGATATGGGCGTGATCAATAAAGTGATGATTTGCAATGTGCAGTAAACTATATTATCTGCATAGAAATTTTCAGACAAGTCTCTTTGGGTCATTGACATTTTGTTGGGCACTTGGAGGCTTAACTTGTAAAAACTCATTGCAGAATTTGGTGAACCATATCCTAAATATGTTTTTTTCCTATTAAAATAGACCCACCCACAGCTTCTTCCAATCTGCATTTATTACATTGCTAGCAGTGCTCCTTATGATGATTGTTTTCCAGAGAATGGTGAACATTTAAATCTGTAGGTAAGGCATTTTACAGGACAAAAACATTTTTAGCATCTGTAAAATAAAAATTTTTGCAAGCAAGAGATGAGAGTCAATTGCACCATTTTGTCAGCAATAAGCTGATAGAGACTGGATCTCTAAATAACTTTTAAAAAAAGAAACAGGATTCTCTGCATTATTGAATCTAAAATTGATATGTCAGATGACATCTGCGTAACATTGATTTGCTAGCGCAGTCCCAGCAAGATTTTTACAAGTTGTTGCCAGCTTGTATATGTTGTGACTTGTTGCTTTTTACATAAATAAATATGGTGGCATCCTTATGATTTTCTTTCAGCTGTTCTGTTCCTAGCTACCCTTAATGTAAAACCAAGCTATTGACATATTTTGAAGTCATACTGGTTAATAATAGGACTGATAATGATTTTGACAGACTAGAAAAGAGAGTATGAGTACATATTGCTCAATCCATTAAGGGTCGATAATTATAAAAAGATAAAGGACACCTAAATTTATAAGCATACTGACCTTACTGACATTACTAGATTTGGCACCTTTATACCTACATTTTTTTTTAGTCCATGCAAGCTACCATTTTCTGAACACATATGGCATGTTTATCTCAGTGATGTACCTCAGAAGTCTGATTTATCAAGTCATTGGAAAGAAAGAGTTTATGGTACTCCATAGCAACCAATCACATTCTGTCATTTTTTCGGTGCGGGTTTGATGTTATATAGTAGAATAAATGATTGTGAAAAGACAGCTTTTATTTTAGAAACTTAGCTGAGAGATAATCAAGAAGGATTTTAGTGAAGTAATATTATTTCTTTTAAGAATAATATCCCCACAGGTCATTTATTTTGAGTATGATTAACTACTCAAAAATGTAGTTTGCTTGGAACACCTGTATTTATCATTTTAACTTGCACAACCCATTTAAGTTAGTTATGATAAAGATTAATTTTTCATTATGAAATCTTAAATATTTCTTTCTACTAACAGTCATGCGCTCAAGACATTTTGGAGATTAGGTCTAAAAATAGATCTTAGTAATGTTCTTCCAGACTTTGTATTTGGAGCAATACCATTTGGCAAGTAAAAGAGATAAATGTATCAATGTTTAGAAATTCTGAAATGTTTTCACTATCTTGGTCAATGAAAGCATCTTCTTAAATTGCAAATATTCTTTTATACACTTGAGAAAATTGAGTACTGTCCGTGATACTTTTTTTATTTGCACTAACATACAATTTTTCAGGACAAGCTTTCGGGGTATGTCCCCTTCTTCAAGGTCCAAGAGTACTGCTTGGACCTTGAAGAAGGGGACATACCCCGAAAGCTTGTCCTGAAAAATTGTATGTTAGTGCAAATAAAAAAAGTATCACGGACAGTACTCAATTTTCTCTGTCACAATTGCACTAATACGGCTACAACAAATCAAGTTTTATACACTTAAAATTGATCATATTTTTCAGTAGCAAACCTCAAGAAAATGTCCTAAAGAAAAGATTTGAAAGAGGATGATCCAATCACTACTAAAAATGGTTGTCAGGAAAGTTAATTTCAAATGAATTAAAAATAAATATAAAGAACAAGTTGAATAGTAAACATAAATATTTAGAAATAATTGCAGGGTAAACCGTGGCAGTGGTCTATTTAAAAATGTTTTCAAAAAATATTCCTACAATTTTCACTCACTTTTCAGTAGTAATCCAAGTAAAAAACGTGTGAGTTGTGGGTGAAAACATTTTTAAATAGGTCCCCAAGTCTTACTTTGTTAATTTATGAAGACACCACCATAAGTACGGTAATAGGTGCCATCTTTGGTGCACATCCTGTGAGAAAGTTGTTAGGGATACGGTGCTTATCTAATGACAACCTGGAAATGTAATAATATCTGTGTAGGTTTCATAGAAGTTATAAAGTAACCTAGGCTGAATTTTCTGTAAATAACAATGTGGCGGGTCTTAGAAAATAAGAAATCAGCTCACAAGAAAAGAAGGCATTCATCCAAGCATCATTGGCAGGATTGTAACAATGACTATATGTGATAGCTAGGCATTTAGAGACTTTCTAAACATAGAACACATGTTGTAAATATATATATATATATATTCTGTTTGTGGAACTGTTAGATACAGTTTGACTCTGTTTGGGGAACTAACTAAACTGCACAACCAAGTACTTGGCTTCTTGTCCAGCTTTGGTTTCTGGAGTCTATTTCACTTTTTCTTATTGCTTTAAATTCTTAGTAAGCATCTCCAGAGCATGATGCTTAGTTTAAAAACACCATGGGGGTTATTTACTAAAGGCAAATCCACTTTGCACTACAAGTGCACTGCAAGTGCACTTGAAAGTGCACTTGCAGTGCACTTGGAAGTGCAGTCGCTGTAGATCCGAGGGGGACATGCAAGGAAAATAAAAAACAGCATTTTAGCTTGCACATGATTGGATGATAAAATCAGCAGAGCTTCCTCTCATTTCAGATCTTCCACTCAGATCTACAGCGACTGCACTTCCAAGTACACTTTCAGTGCACTTCCAAGTGCACTTGCAGCGCACTTGTAGTGCAAAGTTGATTTGCCTTTCGTAAATAATCCCCCATATCATCATGTCCATGCTTGGTGTGAAAACCAAAAGATGAGAATGCCATCAGGTTGAGAAAAGAAACCTTTAATACAGAACAACATTGACAGGTGCATGGTAAAGGACCAATATAATGCTAAATTATCAACAAATACTTAGTAACATCATAAGCAACTGCAAAAAACGACTGCATTTTTGCTTCTTATCATTGTACAGTATGCTCCTGGCAGTTTAAGTGCTTGGTGTGGTTATAGTGAAGATTTTACATGCAAATACGTATATGTAAATTAGGTCTTTTATCTAAGGCCATGATTACCTGCAACCTGGTAAATTGTATGTACGTGCATGTTGTATGCCTGTTCTTGTATTCATGATAGGTTCTTTTTATGTTTATGGATGAAAGGAACTGTTATTTACACTACATAGGGTATGTACATAAGCAGATTTCAGTGAAAAAAAAAACATGCAATTGTGTTTTAATATTTTTATGTCTGCATTCTGTTTATTACAATTTCATTCTTCCATAGATATAAATAGACACTTTACTACATGAGGGAACATGCTACAAAATGCAGTTTATCACCAAAATGAATGATACTGGTTTAGATGAGGATTGGGTGATGGGCTGGTGGTATCTATACATACGAATTATACCATTTTGTGGAGGGATATATATCATAATATCACATTTTTATCCAGATTACAAAATGATTTTGCATTCCATCTTGATTCAATATTAGAAATGGGTACATAAATAAAAAAGTTTTAGTGGTGGCATAAGAACCCCTGCCACTATCTAAGAAATTATCCGAAGCTTGTTAGTCATAAAAAAATTTTTGCAATAATATCACAGAGTTGTGAATAGGCACCTACATGTATAATGCATAATGATATATTTGACCTTTCTTGAACTATGTTTATTCCAAAGGTGTTTAGTAGCTGGTAATAAATAAAACACTGGTTGATTCATACTTTTAATAAGCATCATCATGTCTTTAATGTTTTTACCATGTGGGTTTTAATTAACACTAGGGTCACAATTTTTAGGGTTGTTATTTTGCAGCAGTGCAGTTAATGTGTTTTTGCTTACACAAATTCAACTTATTGAACTTTTGGAAATTCTTTTTTCTTTATTCATTTTCATGCAGCAAAATATGCAGGCATAAAATACATTAACTGATAGAATGCTACATTCAAAATACAGATAAATCTGACTGCATTTATCACTATGAACAATAGACAAACATTTCTTGGAGGTAGAGGTACAGGGACGTTGGTGTATCGTGAAATGCAGCAGTTTTAAACATTGGGTTGACATACTAAGGGTGGAGGCATTTTTCACATGGCGAAGGGTTTTATTTTTCCCCTGCACACGATTGGGTTAATTTAATAAATACATTTTTGTCTTGGATGGAGTAGGCATATGTCACCAGAACAAATTTCTGTCTCATCCTACCTCCTGTTCCTGTGGCAACTCTAAAATTTTGAGTTTCTTATCACTTTCTGTACTGGAAGCAATAGTCACAAGAACCAATAGTGAAGGTGAATTTTCCCAGTGGGGACATAGACAGCAATAAAAATCTTACAGGGGTTTTAACAATTACATATTTAATCCAAGCCTAAAAAACAATTTACACTTTACATAAATGTAGCTTAATGAATAAGGTTAATCTGAATGATTTAACCTCCCTGGCAGTATGATTATGTCCGATTTTTGCTTCTCAAAGTGGTAAACTTTTGAATAGAAATTTGGCATTTTATATTGTAGGCCTGTAATTCTTAGCAATAACACACTTAAATCTGTCCAAACAAGAGTCTAGTAGACATCCCGGGTATGATAAAGTTTGAAACACAAAATCATAAATTATAATAAATAATTATAAAAATAATAATATAATAATAATAAAATATATTTTTTTTAATTTGCCGTCAGGCTCTGCCCCTGTGCGTCACGATGCTCGCAGGGCACTGAGCCCGGCACACAGAGGCATCGGATGGAAGACAGAGCCCGCAGACACAGCGGGGGGGACATCGCAGGATCCTGGGGACAAGGTAAGTATACTGCACCAGGATCCTGCAATACAATCCTCAGTGTGGCTCGGGGTTACCGATAATGGTACTGAAATTTAACCCCGAGCCACACTCGGGAAAACCGCCAGGGAGGTTAAGTGAACTTATCTTCATCTTATTCAATAAGTTTAGAGAACCATAACTTTTCTGCGTGAACATTCTAAACTTCTTTAGTACATCAACTGCATGGCTAATATACTATTATAGCTGTTATTACAGTTGTTTCTAGTTATGTCATTGGTGGCCAAAAGGTGGCAATATAGAGTCGGCTGTCTGGAACCCTACTTCATTGTAATTATGGTAAAGTAGACTAGAAAACAATTTTGTGTACTTTCTAATTAACCATCCATGGACATCCTTTGGTTTCAGTGTTTATACTGGAATGATGCCTGCACCTACATGCATCATTCTGGTATGTATATTTTCAGCCGGTGATTCTCTTTCAAGCAGAAGTGATCCGAGTGGCTAATTAGCAACTCAACCACTTCCGGTAGTGGAAGGGGGTCCTAGGCTCTCCCGTCCCATTGAGGAGCTCGGGAGCGATGCGGCCAGAGATGATGGCTGCTCTGAACAGAGAGAGAGGAACTGACGTCTTCCTCTCCCTCTAAAACCCTGGAAACCAGGGGCGATGAGTAGTTTGTCACTTCCGTTTATGCCTCTTTGTTTACCTGGCCGCCAGCGGCCAGGAAATCAGCCGATCAGGCTGTTCTGTGTCTAATAGACCCCAGATCTTTCCATAAAGAGGACCTGTCATGGCCCATGCTGTCACAAGGGATGTTGTTCAGCACGTGAGATAGCAATAAAGTTCATTAAAAAAAGTATTAAAAAAATATATTTTATGTATAAAGTAAATAAATTTAAAAAAAAAATTAAAGCTCCCCTGTCCCACTGTGCTTACCCATAAATGCGAACACATACGTTACACCTGCATGCATATGAAAACGGTGATCGCACCACACATGTGAGGTATTGTGGCGAACGTCCGAGCGAGAGCAATATTTCCTGCACCAGACCTTGCAACTCTAAACTGGTAACCTTGTAAAGGCATTTAAAGCATCACCTATGAAGAATTTTTAGCACCGTAGTTTGCCGCCATTCCACGGGCAGATGCACAATTTTAAAGCGTGACATGTTAGGTAACTATTTACTCGGTGTAACATCATATTTCACAGTATACAAAAAATTGGGCTAACTTTAGTGTTTTTTTATTTTAATTCATGAAAGTGTTTTTTTTTCCTCAAAAAATTGTGTTTGAAAAACAGCTGCGCAAATACCATGTGGCATAAAAAATTGCAACACCCACCATTCTATAGGGCCCCTGCTAAAAAAAAATATATAATGTTTGGGGTTTCTAAGTAATTTTCTATCAAATAAAAGTACATTTTTACATGTGGGAGCAAAGTGTCAGAATTGGCCCGGGTGGCAAGTGGTTTAAAAATATATATTTCTGTATATATTAATGTATTTGGGACCTTTACAAGCAACCCAGATGGTCTCTTTTGACTTAAGAAACTGTTGTGGGCTCTCACTGTAAAATTGTATCTCTACTCATAGCTTTAACTGTTACTTACGCTGTAAAAAAATGCATGCAGAAAATTATAAGTATAAATTAGTTTGTATGTTTTACAATCTACATTGCCAAATGGCTCAATAAATACTTTTCCCTACATTGTTATAGAGACATCTGTATTAGTAACTGTGCGCTATCCTATAGGTACAGGAACAATGAGCAAAGCACATAGAAAGATTTTCAGAGATGTAAAGGTTTTTTTGGCCAATTGCTGCTTAACCTCCCTGGCGGTATGATTATTTCGGATTTTAGGTGCTGAAAGCGGTACAATTATTTTGCATGGAAATTTGGCGTTTTATATTGTAGGCCTGTAATTCTTAACAATAACACACTTAAATCTGTCCAAACAAGAGTCTAGTAGATATCCCGGGTATGATGAAGTTTGAAACACAAAAACATAAATTATAATATAATAAATAAATATAAATAATTAAAAAAAATAATAATATAATAATAATAAAATAAATTTCCCCACGATTCACTATCGCTCAATTCTGCAAGTGTTCTAATTTACTATCGCTGTTTTCTATCTGATCTAAAGCCACTTTTGACATAAAGGGACACTTTTTGGTCGCTATGGACAATCTTCAGTTTCTAGGCAGAAAGAACAGTATATATCATATAAAACTGCATGCAGGGCATGGGCCAAAGCACTGGGGACAAAAGGGATGTGAAATAATTTCATACAGTACTGTAATCTGTAAGATTACAGTACTGTATGTGTTATGATTTTTACTTTTTTTTAATTTGCCGACAGGCTCCGCCCCCGTGCATCGCGCCGCTCGCAGGGAACGGAGCCTGGCACGGAGAGGCTTCGGAGGAGACAGAGCCCACGGACACTGTGGGGGACATCGCAGGATCCTGGGGACAAGGTAAGTAACGCCGCACCAGGATCCTGCAATGTAATCCCGAGTGTGGCTCGGGGTTACCGCTAATGGGACTGAAATTTATCCCCAAGCCACACTCGGGATTACCGTCAGGGAGGTTAAAGAGGACTGGACTATAAAACAAAGTGGCAAAAGGGGGTATATTAAATTATGGTGAATTGTTTTCAAATTTTTAAATACAATCCAAAAGACAAAACTCTAAGTAATGGGTCTTGAGAGGTGAACAGACATTGATGAAGTTGTATTTCAATGTTTCGATGAGACATAAGGCTGAGGAAGATGATCTTGTGCCTTATCAAAACATCAAGACCCATAAGTGCCAGTCTGTCTTTCGGATTATATGTACGTTATGCTTTGCTCAGTGCCTAGGCCCATTTTCTCTTGGATATTTATGCATGTGGCAGCTACTGGTTTATAAATATATATATATATATCTATATAAATAATATGCCTGCTGCAAATTGGGGGTATTAGGGTTGAGTCTTGACTTTTGGTAACAAACAAACATATAAATACTATGCTGTAAAAGGTCAGTGAGTAGGTAGCAGGTCCATATGCTAGTGTTCCTGTATCATATAACACAGAGCTACAATATAATATTATATATGTCTATGGAAAGTAAGAATTTGCAGCCCGTTCCATGCTCCCATTGTTGTCCTTATCCTTTAGAATATACTGTTATTTACAAAGAGCAATAGAAGACAGAGCCATTCTGTATAAGAAATCAATTTCAATACAGCTTTACAGAGGCTGTCTGCCACATCATGCAAACCTGATTCATAAGACAATACACCCAGGTATTATGCTGTCTGTCTGCTTACATGAAAGTAAATCAAAATAAGTGCGCTCATAATCTGTGTGCAAGTTTGATCATATTAAAAAAATGTGAAATTAATAGTACATACAAAAATTAAAATGCCATGGATAAGATATCCTAAATGTAGTGTGCACTAGTGTGCAAAAACACATGAAAATAAACGACTTGAATATATCCAGCACTGAATAAGTGATCGCATTAATATATCAATAAACACAGCAAAGCTTATCAGTAGTGAAAAAACGTGAAAATAGTGAATGCAGTCCATAAACTGAACGACAGAAAAAAAAATTCCATAGGTATATGTCCAATTCATAAAAGTAGGAGAAAACATCCACGATTCATCAGGTTATAACCCACATAGATGATTGGAAAAGAGAGGAGTGTGTAGATAAGACTCTCTTTAAATCCAAAAATATTAAAGGTGGACCCTTACCCTAAATGGTGGACCTCCCTATTGGCAAGGTCTTACTGGTGAGCAGATTTAGCCCTCTGCGGGGACCGTGGAGTGATGGCATCCAACACAGCTGATGTGTCCAGCGTCTCCAACCTGACGTAGTCCAAATCGTCCGCCTTGAGGGGGGGAAAACCCACTCCAGGAAATGTTTGGAAACGGGTGGCCTAAAAATCCCCTCTTTATATTGCCAATATGTTCACTAAGTCTCACCTTTCAAGGCGGACGATTTGGACTATGCCAGGTTGGAGACGCTGGACACATCAGCTGTGTTGGATGCCATCACTCCACGGTCCCCGCAGAGGGCTAAATCTGCTCGCACGTAAGACCTTGCCAATAGGGAGGTCCACCATTTAGGGTAAGGGTCCACCTTTAATATTTTTGGATTTATAGAGAGTCTCATCTACACACTCCTTTCTTTTCCATTCATCTATGTGGGTTATAACCTGATGAATCGTGGATGTTTTCTCCTACTTTTATGAATTGGACATATACCTATGGAACTTTTTTTTCTGTCCTTCAGTTTATTTCACTATTTTCACATTTTTTCACTACTGATAAGCTTTGCTGTGTTTATTGATATATTAATGCGATCACTTATTCAGCGCTGGATATATTCAAGTCGTTTATTTTCATGTGTTTTTGCACACTAGTGCACACTACATTTAGGGTATCTTATCCATGGCATTTTAATTTTTGTATGTTCTATTAATTTCACATTTTTTTAATATGATCAAACTTGCACACAGATTATGAGCGCACTTATTTTGATTTATTTGTATAGTTTACACAGATATTGGTGTTTGTTTGTGCAGCTATAGTCTTGGTTTCATATTTGAGCTTTTTAGCGCGTTTTTTAAATTTTATTTATTTATGCTTCCATGAAAGGACTGGAGCGGTAGTATAGGTTTGTTTAGCCTCCAAGATAGATGATCCTAACAGAGTACAGGTTGTATTTCACACATAGCAATTTGCGTCGCATATTGGGTATTGTTGGGTAACCAGCTTATAGACTTTCCATTTTGATGTGGGCTTTTATTAGACATGGGCTAGATATAGATATAAATTGAGTTTTTTGTGCATTTGTTAATTAATTTTCCATACCTACGTAGGATAGTTTTGTTTGATTTATAACAATGTTGCAGCCTATAAAAAATTAGTTAATATTCATTTCTTTTTTTAATATGTCATTTATTAACCTTAGTTTTGGTCAGTTATAATTTTAAACATTTATATGACTTCCTCTTTATATGGTGTAATTACTTTTTCGCATTTTGTTTCCTGTGACACATTTGTTTTTCCAACACATTTTCCATCTACCGTAGATTCCAAAAGCTTCCTGCTTAATTAGCGTTCTTTTTTGCCTATTTCTACTCTTTCTCTGTAGTAGACTCTTGTCCCTGCATTCAGTTTTGATAGATGTAATGATCATATTGATGACAGATGTGTGGGGTGGGACATTATAGTCACCTTTAAAAGAACAGAAGTCCCTATGACATCAAACGGAGTTTGGTTATTTCGTAGCACTTAAGTATAAATTAGTGGATCATTAGCTGTTCATTTCAATATACTGTAATCTAATAAACAGATCCACATGGCGAAGCAATCTGTTCTTGCTCATTAAATAAAATAACATTACTCTGTCCCTCTGTCTTATTAGGAAATATGTTTGTTTTGCTTTAGTAATGTCCCATACAAAGTAGTCTTGTTTAACACATCTGTGGTGTTTAAAGACATGTGGCTGTTGTTAATAGGGATGGGCCGAACAGACCCCTGTTCGGTTCACACCAGAACTTTCGAACACCATGAAAGTCCAGACCCGAATAACGAACCCCATTAAAGTCAATGGGTCCAGAACGTCAAAAATCAAAAGTGCCCATTTTGAAGGCTTCTATGCAAGTAATTGGGCATACAATGGTTAGGGGTCCGGGTCCTGCCCTGGGGGACATGTATCAATAAAAAAAAAAAAGTTTGTGAAAAACGTCATTTTTAAATGAGCAGTGATTTTTTTTTTTTAACCACTTCAGCCCCGGAAGATTTTACCCCCTTCCTGACCAGAGCACTTTTTGCGATTTGGCACTGTGTCATTTTAACTGACAATTGCACAGTCATGCGAAGTTGCACCCAGACAAAATTGATGTCCTTTTTTCCCCACAAATAGAGCTTTCTTTTGGTGGTATTTAATCACCTCTGCGGTTTTTATTTTTTGCGCTATAAACAGAAAAAAGCTACAATTTTGAAAAAAAGCAGTATTTTTTACTTTTTGCTATAATAAATATCCCCCAAAAATATATAAAAAACAATTTTTTTCCTCAGTTTAGGCCAAAATGTATTCTTCTACATATTTTTGGTTAAAAAAAATCACAATAAGCACATATTGATTGGTTTGCGCAAAGGTTATAGCATCTACAAAATAGGGGATGACATTTTTATTAATTTTTTTCATCAGTAATCTGTGATTTTTATCATGACTGCGACATTATGGCGGACACATTGGACACTTTTGACACTATTTTGGGACCATTGTCATTTATATAGCGATCAGTGCTATAAAAATGCACTGATTACTGTGTAAATGACACTGGCAGGAAAGGGGTTAAACACTAGGGGCGAACAAAGGGGTTAAGTGTGTCCTAGGGAGTGATTCTAACTGTGGGGGGATGGGCTTCAACTCACATGACAGCGATCGCTGCTCTCGATGACAGGGAGCAGTGATCTCTGTCATGTCACAAGGCAGAATGGGGAAATGCCTTGTTTACATAGTCACTTCCTTGTTCTGCGGCTCCGTAACACGATCGCCGGGATACTGCGGGCACGGTGACGCTGTACGCGGTGGGTGCGTGCGCACGCCTGCTAGCCCCGCCAATTAAAGGGGTTGTACAGGTACACCCATTTGCCCACCGCTGCCATTCTGCCGCCGTATATCGGCGTGCAGTGATCGGCAAGTGGTTAAAGTGAAAGCATAAATTAAAAATTCCTTCCAATATAGTGCCTGAGGGGTCCCCTTAGCCTACCTGTAAAGTGGCAGATCTGTACCTTGTCTAGAATCTGCTGCAGCAATAATTGCATTTATAAAGCCAAAAAAAATACATTTTCCCTGCAAGCTGCCTTTATTTTGCTCAGCAGCAGCTGGGGAGCCAGTGTGTATGATGAGGCCACAATGTAGTTCACTGGGAACAAGATTAGAGATTTTTTGGATACATTCTGGTGTCAATTTGATTTTGGATAGAAGTAACGGGTGTGCAAACATTGGCTTTTATGTGTCGTGGCGCCTTCCCACCATAACCCTATACTGGTAATCTTGATGAAAGCAAGAACTGGCCTTGCTGTAAAAAATTGCAATAATATGCACCTGTTAAATAGGTGCAGAAAAATCGATCTTTGGGTGTTGGGGGCGCCTTTTTACCGTAACCCTATAGAGGTGCTCTTGATGAAGGCAAAAAAAATTGCAATGATATGCACCAGTCAAACGTGTGCTGAAAAATTGGTCTTTGGGTGTTAATTGTGCCCATGAAACCTATACCAAAAATATTCTTCCAGATGAAGTGATTGAACACCCTCAAAGCTAGGCAGCCTCGAAGTCCTGCAGTCCTGCAGAGATTCCACATCCCAAAAAGACTTAATCAGTGACATTGGCATCAGGGGATTCATAGCTGGTAATCCAGGACTGATTCATTTTTATAAAAGTCAAATGGTCCACGGAGACTGTGGACAGACGTGTTCTATGATCAGTAATGAAACCTCCTGCAGCACTGAATGCCGTTCTGAAAGAACGCTGGATGCAGGGCAGCCAAAACAACTCAATAGCATACTAGACATGTACGATTTCCGTAAATTCGTACATTCAGGAGGATCCGAAATATGAATTGCTATGCTACGAATTTTGAACGAAATACGAAATTTCGTTTACGAATTTCTGATACAAATTCCTAACAAACATTCGTAATTGTTACGAAAAGTTAATGAACCTAAAAGTTAAAAACCCAAGAAGTCAGCACAGCACAGGGATGGTGGAAGCCCCTCATAATGATAAATTCATCATAACGAACTTTCGTAATTGTTACAAAAAGTTAACAAACCTAAAAGTTAAAACCCAGGAAGTCAGCACAGCACAGGAATGGTGGGAGCCCCTCATAATGATAAATTCATCATAATGAACATTCGAAAAGCAGAGGCGGCCTGAGCCCGTCGTCCTGCCGTACTCGCACAGGTACTCATTGACGGCCCTCTGCTGCATGTATAGCTGCACCACCAATGCTGCACCACCAAATTGAGGACATGTGCCAGGCATGGCACATGTGTCAACTTTCTCTGTCTAAGGGCAGACAGGAGGTTTGAGCCATTATTGCACACGACCATTCCTGGCTCCAGCTGGTGTGGTGTGAACCACCTCTGAGCCTGTCCCTGCAGAGCTGCAAGAATCTCTACTCCGGTGTGGTTCCCGTCCCCTAAACACACAAGCTGAAACACTGCATGGCACCTTTTGGTCTGGCCTGACTCATGGAATAGCCCTTTGAATGCTTAGCAGGTACCTGATGTTCATAGGACAATCCTGCAGAGGAGGGCATGGAGGTGTCAGAGGAGGAGGGGGTAGAGCTCACATGTCTGGCATCATCACCACCAGCTGTATGGAGATGAGGGGGCACAACAAGCTGCAGCACCGAGCCCTGTCCTGTATCCTTTCGAGTTGCAAGCAGTTTTTCCCAGTGTGCTGTGAACGAAATATATCGCCCATGCCCATGCTTGCTGGACCACGTGTCAGCAGTAAGGTGGATTTCACAGCTGACTGCCTTGCCCAACGATGCCAGAACATTCCCTTCCACGTGATGGTAGAGAGATGGAACGGCCTTACGTGAAAAGTAGTAGCGACTGGGAACCTGCCATTGTGGTACAGCACATTGTGCGAATTCATGGAAGGGGCAGAATCCACCAGGCTGAAAGGCAGAAGTTGGAGAGCCAACAGCTTTGACAAGCTTGCATTTAGACGCTGGGCATGTGGGTGGCAGGGACTGCATTTTTTTTCCCGCTGCAGCAGATGGGGCAGAGAAATTTGCCGGCTATAGTCTACAGCTGGTGGTGTGCTGCTGGCAGATGTGCTACTAGGACCTGGGACACCCTGTGCTATACCATCATCCCTGTCAGTGGAGGCTGCTGAGAGGTAATTACTCGGTATAGCAGGGGCAGACTGAAGTGGGTAAGGAGGGGGAGGGACAGATTTGTGCCCCTTTTGTGTGGCTTTTAGGTGCTTTTGTCAATGGACTGAATGGTTGGACGTTAAATGCCTTGTTAAGCATGTGGTACCCAAATGGCTAGTGTTTTGCCACATTTGATGTGCCTGAGACACAGTTTGCAGATAGCAAAAGTGCGATCTGCTGCAGATGTGCTTATAAAGGCCCAGACAGCTGAGCTTTAGGGAGTGGGCCGGGAGATAACAGCTGCAGAATTTGATGGAATAGGGTGGATGCTCTCCAGTGTTAATTTTAGCCTTAGGACTAAAATGACATTTTAGTTTTAGTCCCATTTTAGTCTTCTGCAATTGTTTTAGTTTTAGTCATATTTAGTCGACCAAATCTCCAGTACATTTTAGTCGACTAAAATGTCCTACTTTTTAGTCGACTAAAATCTCCAGTACATTTCAGTAATTGCAATTTAGTTTTAGTCATAGTCTTTTGACTAAAATGGCTGTAACGAGCCCCTTGCTCGCTCGGTTCCACTCTCCCGACACTCCTCTGCAGCTATTGAATCAGATTGCAACGTCTGATGGTTCAGTCATCCAATGCTCTGGGATTAGAACTTCAGCTCTGTGCCGTTCTAGTCCAGTTGTGATAGCTCAGAACAAACACCAGGCAGGCTGTATGTAAGTTCAAACAGGAATCTATCTTTATTGACAGGAATACAGTCTTATTTATACAATACTCTAACAATACAGCTGTAACCTAATTAACCTAATTAACCTAATTAACATGAGCTAATTAACTAATCCCTTTAGACAGCCTAGATGACTCAGACATGACCTTTAGGCCAGACTGGCCGTCATGTAGTTCAGAAAATCCAATCAACATTATCACAATCAACATAGACTCTTCTTCACACAATAGCAGAGTTAATTAACACAAACAACAATGGGGATCTAATGACTCTTAGATCCCATACTAGAGACTTATTTACAATACACATTTTAGCAGACAACAGACAGAAAGGTGTTGGAATATACATCAGCATCTCCTAACAGTATCTGTCCCAGCATTATGAATCAGACACTATTTCTAATATGGCAAATCCAGGGTCCCCAGAGTCTGTGTGTCCTGGGGGACCAGGACCCGAATCCACAGTAATACCACCTCAAGGGTCCTCAGGCATACAGCTCACAAAGAGCACCGTTCACCATCTCCTGTCCCTGGAACCCAGAAGATGCTATCAGTGCTGGTCAGAGGTTAGCAGAGCTCTGCCCTGTTGTCAGCACTTCAGGTTTGGGGACAGCAATCTTCAGATTTTCCACTGCCGATTCTCTGGCATTCTGCTGGACAGGCACATTCCTCCATCCAAGATCATCCAATGCAGAAACAGGTTCATCAAGGTCAGTCAGCACTTGCTGCATCCAGCATAAGACCTCCGCCTCCATAGCTGCGGGGGGCAGGTTGGCAAAGCACACTGTTACTCTGCCACATTGTCAACTCTTCAGCCAGGATTTCAGAGTTGTCAACTGGTATTTCCTGATAGTCCCAGGCAAAGGGAGCACCACCCTGCTGCTGAGCAGAGTCTAACAGCTGTTTGTAGGCGATCTCCAGCTCCCATTCCTGAACGGCCAGAAACTCCAAATCTTCCTGTGCCCAGTGCACTTCTGAGACATTCAGTCTCCGCTCTCTGTGCTCCATTATTTCCTCCAAACGCCACTCCCGAACACTCCCAAAGTCAGGGTCCCTGGACAGCCTCCAGTACAACAATCCCAGGCCATCATAGTCAAAGCCTTCCGTGGGGCTGTCATCCGCTGTCCACGGGCACACTTGGGCTACATACCACTGGAGGGCTCTGTAGCTCTCGTGCAACCGCATTTCTGCCCGGATCAGCCTGCTTAACTCAGCTGTCCACTCCTGGTTCGGCTGTTCCCCCAATAACAGCAATCGTACTTCATACTGCGACCAGTACCTTACATGGATTGAGGGGAGAACTTTTCCCTGGTTTCGCTGCTCACGGGCTAGCGCTGCCTTCCAGAGTTCACAGCGGATAGAATCAAACCATCCTAGCAGGACCTGCTCTGATACTGGTCCTCTGTGCTGTATCTGCTTTTCTCGCAACCTCCTTCTGAATTCCTCATTCATGGTGGCTGGTATCTCTCCTCTCCTGCTATCTGGACCTTGGATCCAGGTGATGGTTTGGATGTGTTCACGGCCAGGAAGCACGATACCACCATTCCCTCCACGGCTCTCAAGTAAGTCTTTCAGCGTGGCTCTCCTACAGGCTGGTTTAGAGTGTCCGAGTAACTGGAGAGCAAATCCCACGGCTGCCAACCAATGTAACGAGCCCCTTGCTCGCTCGGTTCCACTCTCCCGACACTCCTCTGCAGCTATTGAATCAGATTGCAACGTCTGATGGCTCGGCCATCCAATGCTCCAGGATTAGAACTTCAGCTCTGTGCAGTTCTAGTCCAGTTGTGATAGCTCAGAACAAACACCAAGCAGGCTTATGTAAGTTCAAACAGGAATCTATCTTAATTGACAGGAATACAGTCTTATTTATACAATAAAAGAGGAGGTGCAGACCTCCTGCTCATATTACTCTAACAATACAGCTGTAACCTAATTAACCTAATTAACCTAATTAACATGATCTAATTAACTAATCCCTTTAGACAGCCTAGATGACTCAGACATGACCTTTAGGCCAGACTGGCTGTCTGGTAGTTCAGAAAATCCAATCAACATTATCACAATCAACATAGACTTCTTCACACAATAGCAGAGTTAATTAACACAAACAACAATGGGGATCTAATGACTCTTAGATCCTATACTAGAGACTTATTTACAATACACATTTTAGCAGACAACAGACAGAAAGATGTTGGAATATACATCAGCATCTCCTAACAGTATCTGTCCCAGCATTATGAATCAGCCACTATTTCTAATATGGCAAATCCAGGGTCCCCAGAGTCTGTGTGTCCTGGGGGACCAGGAGCCGAATCCACAGTAATACCGCCTCAAGGGTCCTCAGGCATACAGCTCACAAAGAGCACCGTTCCCCCAAATGATAGGGCCCACGATCGATCGGCAAGAGGCTAGCATACAGTCCCCTCCAAAACTCTCTCTCCCGGCTAGGTCTGTCACAATGGCATTTTAGTTTTAGTCTCTTTTTAGTCTTAGGACTAAAATGGCATTTTAGTTTTAGTCTCATTTTAGTCTTTTTACTAAAATGGCTTTTAGTTTTAGTCGTATTTTAGTCATCTCAATTGTTTTAGTTTTAGTTGTATTTTAATTGACTAAAATAGTATTCAGTCGACTAAAATGTTTTATTAATTTTAGTTATGTTTTAGTCATTTTAGTCGACTAAAATGTTTTAGTCGACTAAATTAACACTGCTGCTCTCTACTCTTTGGTGATGTCGGTCTCCTTGGGGTTGTGCCTTCGGTTTCACCTTCAGTTTCCTCCTCTGCTCTATCTGGCACCCAAGTCGCATCAGTGACCTGATTATCATCATCATCATCTCCATCTCCTCCATCTTCATCATTATCATTACCACTGGAGACAACTTGGCAATACGCTGAGGCTGGGGGAACATGAATGCCAATTTGTCTACCAGTGTTCTCCCCTCTCTCTAGGCTCATGTTCCTGTCATGCTCAACCTCAGAACCAACATCTGAATCCAGTAATGGCTGGGCATCATCAAGGGGCAAGTGGCTGACACTGTGGTAAAATAACTCAGCTGACTCCTCCATGCTTGATGTTAGGGCTATGGCAGGAATAGATGTGAACAAGGCGGCAGGTTTTCCACTCTGGCAACTGCAGTGGACTGCACACCTGTCTCTGCTTGCGTGACAGAACAGGAGGAGGATGAGGAAGGTTTAGTAAGCCAGTCCACCACCTCCTCTTCATGCTGTGGCTGGATAGCATGGGCTGAGGACTGACCACCACGTCCACCTTTGCCTGTGGACACATTTGTTGCTGGACCCCTTACAGTGCCAAGGGAACATCTGCCTCTCCTTGTCCTCCCAGACATTTTTGGGAGGGAGGGGGTGGTGCTTATAAGCAAATGTAAAGAAGAAGTGGAAATCTGTATGTAGATGCACTTTAATCAAAGTAAAGTGGTGTTTGGTGCACTTTAATTTGAGTACTCACACTACACAGACACACTCCACAGATACACTATAATATACTGCAATATAATGCGCCAAATGTACAGTGACGCACAGAACTATATGGCATTAAACTTGCAGTAACGCACACAGAAGTAAATGGCGTTAAACTTGCAGTAACGCACACAGAAGTAAATGGCGTTAAACTGGCAGTTACGCACAAAACTATATGGCGTTAAAGTGGCAGTAACGCACAGAGAACTATATGGCGTTAAACTAGAAGTAATGCACACAGAACAATATGGCGTTAAACTGGAAGTAATGCACACAGAACTATATGGCGTTAAACTGGCAGTAACACAGACAGAACTATATGGTGCTAAACTGGCAGTAATGCACACAGAAGTAAATGGTGTCAAACTGGCAGTAACGCACACACAAGTAAAAGGCATTAAACTTGCAGTAACGCACAAAACTATATGGCGTTAATCTGGCAGTAACGCACACAGAATTATATGGCGTTAAACTGGCAGTAACGCACACAAAATTATATGGCGTAAACTGGCAGTAACGCACACAGAAGTAAATGGCGTTAAACTGGCAGTAATGCAATCAAATAGATGGTGTTCAACCATCACTACACTGATGCTATCTGAATTGTCCCTACTCTAGCTATACACTAATGTAAAGATTACTGACACGGTCTCACTACACTACAGTGAAACTATCTGAGCTGTCCCTACTCTAGCTGCAGACTATGCAAAGCTGAATGCTTGTCCTCCTCACTACACTCACACTATCCCTAGACTGACACTATACTAATATTCTACACTGACAATTGAAGCGAAATAGCACATTATGGCACACTAACTAACTAATAGCACTGAACAGAGCCCTGTTCTATCTCTCTCCACGCTAAAATCACACTGAAAATGGCTGCCATTGAAAGAATACTTTTATACTGTGGGGCGTAAATGAGCCATGATTGGATAAAGTCACGATGACCATGTCCATTCATGACTCTGACAGTGCTCTGTGCCCTGTTCACTGAACGTCCGAACAACGAAAGTTCGGCCCAAACTTATGCTTGGGCTGAACCGTTCGCCCATCCCTAGTTGTTAACTCCATGAGGAAGGTGAATAAATTAGTGAATAACAGCAAAGTACTATAATAAATAGGATTTTGCACCTAAATGCTATTGACACTATTATAGGTTAAGTCAAGATTAAGACTGTTAATGCTAACAAAGATGAAAATGTAGAACATTATTGTATTACTGTATAGCTTTCTGTAAAATTTACTTTTTTTTAAGGCAGAGAGCAATATGCAGCCTGCATAAAAATCTATCTGGTTTCACCTTTTATTGTTCTGACTACTTTAAAATGACGAGTGATTGCTATATGTTACTTTTTACATTGTTGTTTCACTATGCACATCCTTGTGAAATTGAGCCATATCTGTCAGTTTAATTTATCATACACTTAATGCTACATATAAGACTTGTGCACGTGAACAAACCGTAGGGCAAACATTTTAAAGTGGCTCATCTTGAGTCATCATTACTTGACCTATATATTATAAGGTGCATATCTGTCAACAGCACTAAATTGAGGTTCCTAAGAGGATCGGGATGATAATTTCAGGCTTACTAGCAAGCGAGGTTAGGTCCTGATCTACATGCTGGATTAGTGACAATGAAAGCATTAAGGCTATTGGGTCAACAAGGGAGTGTTTTTCAGCATAAGAGGTCCATAAAGGGCAGCCAACAAAATTCTCTTTAGGTCACATGTCCAGCAAAACTATGGCCAAATACCCACAATAAGATATAAGTGCAACTGTAATTTTATTGAAGTAATCCAAAGTTATATTCACAACCACAAACCTGATCACAGCAGTGTTCTCATCAAACTTCATTTGATGCATTATGTCAATCCTAACTTAAAAAGCTTTCATGCATCTGGAACCATCTTTCTAGTTTAGAAAGTTTAACTTTTTTAACACAGAACCGCTTTTTTACAAAAAAAAATTAAAATATCTAAATCATATATAACATAAGAATTTAGATGAATAAATCATATATAGTATATATACTGTATGCATATCAATCAGATCAGCCTTTCTCATGTATTGGAAATACCCTTTTGTTATGTAAATTAGTTTTTACAACAATCAGGAAATCAGCCAGGCTAGGTGAAGTAGTTTTATTTAAAACATTGTGTCACAGCCCAGAACTAGTAACTCGTATGGAATCCCTCCCCAGTACTGGTAAAGGCAAAAAATTGTAATTAAAAAAAAGACTTTAAAAATGTGAAAGTGTAAATTTTAAAATGATCCAGATTGTATAAGGATTCAGTTTATTCCAAAACAGTGTATGTGGCATCAAATGATACATATATTGATATCGACCTGATTTACAAAAATGGAAATGTATGTAAGCAGGAAGATAATTGAGTGCTTGGATGGATGCTCACCCATCATTTGTGATCTCTTTACTAATTTGGTAAAGCATACACTCATGCTCAATGCGGTCTCAGTTTACAATATGTACAGTATTTAAACCACTATAAAAATAGTAATAGTGATCTTAGTCTCCTCCTTGCCAGAGTACTGTAAGCTTCTGAGGAGGATCTTTCTAGGATGTAACGCATAAACCAGGGTAACGTCATCTCACAGGTGGGTAGGGGCACTCGAAAACCCGTTTGGGAGGATGGGAGTAGAGAGAGGTGTTTTGCATCACTGTGGATGCCGATCCTTCATAAATACCAAAAAGCTTCTGCGCTGCTATACCCTAACTTGTAATAATATCTTCTTAGTACCTGCTCACACTTTATGCCATTCAAAGCATCGTAAAAGTAAAATTCCAAAGTTAGTACAGCACTACTTTAGTGCAATCAAGCTGTGCTTACACGATAACTCTATCACCCAAATTATGTACAATCCTGTAATACAGTATGTGCAATAACTTTTATGTAATCAATATTGTGTTCAAACGAAAATCGTTTGTGTCCATAAATACACATCCAATCCAAAATAAAGTCTCCTGTGTTATAAACAAAAAAAAACCTTCTGTGAAATTTTGTGCCACCAACTTCTCTGTGTATCTGTCCACACTTTCTTCATCTGCAGTGCTCAACAAATCAACATGTGCTCTCACCTTAAATACACGACCTGCCTATTATAGAGGTCACAAATAGCAGTCACCTTTGTTCCTTGTCGATTCCACTGCACGATACCATCCCTCCCATCCCCTTTACAGGGCACTTCCTTCACATCCCTCTTCTACAATCAACCATTACTTATCTTGGGTATGCCCCCTTTTTGGTGTACCGACCAGCTGACCAGGGCACACCTCAGGTCTATGTTATGTTGTGAGTCTTGTAGCGTCTTTATGTGGTTTCACGTCTATCTCGGTTGGAGGGCTCCGACTATCATAGCGGCCTTCTAAAGTTGACATATTGATTTTCTCCTATGTATGTGAGATGCAATATCCAGAACCATTGCCTATTACAATGTGTTATATGATTACAAGGAAACCATTACAACCGTCTTGTAATGGATGTGATCATGGTGAACTGTCTATTCCAGACTTTACTCTGTTTACTTTCTGAGCAATTTTCAAGTTTAACACACTCTTATAATTAAAACTACCCTCATTTTTATGAACTAAATATTAAAACCACCTATGATAAATATACAAATAAAATTAAAAATTATTCCTGCTTAATGAGAGCATTTGTATTATTTCTTTGGAGATGTAAGTACGATTTTAATTGTTCAATAAATCGTTTTCAAGTGGAAAGCACTAGATTTTCCGTTTCTTTCTTCACCTGAGTGGAAAAGTCCATTTTTAATTGAGGCAGTGAAGATTGAATGCTGGGATTTGTTGCTACCCCTCGCAGGCTTTCCTTGGCCTTCTGTAATTTAAGGAGTCCATCGGGTTGATTTACCACAACTGGAGAGTGCAAAACCTGCTGCAGCTTTGCATAGACACCAATCAGCTTCCAGGTTCTATTGTGAAAGCTTTATTGAACAAGCTGAAGTTAGAATCTGATTGGCTACCATGCACAGCTGCACCAGATTCTGAGTGCTCCAGTTTTAGTAAATCAACGTCCCTGTATGAGAGTAAGCATCCAACTTTTATTACACAGGTGAAGATACCACTGGTGGTGGTGTCTTTTGGAGAGGAAGAGATTAAGATCACTATTGTTAATTTTATTTGATTGAATTTTATTATGCATATTTTTCTTTTGTTAATTTCTAATTGTGAGTTGGTTGATCACTAAGGACTGTATTTATTGAGCACTTTTTCTCTTTTTTTTTATGTGAAATTGGGCACAAAAGGACATATTTTTGTTACTTCACAGATTTTGTGCACATACTGTAATTTTTATGGGCATTGCTTCGACATTATACAGCTCAATATATAAATAAGATATATCTTTTTTTTAAAAGTTTCTCAGCCACCAAATGCACTGAAACTTACCTTTTATACATTAAGCAGTGAAAGAAGGTTAGAAAACAGAGGCTTCAGGAATACAACACCCATCCCACAAGTGAAGTGCTCTTCGATATAAAGCTGCAGTGGATTACAGAAAACTTTAGTTGAGTGACCTTTCTGATTTGACTTTTTTGCTTGTCACCTGGATTTGCTTTAAAAGTAACATTCCCCTCTACTTATCTATATAGCTCCGTAGGGCCCCTAGAGGTTAATAAAAACAACCTGCCCTTCTCGACTGCTCTCCTCGGGCAAGTTTCATATCTGTGTTAACATGTGTTGCATTAAATTTTAATTTTGGATAGAGTAATAACCCCTGTCAGATTTTTTCCACCACCTGTGTCCCATTGCAGAGATTACCCATCACTTCCTGCCCGATAGCCATACAGGAAGTGAGAGGAAATCCCTGCAAATTAAAGGAATTCCTTGTGGACCCCCAGGTCACTGGAACCAGTGTGCCCATCAGAATTTTTCCTCTATATTGCTTTTCTGGGGACAACCCAAAATTTGGAATTTTCTTTTACTTTCACTTTCAATGATATTAATAAACAGGACAAATAGAAAGGGTGAATCTTCCTAAAGGGGGCACAGGCAGCAATAAAAACTGACAAGAATTCTAATCCATCTCCACTTTATCCAAAACTAACAAAAAAAGTTTCGCCTTTAGTTATACTTTAAGGCAACCAATTAATTTTGCCAATTTACCCCAGTGGACAAGAAATCTCATATGACCATTTTTTTAGGAACACACCTTCACAGCAATTCACTAACGTGTGCATGGTGCAGCACCACAATGCAAAGGTGTAAAACACTGGGCCTATTAAATTAATTGCATGGCACAGTAATTCTCATCAAGGGGGCAGTCCACATGAGCACAGGCTTGTATAAAAGCACCGTGAACAGCTTTTATGAAGCTTTTAGCATGCTTCAAGTATCTTTTTTTGATGGCTTTAGAACACCCCTCAACTCCTGTTTCGAAATGTTAAACATGGATCTTTATGGAAATGCTATATGAATCATCTATCTACTCAAGGTGGCTGCGGCTAGAAATGAAGGGGGTGTTTTTCAAAGTGATTTCTCAACAAAATAAAGCATAGAGACATGGATGGATAGTTAAGATTGCTTTACATAGTTAGTCAGTTCAACCAATTAAAATAAACAATAAAAAAATCATACAATCTCATAAACCCACAGTTGATCCAGAGGAAGGCGAAAAACCCCAGCAAAGCGTGATCCAATTTGCTACAGCAGGGGAAAAAATTCCTTCCTGATCCCCTTAGAGGCAATCAGATATTTACTTTAGGAATTAAAAATGAATGAAATTGTGTTTTCAGTTTGTGGTGCTCAGATACAGTTTAATTCAATTTTAAGATCTGTCAACTTAGCTTGCTGAAAGCTCTGTAAATGCTTTGTAAAAGCTCACTTTTAGCACTGCTCTTATACAGGCTGAAGCCTATGTAAACTATACTTTTATACTTAGGCTTGGGTGAAACAGCTTTAGGATTTGGAATTCAGAAGTTTAAAGTATAACTCCAGCCAAAATGTATTTTTTATTGTGTAGAAGGGGAAAGGCTAATACCTTTGTCAGTATTTTAATATGGTCTAATGTCAATTCACTTTCTGTCCTATTGATAACACTTTCATCAAGGCAGGGGGTGAGAGAAAATTATCAATGAGAACAGACAGAAAAGAAAAATGATGGGTACTCATCTTACTGTAATCTACTAAGATGTGCTTGCGTGAGTGTCCTCCGGGTACTCCGTAGACATGTGCAATTCGTTTTGGTCTGAATATAAATTCAGACAAATTTTTGGTTATCCAGGGAAGCCAGCTGACAGCTGACGAGTCATTGGTTGTTAAGGACACGGTGGCTTGCTTCCTGGCCCACTCCTTACCAACCAGCTATTCTTCACACAGAATTCAAATCGGTCGATAATTTTCCGACAGATCTGAATTCCAATCATTCAGAAAATCTGGAATTCATTAGAAAATTAATAAAAGAAACAAAATAACCAAAATAAACTAAACAAATCCTGAAACAAATCAACGAAACAAAATTAGTAACATAACTAATCTATCCTAAACTAAACAAAACAACATTTTCTGTTCTGCATATGTCTACTAGTACTCCGGTTTCCTCTCACACTCCAAAGACATGCTGGTAGATTATTTGGCTGCTTTTTAAATTGGCCCAAGTACAGTATGTGTGTGTATGAATGTGATTAGGGACCATAGATTGTAAGCTCCTTGAGGGCAGCGACTGATGTGTATGTACAGTATATATATATATATATATATATATATATACAGTATATAAATATGTAAAATGCTGCCTATTGGTGGCGCTAGATAAGTACATGTAATAAAAAATTAAAATAAACAAAAAATATTCTTGTTGCTGTCTGTGGCCCTGGTGGAGATATCCTCTCCCTTTATAAGCTACTGTCAATGTTGTCTGCATTGGAAGTTTAAAGGGGTTTTAAACCCTCGTGTTTTTTCACCTTAATGCACCCTATACATTAAGGTGAAAAAACTTCTGACGCTGACCACCCCCCAGCCCCCACCCCATTTTACTCACCTGAGCCCATTTGTTCCCATGGCGGAGACGCACTCTACCTCTCAGCCCGTTGTTTCGGCTCTTGATTCGATAGATTGATAACAGCGCAGCCATTGACTCCTGCTGCTGTTAATCAAATCCAATGATGTGGACACCAGGGGGGCGGGGCCCGAGTCCGGCATTCTGTGTCTATGGACACAAATGCTGGACTCAGGAGCGCACCCCAACGGTGTCCCCCAAGGGGCTCCCCCAAGGAGAGCACTTCTCCTAGGTGGTTTCTCGATGTGGGGAGGAGCTGCGAGCGCCATTGGGGGACCCCAGAAGACGAGAATCAGGGCCACTCTGTGCAAAACGAACTGCACAGTGGAGGTAAGTATGATATGTTTGTTATTAAAAAAAAATAATGAGGGTTTAGTAACCCTTTAACCACTTCCGGACCGCAGCATGCCGATATATGCGTCCTAATTTTGAAGAGGGATATGTTTGTTATGGCATCAGCTTGCTGCCATAACCCTGGTATCCTCTTCTTCGGCAGGTGGTATGGTTTCCAATAACAGTGGTCTCTGTGGCAGATTTGCCGCAAGATCACTTTTAACGGCGGTGGGAAAGGGGCCCCCCCCGCAGCTTTCCCGTGCCCTCCGCCGCTTAACGGAGCCATCGGTAGCGGCGGAGGCAATCGGATCCTTGTCCTTGCTGGGTATGGAGATGAGTGAGGAGAAGATGGCCCCCACCCGTCTCCTTACCATTGCAAGGCGGAAGCGATTTATTTATGATATGAGATGTCCATGCCCATTTTTTAATAGAGGAAAAACTATTTGTCAATTCAGACGCAGAGCATTGGAGCATGTTAATGACATAGCACAAAAAAGAGATAGACCAATTGCTAGGCATGTCCTTGAAAAACATGGTGGTAATGCTGAGTAGGGGTGAGCCGAACACCCTCCTGTTCGGTTTGCACCAGAACTTGTGAACAGGCAAAAAATTGTGTAAACATCGTTAAAGTCTATGGGACATGAACCTGAAAATCAAAAGTGCTCATTTTAAAGGCTTATTAGCAACTTATTGCCATAAAAAGTGTTTGGGGAACTGGGTCCTGCCCCAGGGGACATGTATCAATGCAAAAAAAGTTTTAAAAACTGCCACTTTTTCAGGAGTAGTGATTTTAATAATGCTTAAAGTGAAACATTAAAAATGAAATATTCCTTTAAACATCATGCCTAGGGGGGGTGTCCTTAGTCTGCCTGTAAAGTTTCGTGTTTAGAACAGTACCACAGCAAAATTACATTTCTAAAGGACAAAATGTCATTTAAAACTGCTCGCGGCTGTAATGTATTGTCGGGTCATGGCAATACAGATAAAAATCATTGAAAAAAATGGCATGGTTCCCCCCCAGTCCATTACCAGGCCCTTCGGGTCTGGTATGAATGTTAAGGGGACCCCCCACCAAAAAAAAAAAATAGTGTGGGGTACCCCCCAAAATCCATACCAGGCCCTTCAGGTCTGGTATGGATCTTAAGGGGAACCCTGCGCCAAAAAAATAAATAAACATGGCGTGGGGTCCCCCTTGGGGGCCTCTTTCCCTCAACCCCGGTGGTTGTGGGGGTCTGCGGGTGGGGGGCTTATCGGGGTTTGGAAGCCCCCTTTAACAAGGGGACCCCCAGATCCTGGCCCCCCTATGTGAATGGGTATGGGGTACATTGTACATTCACCAAAAAAGTGTTAAAAAAGTAAAAATGACAGGAGACAGTTTGGGACAAGTCTTTTATATAAAAAAAAATGTCCCACGATGTCCATTCATCTTCAATCACAGCGCCAACAGACCCAGAAAAAAAAAACGTCAAAAAAACCCGGAAAAACTGCACCTCGATGAGAGGCATCCCGCGACTCCAGCCTTTTTTGCGCTGACAGCTCTTATATAGCTGAGGGTGGGGCCACCCGGTGATGTAAGCGGGTGACCCCACCCTCGACTCGAACATCGGGTGTTCGTCTGTTCGCCGAATAGCGAACAATTTGGGGTGTTTGCGGCAAATTCGAAAAGCCACGGAACACCCTTTAAAAGTTTATGGGAGAAATCAAAAGTGCTAATTTTAAAGGCTTATATGCATGGTATTGTCATAAAAAGTGTTTGGGGACCTGGGTCCTGCCCCAGGGGACATGTATCAATGCAAAAAAAAAGTTTTAAAAACGGCTGTTTTTTCGGGAGCAGTGATTTTAATAATGCTTAAAGTGAAACAATAAAAGTGAAATAGTCCATTAAATTTCGTACCTGGGGGGTGTCTATAGTATGCCTATAAAGTGGTGCATGTTTCCTGTGTTTACAACAGTCCCTGCACAAAATGACATTTCTAAAGGAAAAAAAGTCATTTAAAAGTACTCGCGGCTATAATGAATTGTCGGTCCCAGCAATACACATAAAAGTCATTGAAAAAAAGTCATGGGATTCCCCCAAAGTCCACAGTGGGGGTCCCCCCAAATTCCATACCAGGCCCTTCAGGTCTGGTATGGTTATTAAGGGGAACTCCACACCAACATTTTTTTAAAAAATGGCGTGGGGGTCCCCTTCAAAATCCATACCAGACCAAGGGTCTGATATGGATTTTAAGGGGAATCCTGCGAAAAATTAAGAAAAAAAAAGGGCGTGGGGGTCCTCCCAAAAATCAATACCAGACCCTTAAGTGCAAAAATACTTAAGCGCTGAAATGGATGAAGTGAGAATAAATCCTGTGAATATATTTTAAAATGTGACTAAAAATAATTTGTAAAAGCTGCAAACTATAAAAAGTGCTCAGACACCTATATCAAATAAATCATAAAAATAATAGTTGCGCGAATATTAACCCAGTCACTCTGTGAATAATTAGTGATAATCCCTCTACATATAAATGATAAATATGGGTCTGGTCAGGTCAGAAGCTTTAAGTCAAAAAAACAGTGATCCAATATCCACAATATCCATAATCTGAGTAACAAACAAACCGCCTGTGATATTGGATCTATATAGATAAAAACATGAAATAATAAATAATGTAAATAAAACAATGTAAAAAAAATATATAAATATATTCATATAGTATAGGAAAATGTCTATTAAAAGACGTTCTCATATGTATATAAAAAAATTTATGAGTGTCTGTAGAAAGCCGTTTTAATTATATATAGTTTGCTTTGTATTAAAGCAGGAGATAGATCAAGTCACAAAGATCTCCCAGTTTTCTCTATATTCTCTAATGAGTGTTTTCAGGGATAACAAACATGTGAAGTAAGCAGAAAAAACATAATTGCGCAGTAACTAGTTACTTTTAAATAGTAACACTACACTGGATGCACTCACATAAACCTGGATGATAAAAGCCTGGATGAAGAGAAAAGCCAATCAGCCACTTGGGGCGCGGTGAGTCTTAACATCGCTCGTAACACGCTGCTACACGGCCTCAGTACTACTAATCACTGACTCCTCCAAAAAACAACAATCAGCCGCTTGGGGCGCAGTGAATCCTCACACCGCTCGAGCCACACTGCTGCCCGGCCTCAATACTGCATGTCACTGACTCCTCCTACATGTTGTGTCACACGACACATGACTTGAAAAATTCACTATCACGTAGAGTGATAGTGAATCGTGGGGAAATGTATTTTATTATTATTATATTATTATTTTTTTTAATTATTTATATTTATTTATTATATTATAATTTATGTTTTTGTGTTTCAAACTTCATCATACCCAGGATATCTACTAGACTCTTGGTGGACAGATATAAGTATGTTTTTGTTAAGAAATACAGGCCTACAATATAAAACGCCAAATTTCCATGCAAAATAATTGTACCGCTTTCAGCACCTAAAATCTGAAATAATCATACCGCCAGGGAGGTTAAATATATAATAATTCAAATATACTCTTTTAAAAAGCAAAATCATTAATATAAACTAGTACACAACAACAGTGTTTCTTCGAACAGTGAGTGAATACTAGGTGCCAAACTAGGCAGGCATATGCATATTGGCTGCCATAAGGTATGACTTGCATCTTACTTCAGCCTTGATAAAATAATGCAAAACATAATGATAATTTAGATTATGATGATGGCAATTATTATTACTATTTTTTATTAATATTATTATTATTATTAGCTTAATCTAAAATACCAAGGGTATTAGCTAATTATTAGCTAATAATTATTAGCTAAAATATTGCTCATTAAAATGGTTTAAGATACATTTCTACAGATACAAAATTAATAATAATGAGAAAATAAAAATTCCAGAATTAAAATTACACAAATATTGAAAAAATAGTTGTTTGTGTCATGCAATTATGAAATATTAAGAAATATTTATTATGGCCAGTCTTAGGTGGGAGAGGCACCCAAGATGAATACACTGGAATGGAAAGGTCCTGGTTAGAAAATATTAAGCCTAAATAAAATAGGCTCAATGACTAACTGGATGGTGATAAAGATTACACTGCACTATAAACATATACTATGGTACATAATGTACTAGACACCTTTTATGTTTTCTTTGAAGCTGATGTTTAATGACATGTGTAGACTGATTTCTTAATTTAACATTTGTCACTCACCATTAGGCTAGGAATCTGACTTCTTACTTTGAAAAAAAATATCAGCTCTAATATTTACAAAAGTATTTTGTGATACATGACAGGTTACAGTCAAACAGTTTTATATACATGTTTAAAATTACAGAAGAATTAAAATTATTAAATATATAATGGTACTACATAACAAATGGTATTTTCAAAAACATTGTCCCAATTATTTTTTATAGCTTTAGCTCAGAAACATAGTGTTTAACTATTAGCTTCAGGAGCACCAGCAGTATTCCAAGTTTTGTTCTAAAGTCATTAGACTTTTTGATGTAAACAAATGTCCAAGGTGTTACCTCCAGTCTAGTGTGACTTAACATCTGAAGCTAAGTGAGAACTCAACAATTATAAAATGTTGCAGGCAGCTTCTAATAAAAAAAAATCCTGGAGGAAAGACATATAAAAATGTTAGCCCTAGAGCTACAGCAAATAATATCTCCATAGGAAGCTTTACTGTGATCCTGTCTTTTGTCTCTGCTGTGCAATATTTTAGTCTGTCGAAACATAACTGTTGATTTGTGATTATTTGTAACACTTGCTGGCAGTTTCAACAGGATTCCAGATGCACAGCACACTTTTGATCCTTTTAAAAGATTGCTTTCCTGGGCTTTTTTTATTTTATTTTCACCCCATACTGTAAGACATAGGATCTTGTTTCATATATAACATTATTTTTACTGCTAATAACATTGTATTTTAATCTGTATTTGATAGGGCCACTTTCAAATAACTGACTGGTTTGCCTTAACCTACTGTGTAGTGTCTATACACTGTAAATAAAAAAACATTCTGAAAATATCATATCAATATAAAATATATCAAATGTGATGTTAACTTCAACAAGAACTACAACTGTCATGCATTCTTTCACTAATACACAAATATTGCTCTCTGTATCAACCTTCGATATATGTTATATGAATGTTTTGCTCTGTATATTTAAAATATGTTGGCAAAATGCATCCCGTATAGTATCTCTCTTTTATTATGTTTCTTGGTCACCCTGCAGATTATGTAGGTTTTTGCCCTGCAATCTAGACATAGGTATTTTGCAAAAATGGCTATTAGCTTTGCTCACTGATACTTTTGATGCGAGGCAGATATTGGCCTCATAGTTCAGGAGAAAGATTAATGTTTGGGGTTAAGTTATCTATAGAAAGATGGTTAAAGTGGAAGTGAAAGCTACATATAAGCATGCTTCAAACCACTGCTACCCCCCACCTACTACCTAGGCTGTACAGTGTTGGTAAAAAAAGATCTGTGTAAATACCTTATTTCCATGTGTTTCATGAAGCAGGAACTTTGGGGCTGAATTCTGAGGGGCCATGAGGGCACCCATGGGCTTCCATTGCCTATCTGTTGTCAACGCTCCCTCCTCTCCCCTGCAGAAGCTGCTCCATGACACAGATGAGCCAAAGCTTCTGCATCATGTGACTGGAATGGAGCAGATTAAAATATGGTATTTACACATATCTTTTTTTTACCAGCACTATATAGCATAGATAAGAGGAGGGGGAAGAAGTGGTTTTAAACATATTTATATGTAGCCTTCACTTCCATTTTAAGGGTTACATTATAGTTGGGTTTAATGTCAGTGGCTGGGGAATTAAGTTTAAAAAAGAGGTTTAAAGAACTCTGGTGCATGATCATGATGTTTATATATGCAAAATATGTTCTACTGAGTTTTATTTTATACCCACTGAGCTCTGCCCAAGTTTTAGTATGAAGCAAGGGAAAGGTCTAATGTGGTAATTTCTTATCATACTGCAAATCATATATTTGCTATATGCATAGCACCATCTAAAGGTTGTAGAAGAGAGTCACAGTTGTGTGAAGCCAAAGAGAAGCAGCATTTTATTTACATTTTATGACTCTGGTTTAATTTCAGGGTAGTGCAGAGAAAGAGTAGAAGACACAATGTAAAGATGCATGTGTGAATGTTTCTGCATTCAGGGATAGTTAGAGCCATGTGGCTTCAAAAACAGTAAGTGTTCACACAAAGAAAGCTGAAATGTGTTTGTCCTTAAATGTAGGAGACATACTAATGCAGGCCATACACAATGCAAATTTCAAAAGATCCGTCAAGCGATAAACTAAAGCAACGCTCACATACAGCATGCGAGTGTACCATCAATTAGGTATAAAAATTGTACTTCCAAACACTGTTTTCATGCCAATAGAGGAAGTGATGTAAGGTTTAACCTTTTAACCACACCTCTACTGGACACACCCCTACTGTACAAAATCGTGTTGCGCCATTTACTAAAACAGCATTCGTTCCTCACAGCGCATGTTCATTCGTTATGAGAAAAATGCCTTTAAAAAGGTACAATAGAAAAGCACAAAATGTGTGTGGACAAAAAACTGGCTCCTTCAACATGAGAAATTCTCACATGTAAACCTACTGACAAACCTGAGGGAAAACAATCCTGAGGATTATGGCAATTATTTGTGGATGACACAGGAGTCATTTAAGATGCTGTTATCCCATGTACGGCCACATATCACTAAACAAGACTCCTGTATGAGAAAGGCTATCAGCGCAGAGGAGAGGCTCATGGCAACCCTCCGTTTCTTGGCAACAGGCAGGTCTTTTGAAGACCTGAAGTTTACAACTGGAATTTCTGCCCAATCATTAGGTTGGATTATACCGGAGACGCGTGAGGCCATAGTAAAGGTGCTCCAACCACAGTATTTAAAGGTAAGAAAACATGGTGAACTGTTTGATTTATGTTACATGAATACATATGAAATAGACTTGGAATTTCTAAAATTAAGCAATGTGTCTAAAATTGGCAAAAATGCAATTAATTCTAAGAAAATCCATATCTAGAAGTACACCTTTACCAAAAAGAGAAATTTTTCAACAGAATATATTTTTTATTTAACAATATCATTAGTTAACAATGACCATTTCAAATTCAACATGAGGTGCACAACAAAAACAAGAACAGTTAACACCATAAAGAAAAATTATTCACAGATTAGTGTATTGTGAGTCATGTAACCAAGAACCTTGATGTGGTTCTTGGTGCATTGCCCCGCTTGTGGTTCCTTGTGTTTGGGACATATTACTCATCTGCCAGTTCAGGACAGATGGTACAGGTGGGTGAGAAGTATATCCCTGATACCCCATAAGATCTGTGTTTTGTGTCCCTTAAGTCCAATGGCAAGCATTTTATAAGTAGAGATTCAAATAAGTCTCGCTGTTGCATGGACATTCTACGAAACTTATGTGTAACAAGGTAACCCACAGTATCACATTCATCATCCTTTTGTTTCATAATAGATGATGCATCCTTCAGCAAAGTAGCAGTATCATAATCCAAATTCTTTCTTTTGTTTCCTCTCTGAGTCCTCAGACCTGATGGTCCTGGCTGCTGTGCTACTGGGCTTTGAGTATCCTATATAAAATAAATAAAACAGTAATTAATAATCAATTACTATCAATACAAAATATTATTATGTCTTTTTTCCAACAGTTTCCCACAAATTCCCAGGAATGGAAAGACCTTGCTAAAGAATTCCAGGATATGTGGAATTTCCATAATTGTGGGGGTGCAATTGATGGGAAACATGTAAGGATTACCCCACCAGCCAATTCAGGATCCTACTTTTACAATTACAAAGGATTCTTTAGCATAATATTATTGGCGATCATCAGTGCAAAATACAAATTCATACATCTGGACATAGGGAAAAATGGAAGAAACTCAGATGGAGGAGTAATACAGCAGAGTGAATTCCTGAAGAGATTGAAAGGAGGTGTTTTGCATCTTCCATCTTCAAGTGTGACTGTGGAAGGACTAAATTTTGCCTTCATTGGGGATGATGCTTTTGTTTTGCATGAATATCTTTTGAAACCTTATCCCTTATGCAATTTAACAGCTCAACAGAAGATATACAATTATTGCCTGTCTAGGGCAAGATGGGTGGTTAAGAATGCATTTGGCATTATGGCCAGCAGATTCAGAATCTTCCACATGAATGTAGCAGTGGAAAAAGTGGACATTATTGTGGAGTGCTGCTGTATGCTACACAATTTTTTACGACTCACAATAGAGTCATACATGCCATCATCTGCAGTTGATATGGAAGACATTACCATTGGGACAATTGTGCCAGGTGACTGGCGAAATGACAGTACTGGTTTGCAAAATTTAGCTCCTGCAAGGCCTAGATTACCAACTGCCAATGCACGTCAAAATTGACAAAAAATTATACTAATTATTTTGTAGGTAAAAGGGCAGTTGCATGGCAGGGCTGTATATAGCTATATATACATATTTTTCATTGTATAATCATTTCTGGCAATGTGTAAACAGTTTTAAATACCTTTTCTCATCAGCAGTATGTAGCAGTCTTGTAACTTATATTAGTGTCAGGTTAATGCTTGGAGGAGGAGTTCCCATTCTACTCTGACTGTCCTATGAAGCTGCAGGACCACTGACCCTCTGTCTGCACAGTGCTAATTAGCCCTGTGCTGATCACATGCAGTCAACACCCCCCCCCCCCCCCAAAAAAAACAAAGTGAAAATCTCTCTAGCCATACACACCAAACAGAGCATGTGCACCTTGTCCCCTAGCCTCTGTTCTATCAGAAGATGGATTGTGGACAGTGGAAGAAGGGGACAAAGAAGACGAGATCAAATGGCCATTTTACACAGAGGATTTACCTCGGTTCCACAATGAGTGCAACAAGCATGCTTTACTGCACATACATGACATGCTGATTTTAATATTGTGGTTTTGGTTAGACTTTCAGTTTAAAAATATTCATGCAAAAAAGTACAGTAGTGTACAATCTATTCACTACTCTATTGGCAGTTGTTTAAATAAAGAATATAACATGAACATGAATTTACCTGTGTCTGTGTTTGGAACATATCCTCTGTTTCGGATAGTGCACTTGAGTCTGATGCACTACTTGGTTGAAGAGTACAATGGGACTCTCTGGGATCATCTGAGTCAGCTAAAAACATCAGGTCTTTAAAGTACCACAAACGTGGCACATAACATACACATCATGAGCTCCTGCACCAGATTTTTTGGAGGCTTGTATTTTTTTATACGCCTTCTTAAAAATGGTGCACAAGTTAGGAATCTTGTTCTTTACATAGTATTCTGTGGGTTTAACACAAACCGCTTTACATAGTTCTTTTAGTTCTTTTAAAGCCTTATCACGCTTATAGTGATTGGAATAATCCTTTGACTTCACATCCCATAAGCAGGGTAATTCTCTATATTTTTCCTTGTCAAAAGAAGTTTATTGAGTATACAATGTTATAAAGATACATAAAGTAAGTTTACAAGGATCTATAAAGTAAGCTCATTGTTTTACAGTAGGGTTTATATAGGTAAATATCATGAAATTTCAAATATTAAACATTGGGTTCACGTAAACCTAAATTAAAGATATATATCATTTCCTTAGTTACTTTTGTAGGTATTTAAATGATTTATACCTACTATACATATTGTTTACAAGTAGAGTGTATATAGGTTAAATAAATTCTGATAATGAGCTTTAATCATAAGGTGGAGAAAAGGAAAGAGAAAGAAGAAAAAGGGTTGAAAGGTAGAGGTATGGTCCACAAGGTTGTCCCGCTCGTCAGTTTATTATTCTTTTTAGTTCTCTTTGAAGCCTTAGAATGGGTGTCTCTGTAAGTCATTTAATCTGTTACCATGGCAACAGGACAGAGTCATTGAAGTTTGACAGGAACTGTTGTTTTATCCAAGGATGCCAAAGTTTTTCAAATTTTGGAATTTGATTTTGATCGATGGCTGCCATCTTAGCATGGGACATTGTATTATTCATTCTGTGAATTGTTTCTGCTAGTACCAATGTAGGAGATTTCCATGCCTTGGCCACTGTTTGTTTTGCAGCCGTTATTAGTTGGATCATAAGTTTGAATTGAGAGAGTGTTAACCATTCCGGTTTTAGATTAAGTAAAGTTAAATATGGATCTGGTTGTATTATTTTTTTAAATATTTTAGATGCAATCACGAAGACTTCCTTCCAGAAGGTTTGGATTACTGGGCACGTCCACCATATGTGTAAATATGTGCCTATTTCTGGGCATCCTCAAAAACAAAGAGCTGAGGTATTAGGTGAATATTTTGCCACTCTAGCGGGTACAAGGTACCAGCGAGTTAGGACTTTATAATTTGTCTCCAGTGCTAAGATGTTGGGTGAAGATGACTTAGATGTGAGCCATATGTTAGACCAGTCCGTGTCTTCTAAAGTTCGTCCCAGGTCCTCCTCCCACCTCTGAACGTAAGAGGGTCTATTAAGATTTGCTACTCCATATAATTGATTATAAAGTGATGAAATTGTACCTTTAGCAAATGGATCTTTTGTACAGATTGATTCAAAAATGGATAATTGGGATAATGGTGTATCCCCCTTTAGGAATGGTGTATAGAAATTTTTGATTTGGAGATATCTAAATATCTCAGAGTTTGGTAGATCATATTTTTCTCTAAGTGATGGGAATGAAAGGAATGATTTAGATGCTATGAAGTCATTTAGTGTCTGAATGCCTGATGTTGTCCAAGCTTTAAAAGAATTTGGGTAGATCCATGCTGGATAAAAGGCCGGATTTCTGATAAAAGAAAGGAGAGGATTGTGTGGAGATTGTAACTGATATTTGGCTTTTAGTTTATCCCAGAGAGATAAGAAGTGTTTAGTTATGGGATTATGAATTTTAAAGCGGTCTTTAGGATCAAGCCATAATAAATTTGATATTAATAGAGGGTCATTTTCTGAAGCCTCTATAAATACCCATAATGGCATTTCCTGTTTTGCATGGTATTTGGACAGACTGGCCAAATGTGCTGCTCTATAGTAGTTAGTAAAATTAGGGTATCCCAGGCCTCCTTTATTTTTGGGAAGATGTAGTGTGTGTATAGGTATACGTGGTTTAGAAGAGCCCCATATAAACGAAGTTGCTCTTTTTTGTACTATTCTCAAAAAATAGGAAGGAATTGGAATAGGGAGGACTCTGAATAGATAAAGCAATTTGGGTAGAATAGTCATTTTGATTGCATTAATCTTCCCTATCCAGGATAAAGGAAGTTGCGACCATTGTTTTATTAGATTTGTGATCTGTCTTAATACAGGAGGATAATTGGTTGAGAATAAGTCAGAATGAGATGCTGTTAAATGAATTCCAAGATATGGGATTGATTTTTCTGCCCATGTAAATGGGAGTGCAGCCCTAGCCGGGATCAATTCCATGTTTGTGAGTGAAATATTAAGCACTAGGCATTTCTTAGGATTAATCATAAGGCCGGATAGGGCTGCAAATCCATCAAGAGCTGGTATTAAGTTAGGACCAGAGACCTGTGGTGATGATAGAAAAAGTAATATGTCGTCTGCAAATATACATAATTTGTGTGTAATACCTCCTACTTCAATGCCAGTTATAGTTTGGTTTGTTCTGATGTATTGGGCCATGGGTTCGAGTATAAGGGCAAATAATAAGGGAGATAATGAGCAACCCTGTCGGGTACCTCTTTCGATATTAAAGGCTTCAGATTTGTATCCAGCATATTTTATATAGGCTTTGGGTTTATTATATAATGCTTTGATCCATGTTAAAAAGTGGGGTCCAAAACCCCATTTTTGTAATGAATATTGCATATATTGCCAGGATACTGTGTCAAATGCCCTCTTAATATCGAGAGATAGAAAACATAAAGGGATTTTCCGTTTTTTAGCAATATGTGCCAATAACACTGCCCTGCGTATATTATCGCCTGCCTGTCTATTTGGCATGAAGCCTACTTGATCTCTATGTATTAATTTTCCTATAATGCTATTGAGGCGTTTTGCTATTATTTTTGCTAATAATTTAATATCGAGGTTTAACAGAGAGATAGGCCGATAATTCACACAGGAAGTATCATCAGAAAGGGGTTTTGGGATCATACAAACAATTGCCATTAGTGTTTCTTGCCGAAAAGAATGTCCATCTAGAAGTTTGTTAAAAGTTTCAGTGAGAATGGGAGAGAGTATTTCTGAGAATGTTTTATAGTATAAAGCCGAGTAGCCGTCTGGGCCTGGTCTTTTGTTAAGTTTTAGGTCTTTTATGGCGTTAGCAACTTCATCTATAGTTATAGGCTCATCCAAACTGCTTTTTTGATTCTGAGATAACTCGGGTAAGGTTATTTTTGAGAAGAAGGATTCAGCCTCTGTAGGATTAAATTCATTGTTTGTCTTGTATAAAGTTGCGAGATGTGAGTGAAATTTATGGACTATTTTAACTGGATTACAAGTGTAAACATTTTTTGATAATTTCAAACGTATTGGTTTGAAAGATTTGTTAGTTGAATTTAATGCCCGAGCCAAATATGTACCTGGTTTGTTTGTATTCATGTAGAAATTGTGTTTGGAGCGTTTGAGGGATTTATCAACTGACTCAGTGAGAAATAGATCGTATTCCAATCTAGATTTTTCCAGATGAGATTTTGTACTCTGAGATGGATTATCTTGAAATGATATGTAGGCTGCATTAAAATTGAGTTCTAGTTTTTTTGCTAGATTTTTGCGTTCCCGTTTAAATAGTGCCATTTGTCTTTGTATTGTACCACGCAAGACAGGCTTATGAGCTTCCCACAGTGTTATTGGGGAGATGTCTGTTGTATTATTAATTGATATGTATTCCTTTAAAGCTTGTTCAATGGCCATCTGATGTAGTGGGTGTTTGAGCATTATATCCGGTAAGTACCACGTTGGGTCATGCGCTTTTGGTATGGCTGAGGCTATAGTAGTGTATACTGCATTATGGTCAGACCACGGAATAGAAATTATATCTGATGCAATAATTTCTGGTATCATTCCTATTGTTAGAAAAATATGATCTATTCTGGTGAAAGTTTGATGAGGGTGCGAGAAATAAGTGAATTTCTTTTTCATTGGGTTACTTTCTCTCCATGAATCTACCAGATTGTATTTGGAAAGAAGTTGAGAAAAAGGTAATCTAGAGGTTATTTTGGATGGTGTAAAAGGTGATTTATCTAGAAATGGGAGGAGGACCTGGTTCGAATCCCCACACATTATCACTGTTCCTATTTTGTGTGTATTAATCACTTGTAATATATGTGAGAGGAATGGTGTAGGTTGTTTGTTAGGAGCGTAGTAGGAAATCACTGTGATTGCTGTATCCATTATATAACCCATGAGTATCAGGTATCTACCTTCTGGGTCTTTAATTTCTGATGATAAGGTGAATGGTGTGGATCGGTGAAATGCAATTAGAGTTCCCCTTTGCTTGGTACAGGCAGAAGCCGTGTAAATTTGTTGATAAAAAGGAGAAATATATTTTGGAGTAGAATCTTTGGTGAAGTGTGTTTCTTGGAGGCATACTATGTGAGCCTTCTTGTTATGGAAAGTACGGAAGGCTTTGGTCCTTTTCTGAGGGACATTTATTCCCTGAACATTCAGGGAAAGTATATTCAGTGGTGCCATGGCAATAGATCAAATAGTTTTGACTTACTTTTTGTTATGCAGAGCTGACTGCGCAGATCAACCTGTGTGGACTGAAGAGATGAATAGATAGAAAAGAAACCAGTGAATTCTGGAGTAAAGAGTAAACAAAAAACATATGAGATTAGATGATACATTGTATAAATTATTTTTTGCAAGTAATCACAATTTACCCGTGAAAGAGAATAAATATCTCTCTCAGGGGAATAAGTGCCTTCGTCACACTCCCACATAATATGGTTGGGAGAATGAGGAGGGCTAATGGGGGTACACGGATCTTCCGCTTACAGGAGAGAAGTGCTATGTCAAAAGACATCAAAATGATGTTTCATTAATTGGAGTGCAGAATATAGTTTTTGTTGAAATTATTTATTCCAGGGTGGTTGTATATGGTTAGTCTTGCCCTAGGCTAAATAATTCAGTTAGAAAGGTACTGTTAATAACTTTGGTATTGATGAAGATAGTTTGAATTATTTTGGGATTTTAACCCTTTTAGAGTAAACAATTACATATTTTATTCATATGTAACTGTTTAGATATGTTAACTCATAAAATTGAGGTTGTATTGTTTCAGATTAAAATAAACAAAAACATAATTCTAGGAACTATTACAAGGTAATAATATATTTGTTTTAAGAAAAGAAAGAAAAAGCTTCCATTACTTCTGGATTATTGAACATATTTGTCCTAAAAAGTAATAAATCTATTGTTATTACCTGATAATATATAACTGAACATGAATTTCCTTATTTCACTTATATATTCTAAGGCTATATGAATCAGAAGTAATAAGAAATATAACTGGAATGTAATGATCCCACACAGTGTGTTACTATCAGAATGCAGTTACATTCAGTTATAAATATAGGTTTTTTATAGAGAACCATCTCTTAGTATAATAAATGAAGAGATATCAGGAATTAGGATGTCAGTCCATTGAATCTTCTTGGTCCATGGATGATGTGGCATAACGGCCTCTTTTGTGAGAATGATGATTCCCATTTTGTTCTGAAATTTTCTGGGTGCTGCCTGAAGGTGAAGATGATGTAATTCTTCTGCGTGTGGGAGTGTTGCTGCTTGTGGGTTCTGTCAGATTTAATTTTAAAAGGGTTTGTTGTAGTTCATCTGCTGATCTGCTTCTGTAAATTGTACCTTGGTAGTTAAATCTGACTGAAAAGGGGAAGCCCCATTGATACATAATGTTGTGGCGTTGCAGTTCCATTAGTTGGGGTTTCATGGATCGTCTTTTAGTAATAGTAAGTTGGGATAGGTCAGCAAAAATTTGATAATTGTGTCCTTGAAAATTAAGTTCCTTTTTTTCTCTTGCAGCAATTAGTATTTGTTCTTTCGTTCTGTAATAATGAAATTTTGTGATTATATCACGTGGGGGTCCATCTTTCTTTTTGGCTGTGAGGGCTCTGTGTACTCTGTCCAGTTCTAAACGTTCAATAGGGATATCTGGCTTTAGTTCTTGTAATAGAGCAGTAATAGTAGATTGCAGGTCTGTCACAGTTTCAGGTATTCCCCTTATGCGTAAGTTTGAACGTCTGGCTCTATTTTCGTAATCTTCGAGTATAGTTTGAAGTATTAAATTCTCTTTTTTTATTTGTTCCAATTCTGTTATATTTTCTTGGGTTGTAATTTCAATTTCATCCATTTTCATTTCTAGGGCTGCGGTGCGGTTTCCCAGCTCTCTTATTTCTTTGGTTAGGCTTTTTGTTATTTGGTCTGAGGTTTGTTTTAAAGCCTTATGAAGCATCTTTTCAAATTGTAATAATATTACTGGGGATACTGAGGAGGCTTGTGGAGAAGTTTGTGAGAGGATTTGTTCTGTATCTGACTCAAATGGAGAGTCTTGCTGTGACATTTTCTGTCTGTGAGAGCGCCCTGATGCTGTATCTTGTGAGGTGACTGGAGCTGCTTCAGCTGCAGTGAGTGCCTGTGAGCTCTTTGTGAGGTGATTTTTATTTCTGCCACGGTTTCCTCCCAGTACCATATTTCCTGCCCAAACTTTCACAGTTTGTTCCCTGGGGCAAAAAGGTTCAAATGGATACCTTTTGAGCCTGCAGGCTCCGCTTTGTCCTTCTCTTCTCTCCTCAGCGGTGTGGAGCTCTAACAATGCATGTCTGCTCTGCTAGGCTCCGCCTCCTGCCCCCCGTATCATTCTCTATATTTTTCAATAAATTGCGGCAGAAAATCAGGAGATGTAAATTTAAAAGGCATTGTCCTTTAAATTAAAAAAAAAAAAAAAAAAAAATATATATATATAAATAAATAAAATCAAATTTCTAAAGTATTATAATACATGTATAGAATTGGACAAATGGCAATTTAGCATATCCGGGCCTGAATATCATAACAAGACAGCTACAATAATACAATAAAAGGTCCTTATATCAATCACACACACTTTTTATTAACTAAACAAATAGCACTTCACATCCATGGGAACATTAAATAATCAATGTAGAGTCCCCAGATGAAATTTACCTCAGGTATCTATGTTCGAATTATTGTCTATCAAACAAATATTCCTTCCTACGTGATGAACCCCCATTCGTATAACCACATGCGATGTATCATGTACAGGCCCTGCCTCTTCTTTAACCGACCGGTGCACGCCGATGTACGTCGGCAGAATGGCATGGCTGGGCAAATGGACTTACAGGTACGTCCATTTGAATTCCCCGCCGTGCCGGCCGGGAGCTCAGTGAGTCGGGACGTGGGTCCCGCGGACTCGATCACCGCAGGTTCCCCGCGATCGCCTCACGGAGAGGACGAACGGGGAGATGCTGATGTAAACAGCATCTCCCCGTTCTGCCTAGTAACAAGTGTCACTGATCACAGCTCCCTGTCATCAGGAGCAGTGATCAGAGTAATGACACACACAGCCCCTCCCCCCTACAGTTAGAATCACTCCCCTAGGACATACTTAACCCCTCCCCGCCCCCTAGTGGTTAACCCCTTCACTGCCAGTGTCATTTACACAGTAATCAGTGCATTTTTAATCGCACTGATCGCTGTATAAATGACAATGGTCCCAAAAATGTGTCAAAAATGTCCGACATGTCCGCCATAACGTCGCAGTCACAATAAAAATCGCTGATCACCGCCATTACTAGAAAAAAAAAATTATTAATAAAAATGCCATAAAACTATCCCCTATTTTGTAAACGTTATAACTTTTGCGCAAAGCAATCAATAAACGCTTATTGTGATTTTGTTTTACCAAAAATATGTAGAAGAATACGATCAGCCTAAACTGAGGAAAAAAAAAATGTTTTATATATTTTTGGGGGATATTTATTATAGCACCAAAAGAAAGCTCTATTTGTGGGGAAAAAAGGACATCAATTTTGTTTGAGAGCCACGTCGCACGACCGCGCAATTGTCAGTTAAAGCGACGCAGTGCCAAATCGCAAAAAGTGTTCTGGTCAGGAAGGGGGTAAAATCTTCCGGAGCTGAAGCAGTTAATACATTGCACAGTTGCAGACATCATGGCTGAGGAAGAGCTCATGGCAGATTCTCCAGGTGTCGGGCCAGAGATTAAGCAAAGAGAGGAGATTGTGGAGTTGGAGGGAAGTCAGCCAATTAGTCCATTCACCAGAAGGAGAAGGAAGAAAGCCACCAACATGACTTTTGAGGAGATGGTAGACGTGAATATACTGCAAAAGAAGGATTATGATTGTCATGAGCAAGTATACAGCAATATGAACATACGCAAAGATGCAATATTAGAGAAGGTCCTACGTGTCTTACGCAAACGCCATAGCGTTGAACAGACCTGAAATTAAGAGAAGAAAATCAGCTTAGAAAGATCAACAAAATAATCCTCAAAAGTAAGTACTATATTTTAGATATGCATGTATTATGTCCTTGTATGCCTATTCCATCATTTGTGTGTGTTATGTTCTGTATATGCCATGTGCTTTCACCCAGCACACAGAATTAACATTTTGAATGGGAATCTACATTGCGGTAGGTTGCTTGACTTTACATATACACAAAGGTTTCATGTTTGCAAATGTATAAATGGTACTGCAATGCTTTACCTGCACCTAAAAGTCATTCATATATTTTTTGCATTTAGTAGGAAGCAAAAAAAAGATGCATGGAGAGGTTGAAATAGAACATCAGGATTTACAGCAGACAAGTGCTCAATCTGACATGGAAACAGACACGACAGTAATCATACTGACGCCTGTTGAAGGGAGTGATGAGAACAGCCATGTGTCCACTTCAGATAAATTAACTATATTTTTCAAATCTGCTTTTTTTTTTGGTAATAGTGTTTGTTTTGTTTGTTTTTTTTTTTTATAATTTGTCTTTTCTTTGTTTGAGCATCTGCTTCATGCAGCTCAAGGTTTGACAGTGCATCAGCAAACCAAATTATTGCAGATTTAAAGTTATTAAATGCTGACACTGAAAAAGTTCGCACTACCCTGAATTCTGTTCCACGCAGAATTTCAGAGATCGTTGACCAATTATCAGAATTGTGAATTGTTTAGATGTTTATATTCTTTTTCATGCATACCCTGGTTCATTTTTGCACATTAACCTGCAACTTTTGTTATACATACCTCCAGTGTTCTTGCCCAACTGTACCGTCTAGTGAAAAGCAGACATTTTTATCCCCTTGTCCAACTTCACTTGTAATTTTACACCTGCAATCATGTTGTCCATCTGTGCAGTCTAGCACACAGCTGTACTGATTGTACAAATGGACACTTTTCTGTAATGGACTTAAACACCTACAGTGTTCTTGTCCATCTGTACAACCTAGCTCATGGATCTCTATGGTACAAATGTACACTTTTCAACATTGCACAGCAGTTGTAGGCAATGTTTTGACTATATGTACAGTTTAGCACAATTAATACCTATTGTGCATATGGACACTTGTTAAATTTTTTTATAGTTTTTGTAAACCTATGCTGTTTTTGTACACGTGTACAAAGTAGTAGCACACAGCATCTTTATTGTAATTATGTCTTTACAATAATTCCTTACATTTGAATGCAGTTGTACACCTGCTATGTTTTGGTTCACATGTACAGTCATGTACAGTCTTGTATATTGCATACCTATTGTACATATGGACACTTTATATGCTTGTAGTTGTCTACCTCCAGTATTGTTGTCCACCTCCAGAATTGTTGTCCACCTGTAGACACTAGCACACTGCATCCCTATGTTCACTTTTACAGAATTGCACTACTACTGTACAAAATACATATTAATTTTATATAAAGAGGTTATATTTTTGCATTTAGAAGTTTATGTTTTGATAAAGAAAATAATTATACCTGTTCATACATACGGTACAAGCATGAAATCATTGCTGTTTTGGGTTTGGCACAATAAATCTGTGCTTGCTAAAATTTGGTGTGGAGTGTCTTTATTTTAATTATTATGTGCATGATGTGATTCCACCTGTATTCACCACACTTGATGTTGTACATGATTTGTAAGGTCTATTACACAGGCACAGACAGTTGTGTATATTCCACTTTGCTCGCAGACCTGTCGGCACCTCCTGGATAAAGCAGACTTGCTGGACTCTTTTTCTTTTTTTTTTTATAGCAAATGTGGTGCGAAACACTGCAGTAGGTCATTCTTGCCTGCTTTCTTTATACTTTTTCCTGCCATGTCATAGAAAGTGTGAAAGGTCCATTATACATGCACAGGCATTTGTGTTTATTTCACTTTTCTTGCAGACTTGTTGACACCTCATCAGACTTTGCTGTGGCCTATAGTTTTTCCTGTGTTAATATCATTATATAGTTGTAGTTGAAGATTCGTTTGTGTTTTTCTGTATGTTTTCCTTCACATTCGAACTTTCCGGGGATCATGCGCAGTTCTGTTTCTTAGGTCAAATCGTCCAACTCTCCCATTAATGATACAAAATTTGGATGGTTTTCGTAGAAAAACCCAACATGTTGGATCAGTCAATTTTGCTTGTCGTATGAAAAGCGTGTGTCGTACATACCTCACTAACCATACGAAAACCAAACTATTTTACTTTTGATTTGTATTTTTGTTCAAAATTCGCATCATGTATGGCCGGCATGAGGAACTTTAACAAAGTTTCTAGAATGTAAAACCTGTGTTCTGATTTTCTCCCGCTGTTGCCATTTCCTCTGCCACTATTAACAACTACTGGCTGTTGAAATAACAGCTGGAAATTGCTATGTTTTATGTAGCAGGAATGGTTGTCAAAATGTAGCCTTTAAAATTAAATGTAGCCATTAAATTAAAATGATCTAATCTGCAAGTGTTATTGAGTAATATAGTGTAGCAATGTATTATTACACTGTTTTCATTAAATCACATTTGTGACTTTTAATCTGCATATGACATCAGTTAAACACTTAAGCCCCGGACCATTTGGCTGCCGAATGACCAGAGCACAGTCGTGCTGCGTGGCTCCCAAACAAAATCAAAGTTCTTTTTCCCCCACAAATAGAGCTTTCTTTTGGTGGTATTTGATCACCTCTGCGGTTTTTATTTTTTGCGCTATAAACAAAAAAATAGCGACAATTTTGAAAAAAACGCATTATTTTTTACTTTTTTCTATAATAAATATCCCCAAAATATATATAAAAAACATTTTTTTCCTCAGTTTAGACTGATACGTATTCTTCTACATCTTTTTGGTAAAAAAAAATTGTCATAAGTGTTTATTGATTGGTTTGGGCAAAAGTTATAGCGTCTAGAAAATAGGGGATAGTTTTATGGCATTTTTATTAATAATTTTTTTTACTAGTAATGGTGGCAATCAACAATTTTTATTGTGACTGCAACATTATAGCAGACAAATCGGATACTTTTGGCGCGAATTTGGGACCATTCACATTTATACAGCGATTAGTGCAATTAAAAATGCATTGATTACCGTATAAATGTCACTGGCAGGGAAGGGGTTAACCACTAGGTGGCACTGTAGGGGTTAAGTGTGTCCTAGGGAGTGATTCTAACTGTGGGGGGAGGGGCTATGTGTGACACGACACTGATCACCGCTCCCAATTACAGGGAGCTGTGATCAGTGTCAGTGTCACTAGGCAGAACGGGGAAATGCTTGTTTACATTAGCATTTCCCCATTTTTCCTCTCTGTGAGACGATCGCGGGTATCCCCGCGGACATCGAGTCCGCAGGACCCGCGTTCACGGTCACGGGGGGCGCGTGTGCGCCGTAAACTGCTTCTTAAAGGGCAACGTACAGGTACGTTAATCTGCCTGTACGTGCCCTTCTGCTAACGTATATCAGCGTGAGGCAGTCGGCAAGCGGTTAAAGAAATCTTACAAGAAAAAAGTAATCTCTATTCCTATTTAACCCCTTAATAACCTACGTTTAGCCCTAATCAGTCCTAGTTAACTTCTTCCTTGCCATCTCCTCATAGATGTTATTTTTCTGCTGATTCCTTTTTTTACCATTCATTTTTTTACACATTTATTTTTGTCAGCTGAAGAAAACAAACTATCGTTTTTTTCATTTGCAAATAACTTTGGCATGCTTTGAAACATCATTTCAGTGTCACTTTACACTGAACAAATAATATAATATTATCAGGAACCATGAAACAGATGGAGACAGAAAATGCAGTAAAAAAATCACACCCTTTAATAAAATGGTAAAAATGGTACAACTGGTAAACATAGCCAAAACATAGCCAGGGTTCAGTTGCTAAATCAGGTAGTTAGAAAAAGCCAGGAAATTGGAAGCCAGAGATCAGCGTAGTCAGAGGCAGCAGACAGGATCAGGAACCAGAAGGGACATCAGCCAGTCAAGTCTTCAACCGGAACACAGCAGACAGTCTCTAGATATGTTGACCAAGGCGAAGGCATTGAATAAAAGAACCAGGCAGTTTAAATAGTCAGCAGGGGCTGGCTGTGGGCTTGACTGACGAGCAGGAGATGATCAAAAGGTGAGCCACTGTGGAACGATGAGTACTGGCAATTAACCAAAAGCTGAGCAACCGGAGCAAAGAGAAGGAAGGGCTGATAGCCCAGCCCTGACAAATATTTTATATCACAACAGAATAGTACACTTTTTTTTTACACTAATATATATTTCCTAGTTGTTTATTAAGGGATACAAAAAGACTGTTGATCAGCCAGTATAACCCTTCCAACTCCCATCATGATTTTGGTTTTGCTAGTGTCCTAGGAGAACAAGATTTTTTTTTATCTATTTTTTCTATCAATCAAGATTCGTTTTGCTGAAGTTTTTGAATCAGTTGATCCTTGGCACTGCCTTGGAGCCCTTTATCCAGACTGGCCTTAATGAAAACAAACTCTACCTGTATTGCGACCTTCAGGTTCTAGGCTCTGTTTCTGGCACTTTGCAGGCACCTAATGCCTTGTGTTAGCTGCAGAGTGCTTTAGGTCCAGGACCATGATACACCAGCTGTCATAATCCTGTTCCTAAATGAGTATGCCAGAGGTGCTAAGACTGTCTGGCATGTGACCTATGTCACTGGATCATCACTTTTTGGTACCTTCCTGCTGTGTCTGTTTATTCACAGGGAGCTCCCCAGAACACCACTGTAGTAAGTGAAGGGGGCTTCACCCCCTTTTTGTGGAGCCTGTGTGTGTTTTGTCTCATGTTATATCCACCTAATTGGTTTACACTCTGCTGATTTTGTGCTATGACACTTGATGTGTCAGCAGCACTGCAACATTTTTTAAATGTGTTAGCACCCAACAGTGTGCTATTTGGTTTTCCCAATGGAGCTGTTGCTATAGAGATTTGTGCTGTAACACCATATATCTGTTGCAAACATTTTCTGAAAATACAGCTGTGATGTTGTTTAAAATGTGTTGCAAGGTCCATTTGTAGTACACATCACGACACATTGGGGTTGATTTACTAAAGGCAAATCCACTTTGCACTGCAAGTGCATTGCAAATGCACTTGGAATGCAGTTGCTTTAGATCTGAGGGGAAGAACTGAAATGAGGGGAAGCTCTGCTGATTTTATCATCCAATCATGTACAAGCAAAAATGCTGTTTTTTATTTTCCTTGCATGTTCCCCTCAGATCTACAGCGACTGCACTTCCAAGTGCACTTGTAGTGCAAAGTGGATTTGCTTTTAGTAAATAAACCCCATTGTCCTGTGTGTGCATTCCATTACTCTGTCTCTCCTGCCTTCTGCCTGAGGATGTTCACTGAAGGCTCCTGTGGGGAATTGCAGACTCTTGCCTTCTTGCTGCTGCCTACAGTAACTTCACACAGATGGCCAAAAACCTCTCCTGCTCCAGTAGCTACATTTTAAGTAACCTTCTGGGCAATTCTCACTTCTACGTACTAAGCAATATGATGAATCATAAGTTCAGCAGTTGTGAGTTGCACCTTTCCAGATCACAATCGACTAACAGCTCTGGGGCAGCATTCCGTGTCCCTACTGAAGGACCTGATGCCAACAGCTTTGACTGTTGCCCATGCTTGGGTCAACTTGCTCCTCTGAGTCTTTTCTAGCTCCATCTGATGTAGCTCCCTCCTCTGCAGTATCTGGAATGGTAAAAACAAATATTTTATTTACAAAAAAAGTGCAATTGTGTATACACATTGCTTCAGTAAACTAAGAGTCATTCAGTTACATTTACTGCTATTTAAAAAAAATAAGTAAAACAAGTACTTCCTGCAAAGTAAATGCTTAAAATTCACCAGTCCCACTGCAGGTGCTGCCAAACACTGGTGCCTTGAAGAAATATTCTTGCTGAAAAACCTTCTGCTCCCAACACTTCAGGTGGTCTCAAATGCCCATACCCCCCACTGTGCACAGTTTCCTTCTGTTGACTGCTTCATCACTACTGTGTCCTTCAGTGACAAACCGACTGGCAGAAAGGGCTAGAGAGTGCAGGAGGGAGCATGCATTAACCACACCTTGAAAGTTTGACTGCGTGACTGGTAAGTCTTTTTATTTGCAAGGAGTATTTTTTTTTTGCTTTTCTAAAATAGCAACAGAGTTATTACAAGTCTGCTAAAATGAGGACCTGAAGAAGATTGTGTTTTTTTCTTCAGCTGGAGTTTCACTCTATGGAAATAGCTGTTCTAGATGAGATTTTTTCTCTACCACTAGATGTTAGGATAGAAAAGATAATTTTTTAGTTAGAACAGCTTCCAAAAACCTGCTTGTGGTTCAAAATATGTCTTCTCTTATATTGATTTACAAATAATTCTTAGAGACCTGTGCTTAAAAAATATTTAAAAAAAAATAATTTTCTTCTTGTAATTTATGGCTCCAAATAATATTTCTGTGTTAGTTTTAGAAAACATATTCACAATCAAAAGTCTTAGTGTTCTAAAAATGAATTTTGAATTGTTAACAATATATACCATATGGCTTTATCTTGGATGCTTAGGTTTATAACTTTGTGCAGGTGCATTTCTTTTAAGTATGTTATAACTGTTTAAGAGTATTAATGGATAATGATATGTTGAATGTTATCATCTGAATCAGGATTTAAAATATCTGTGATCAGATTCTTTGAAGCTTGATGTCTTCATTATACTTCTACTCTTACATCCAACTTGTACATATTTTAAACTGACACAGAGTTCCTAGAAAAAATGAACTGTGTTGTACACATGGAAGTCTGTCTAGTGTTTATATTGCTCAAATCAACCTTGGAGTTCTTTGTACACAGAAGTTCTTGGTTATGATCTGGCTTACATTTGTTCCACTCTACTTGGTAAAAATGTAACTCCTTCTCTGCTAAGGCTGTGTGACGTGGCTTGTAAGTGGTAGAAAACGGTTCAGTTCAGATGAAGAACTTGTTACCGGTTCATTATGCGTTTTTCGCAAACAGTGCAGCAAATTTATGTAGTATACAAAACCATTTAATAGCAGGAAGCCTGGATGTCTGGCACTAGAATCACAGTTGAAATTCTTTCATTCAACAGGGCATCAAAGACACCCCAGACACACAGGGCTTTATTTACTAATGGGAAGTACACAAGAGCAGGGAGAATGCACATGGATGAATGTGCATGCAGAAACATGTACCCTTAAAAGCAATTATTTAAAAAATGTAAAAAAAATATGATACAGTGATATAGCAGACTAATTATCATTCAGTTAAAGTTTACATGTATTTTAAACTGAACCTCTTAACTAAATAAAAAGATAGGCCCTAACTATTAACCCATCCCCACCATTTACCCCTTAGTCTACCCCAGTAAATGAACAAGTTGACATTGAACCTAAACTTACCATTTAACCGTATGCATCCCCCGTACGCAACCCTCAAACAAACCATTTACCACTGCAGCTTTCACACTTGTACACCCCCTATGGACCAGAGCCATCTTTACATTTCTTATGTGATCCTGTTTATTCTGCAATACTTTGTCATAACTCAAGATAACAAATTACTACATAGAATAGTGGATTTACAAAAAATGGAGAGTGTAAAATTGGGTGCAGCTGTGCATGGTAGCCAATCAACTGCTAACTTCAACTTGTTCACTTAGGCTTTTGACAATAAAACCTGGGAGCGGATTGGTTTCTTTGCAGAACTGCACCAGATTTTGCACTCTCCATTTTTAGTAAATCAACCCCACAGTATACTGTTGTTTTTAGAACAAATAAGGTTTCCTTTTGGTAATATTGCCTTGCAAAAAAAAAATTGTTTTTAACAATCCATAGTAATGCATATAGGACAAACCTAAAAAAAGTACTGTTTTCTAATTTATCAATGTTAGCTGTAAAAAAAAAAAATAGTGTTACTTTAGATAAAAAGTATAAATGATATTCTTTAATTTATCTTATGACACAATAATTATAATTCTGGTACAAAGCATTGCAAAGTTTACAAATTAATACCTGTTTTTTTCAATTTTGTGCTTTTTATCGTGACACTAAAAAAAAATGAAAAAACTAATAAAAAATGAAAAAAATTTTGAATTATTATAGGTTAGAAACTAGACCTAAACAAAAAGAAAAAGAAAAATTCTGAAGGGAAATAATAGCTAAGGGTAGAAGGGAAAGAATTAATTAACTATGGTTCATGAGTGTTTAATAAGGGGTTAAATAAGAACAATTATTATTTTGTAAAACAACTTGTTTGTGTTTGTCAGGTTGCTTTGACTGACATCATAGGCAGACCAAAGCCCATCCCTTTGATCTGCAGATGTATGAAACCGAGTTAATACAAAAGTAACAATGTTAGTTGTATCTCTCTATCTCATGTCAACATGTTCCAACCATGTAAAACCAGTGTTTATAAACACTGGGGTTAATTTACTAAAGGCAATTAGACTGTCCATAATTCCAACATTCAATCATGTGCAATAATTAAAAACTTTGTTTAATTTTCCTTGCAAGTAATTGGGTATTCTTTGCAAAGTGAAATTTCACCACATTCACTAAGCTCTGCGAAAAATTTGCTTTTACACTGCAACTTCCCTAGCAACGTGTACAGCCTATTTGCCTTTAGTAAATGAACCCCACTGTGTCAGAAAGACCAGTTTTTTTAACAGCAGCTGCTGTTATAGCTGATGTATTTACACAGCAGCAGCTCTCAGCTTTCAAACCTGTTTGTAAATGTGAGGGGGAAAGTGGCACCAGAGAAATGAGATACGGGGGGTTGATTTACTAAAACTGGAGAGTGCAAAACCTGGTGCAGCTGTGCATAGAAACGAATCAGCTTCCAGTTTTTTTTGGGGGGACAAGGTTACAATTGCATTCAATTTTTGCCCTCTGATTCTTGTTAGTAGGATTTACCTTCAATTCCTGTCTTGTAGCCTCAACGGGAAGAGAGAGGATACCTTTCCAATATAAGGGAAATTCCCTCCTAGACAAATGTTCTCATTGGAAGATTCCCCCTCTATTTCTATCCTGGTATGAATGCACCATATTTGATTCACCCTCAGTTTCATTATTGGTGACAATGGTGTTTAGGACAATTCGAGAAAGTGAATTTCCCAATCAGGGACACAGACAATAATGAAAAAGAGAATCCTGACAAGTATTTCTTATTACTTGCCGCCCACCCTGTTGAGCGAAACTACTTTTATCCTGGGTAGGCGTCATATAATGTAATTCAGATCCATGCCTCCTGCATGCTCTAGGAGCTTGATCTTTCACCAGATAGCCAATGACAGATAATTTTACCAGGCTTTCTCCGGTGCCATGTGATTGCTGTCACCAATCACAGCAATCACATGCCAATTGTACACAATTAATTGATTTTATTCATAGCCATTCATTGTGTACTATTGTGATGATCTCTGTGTTTGATCACAGCACATCTGTACCATGTGATAGCTGTGACCAATCACAGGTGTCATGTTAGTATACAGTGGCAATGAATGGATGCCATTAATGAAAATGATTGCTTATCACAGTGATCATCACTGTGATAAGCAATCATAGTGTAAAAAAAATCATGCTCACCTCCCCAGAGTAGGACAGTGTCACTATGATAACACTGCACTGCTTTGCTCATAGTATGTAAAACAAATTGTAAAAAAAAAGATAATTGTAAACAAAACAAAGTTTAAAACTGAAAAAAATGTTTTTTATATATACTGTCACTAGACAGTATTCCTGATCACTGCCACACCAGTCATATGATGATGCTGTATTGCTCTGGTGAAAGCAAAAATATTTTGTGAAAACCACCCTAATGTTATTTAATTTGTTCATTTTCCAAAAAATTGTGACAAGAAATTATAACTTCAAAAAACTCACCATGCTTGTTGCTAAATACCTTGGACTGTCTACCTTCCAAAAGGAGTCATATGGGGGTTATTTATACTGTCAGTGCATCAGAATTAATCAATTTTAAAATATATATACCATAGTATGTAGACTGTATAACTTTCACACAGACTAAATATTATGCACCGATTTGGGTTATTTTTACCAAAATAATGTAGCAAAACATTTTGGCCTTGAAATTGTTTTGCAAAATTTTAAAACATAAACTAAAAAAAATGTTTTTTTTCTTTTTTTAAACGTTTGGTATTTTTCTGCTTATATAACAAAAAAAAAACAAAAAACTGTGATTATTAAATACCAACAAAAGAAAGCTCTATCTGTCTCAAAAAAATGATAAAAATATAATTTTGGTACAGTATTGTATGACTGTAAATGTCATTCAAAGTGTGACAGCGCTGAAATGAAAATTGGCCTGGGCGGGCAGGGGGTAAAATTGTTCATTATTGAGGTGGTTAATGAATGTAACTGTTAAGATACTGCCATAAAAAAGCAAAAAAAAAAATGATTCTGTGACAAACACAGTGATTACTCACCAATTTATAAAAGGTGCATGCATTAAATGATAGAGCAGCTACAAAAACCAACAGGCTGTGTTTTTGGAAGAAATAGGAATACACGTGATAGTTAATACAGTTTCTGAGTGTTTTATAATATTTTATAGATATTAACCATTACAAAATGAATTTGCATGAAGTAGTATATGAAATTGATATGGCCAGAGTATGCATGTATCCCTATATGCAATGTGTTATCTATTGCAGGGCATGCAGTATGACCCTTTTTACATTTTGTGTTTTTTTACATTAGTTTATTAGTTGTATTATTACTTAATTTAGTATTCTGACTGCATGAAATTTGAATTCAATATATCTCTGTTTTAGGATTGTCCCAAAAACATTAAAGAAAATCACATTTATTTTAGGTATGCCAACACTTAGATTGTATATGTTTAAATGTTGGAGTATCCAACATTTGCTAGTGAATAAGACCTATGTGCACTTTGCACATGCTTAATAAATACTGCTAGAGTGCTCTTTGGCAGTTTTACAAGGTGTATGGGTGCATCAATGTGGCAATGTAAACACATTTTCCTTAGTAAATCAGGTCCATAATGTTCAATACAAAGCACAATATCACAAACATTATCCAGTCATATTTAAGGAAAAATTAATAGAGATCCAAAATGTTTCATAAGGATAATTTAATTGTATGGTAGCTTAATATTTTGTAAGTCTGCACTGAAAACAAAAAAGAGATTGCTGCTAGGAATGAATAAACACAGCCCCTTACACAGGGCTGAATTCTCTCCCTATTCCCATGTAAAGGCATTGGGCCAATCAACAAGCACCAGCTCTCTCACGTGGGGTGAGCCACATGTTTCTTGGATGTTATCCAGAAGCCCAGGCTATTTTCTTTCCTCTTGTTGGCTGATTGGAGGATCAAAGAGAAGGCGAGTATATGCTGCTTGAAAAGTAAGGGGGGTGGGGGTTTGAGAATGTTTGCTTCAAGCATGGTCAGTGCTTGACAGGTGTGGGTCAGGCCTGATTTATAGAGACAATGCGAAAAGCATTGACTGAAGTGCAAGAACAGGGATGGAGAAGCTGCAGTGCTGCTAGCTGTTGTATGACGGTTGAATTGGCCCCTACTGTATAGTTTTTGGATAAAGACAAAAGACCAACCTGTGAATACATTTTAGATTAGGGACTACACGCCCCAATAAAATTCTCACTACAAACATGCAGGTTACTGCATGAGCTTTGTACTCATTAGTTTTGTGTCCGCTGAAGCCTTCTATGTACAAGATTTCATTAAATTTCAATAATGAAGAAATTTATATCTTATAAAATCAAGGTTAAACACATTTTAATAATTAGAAAATACAGTTATTGAAATAAATTATTCCAAAATTACAGTCAATTTTCCATTTAGATTGAGATCTAACACAGAACTTCTACAGTGTTCTGTATTTTATGTTGAGACTTAACCATGTATAATATAGTCTGCAAGCTTTTACCCCAACTGGGTAGATTCATCCTTTTTTGTCCTGGTGACCATTACCACTGGGACAGAAATTGAGGAGAGTTGTCTCCTGAGCATGAGTTGAGGGAAAATCCTCCAACGGGGACAACTGTAGTTGTGACAATTCTCTAAGAAGGGAATTCTATTTACTTTTAAATCAGTAGTAAACCCTGATTGGCCATTTGTAGGCTTACCTGTAGGTAAAATGAATACCTCCTAAAGGTGCACCGTTTAGAAGATATTTACCCTGGGTGCAGCCAGTTACATCACTCTCTAAAGGTCTGGCATACCTTGCTGGATCTTCAGAGCTTTGTGCTGGAACTGAGGGCTCCCGTGTTCATGCGCAGGAGTGACATAATGGTGGCTCCGGCCAATCACATAGCCAGAGCGCATGAACCCGGAAGATGTCAGCCCTGTCAGTGGTGGAAGCACAGCGCTGGAGCTCTTAATTCCAAGGTGAGTATTTCATAATGTGCTTACATGCGATGCATACTAGCACATTATGCCATTGCCTTGCAAGATTTTTTTTTGTTTTTTGTTTTTTACAACAGCCGTGGTTTACTACCGCTTTGAAAAATTTCTGCCGATTTGCTCTTGTGACTCCAGGACAAAAAATTTATGGAAATCTTCACAGCAGGCCACAGATGACTAAAAGTAAACTGAATTTATATATACATTAAATGTGGGTCAAAGCACTGTGCTTTTGTCTTTTTGTACATGCCTTAAGAAATGTATTACAACTTAGAGCACTGCACTGTGCTGGCACTGGTTATAGTAAAAAAAAGCTATTCAACATTTTCAGGCATCCTCAGCTAAGACCCTTTTCACACTGGGGCCACCTGTGCGTTAGCGGTAAAGCACCGCTCTTTTTAACGGTGCTTTACCACTGTTTAAGCGGCGCTTTTCTGCTACTAGCGGGGCACTTTATCCCCAAAGAAGGGTTTTAAAACACCTCAGGTACTTTGGAAGCGCTGCCCAATCATTTCAATGGGCAGGACATTTTGGGAGCGCTGCATACAGTGCTCCCAAACTGCCCCCAACATGCTGCTTGCGGGACTTTTTCTAACTTCCCGCAAGCTCACCGTCACAGTGTGAAAGCACTCAGGCTTTCACATTCAGGCGGCATAGGAGGCAGTTTTCAGGTGCTTTACAGGTGCTATTTCTAAAGCTAAAGCGCCTGAAAACTGCCTCAGTGTGAAAGGGGTCTAAGTTTCATGAAAGACTTCCTTGAAAACCATTTTCCATACCTGGAACATAGCTGAAACTTCAGGTTACTTTTGGCTGACTTTTATCTCTATAGTACTGAAAGTAGCATTCCAAACTTCTCTTTTTAAACAATAAATAGCATAGTTCATAGCAAGAAAAAATACTTGCACATGAAAGACTTTAAGCAATTTAAACTATTACAAACGACTGAAATGCTGTTTTATTTTCTTTTCTATAGCAATTCACATGATTGTACTCATTTGAGTTTCTGGGTGCCCTGTTATAATTATGTTTAGCCTGAGCACAATGAAGCCACTCTAATCAACTTCAAATTACAACAATATGTTCCGTTAAAAGCCTTGTCAAAGCAAAATAAAAGATTCTGTATGGTACTTTCATGTCTGAAAATGAGAGAGAGCTAGCAATAACATAGCTTTGCTATGAAGTATACCATCCTGCTGTATATATCCTGCATGAAGCGTGGCTGAGCATGTGCATTGTCTTGCATATAAATACTTGTAGGTATATGTGGCGTAAAGCAACTAATATTCCAGAATATAAAAATGCACGAGTACCTCAAATAGCCAAATAAAATATCGATTACACACAGTAGAAGGTTCTGGCAACGATGTGCCCTGTTCCTGAAAAGTTATATTAAAATAGTTTTAATCTTCAACAGAAACATCAACTAGTATTTAGTATGCTTACTTACTTTTGCCTGGAGAGCAAGAGTATTTTTTATTCAAAAGAATTATGCTTATTATACAGTATTTGGGAACCCTTGAGGAGTCACTCTGAGGGTTACTTACTAAAACTAGAGAGTGCAAAATCTGGTGCAAAACTGCTTCCAGATTCTATTGCCTAAACTTAATTGAACCAGGTGAAGTTAGAAGCTGGTTAGCTATCATGCACAGCTGCATAAGATTCTGAGTGCACCAGTTTTAGTAACCCACCCCCACACACATTTTGTACCTATTGGCCCCTAGTGCAAATCTGGTTTTGCTCCCCCCATATATATACAAAACGCGTTTATGTTTTAACAGGTTTAGTCCTTATAATGGTTGTTAACCCAACATTTCATATTTCTGATATGTCCGTGTTACTGTGTGCATTTATTAGAAATTATCCTGTTCTCTTTGCAATGCTTCCTTTGTGTGAAATACCTGATGATAATGCCTGTCTCCCTGCTTTCCTATTTCAAACTGCCCACTCTAGGCTATGGAAGCTCAGCCATGCCAGTGTGATCAGTTTTCTTCTTTGCATTCTACTTGGGAGCACAGACTGCCTATAATGCAGTTGCCAGACCTTTACTGGCACACCACCCTACACAGCCATTTACTGGGAAGGTCAGTGTACTGCTGTTTCTCTGCCTCCTGCTGACACGTATCCCCCTCTCACCCACAGTCTCCACCCCCACCTCTCTAATCCCTTTAAGCAGCTGAGAACAGAGGTAATGTGCTCATGTTGTAATGTGCTGTATATATGCAAAAACACTATGGGGTTGATTTATTAAGGCAAATAGACTGTGCACTTTGTAAAGTGCAGTTGCACCAGGACTTAGTAAATGAGGCAAAGCTTTGAAAAGAATACCCAGTCATGTGCAGGAAAAATAAATAAACAGCTTTTTTGCTTGCACTTGATTGAATGATCAAAGTCAGCAGAGCTTCTGCTCATTTACTAAGCTCTGGAGCAACTGGTCTTGCAGAGTGCAACTGCACTTTGCAAGGTGCACAGTCTATTTGCCTTTAGTAAATCAACCCCATAGTGTTTTTGCATATATACACACACACAAACATTGGGCCTTGCATTTCTTTGTTAAATTGAACGGGTTGTTTCACAAGAAGGGTTCACATATACTTTAATGAGGGTATTTTTGTCTATTTAAATAAAAACTGTACTTAAAACATTTGATTTAAAAAATGCATGTCAAATGAAGACCACACTAGCTCAGCATACAAGGTATGTGGGCTCGTATGCCTTTGTAAAGCAGACAGAAAGCAATTAAACCCTTGCATCCCAGAAACCCTTAAGCATTTGGTAAGAGGGCTCTTTGAGAGGGGTCTTTAAAAAATTGGATATCCCTCCCATAGGATTTTTTGGCCTCCCCTGTGCCTCAAAAAGTAATGTTATTATGGGAGATATGAAGTAATTCATTGTGCTTGTGATAAAGGATAAACAACGCACCTGCTAAAATATAACTGATTGTAAGTTCATATTTTGTACATTGCCTGTATGTAGACTAAAACCAAATATGGAGGCAACTGTGTGTCACAAGGAACACCAGGAAGACATTACCCCAAACCTTTCTGGGCTCTCCCTCATTTCTTGGTTGAGGGTTCAAAAAAGAGAAATGAGGAGCTTTGCTTTAAAAAAAATAAATAAAAGTATTGACTTTCTAATTGTTCAAAAAAACAGTTTCAGCACTTCGGAGAGCTCCAGGCAACACATTCGCCGCCTAGAGGGCTGTATTAACAATTTTGTAATTTAAATCTACTCCTGCATATTAAAATAACAATACATAAATATTAAAGCTATTTTTGACATTATAAACAAAGGAAAAAATATATATTTTGTTCACTTGGCAAGGGAATTTCCCCCTAGCTTTGTGAATGTGGTAATGCTCTGCTGGCTTCCATCATCCACTTATGTGCAAGCAAAAATGCTGTTGTTTAATTTCCCTCGCATGTGATTGGATATTCTTTGCAACATACATTTTTACTGCATTTTTACTGCATTCAATATACAAAAAATTCCCCTGCGTTGTAGAAATCAGGTTGCAAAGTGAACAGCCTAATTGCCTTTAGTAATTCAACCCCACTGAGATGGACTGAATGAAAATACAAACTTGGGCTAAAGAAAAATATATTTATTCAGCATATTCCTGTTTCCTTCATTTTCATTAATGTAACATGAGAATGTATCTATTTATAACCACCATCAACTCCACAGATACAATCAGGTAACTGAACAGAGGTTTGTAACACCAAAACTGCCCAATAATTTCTGGACAAATCCAGGCTTGACAGATTGCTTAAACTTCTTTTAAAGACCATTGTACCTTTGCTTCATTTCCTACTGTCAGTCCTCTTAACATTAGGCTGAAATAATACTCTGTACTATATGGACAATGAATATGGTCAAAAACCTTTTTTAATATGTCCCATTCTCTTTCCTGATATCTTACAGAAATATCTTTCTACCTCCACCTCTTGTTCTCAGCAGTAGTATATAAATCATCCATTCTAAGTCATCACACTTACACTTGTGTCAGAAATTAATACATGGAAATGTTTAACACATGAAAACACACATGAAACACATCAGCAAGAATAGCACAATAAGTTAAGATGGAGCATTCAGAACTATGTATGTTTCCTTATGCTGGAGAGAAACGGAAATTACACTACAGCACATAATAAAATACACGCTAGAATTGAATTTTGTTCTATGGAACAGATAAAAAGCTCTTTATATTCTCCCACGCTACCACACCATCAATTGTGCCCCTAAAATAGCAGCTTGCCAGCACTCTAAATAATCAATAATTACATCAAAACAAAGAGAGCACCACTACTAGGTACCTAAACAATATGTAACGTGTAACATATGTAACAATGTGCCACATAAACCTGTGCATCATAAAATAATCTCCTTTTGATTTATATATTCACTGTTTATAATACACACCAATAAAATTATATACATAAAAACAGTTTGCTTTCATCATAGAGTCGCCAATATACGAACACAAAATAATCCTCTACTTTATTTGTACCAAATCAAAATTCACACTAGAAATTGTAATATTTGCTGAAAAAACACATATCTTCATAGATTTCCCTGTAATGCACTGCAATCCAACTCAAACGTTCTCCACTGCATGACCACATATGTGTTGTTGTGCCCTCACCTCTGGTGGAGGACCTTAAAGTGGTTCTTAAGCCTTAAGGTTTTTTATCATTCTCTGCATTACGGTAAAAAAAAATCTCCTGTGTCCAAGACCCCCCCCAGCCCCCCTTTATACTGACCTGAGCCCAATCTTGATTTAGCGTTGTGCCTGTTGTGCCTGTGTCTCTGCTTTCTCCCTCCTCACTGGGTAGAATATCCTATGATGAAAGATTGAGGGGTGGGCAAAGCCCCACTCTTTGTGTTTATGGACACAGGCAGCGGTGCTCGCGAGCAACCCCGCATGAGTACCTCCCTTAGTGTCTTGCTGGGGGGTACTGGGCAGGGGGGAGCAGCCATGAGTTCCAGCAGGGGACCCCAGAAGAGGAGGATTGGGGTTGCTTTGTTCAAAATTACTGCACAGAGCAGGTAAGTATGACATGTTTCATGTTTTTTTTTTATTAAAAGGTATAGATTTACTTTAATGCAAAAGGTTATAAGAGCTTTTGCCCCTTTAGGCTGGGTTCACACTTATGTTAATTAGATGTGAGGAGAGTGTGCCCAGCTCACAATGGAGCCGGGTTCACACACCTATAGGGTGCCCACGGCCCGCATTTGGAAAAGGTCCTGTGCATCTTTGGTTCTGATTCAGGTGCAAATTCAGGCGAAAATTCAGAACTGATTTGCACCTGAATCAGTGAACAGGGACGCATCAGACCCCCTGCTGTGAGCCGCAGCCGCAGCATGTGTGAACCCAGCCTTAAGGATTGATTGCCCCACTTAACACCTCTGCCTCCTTCTTCTTATATATGATAGAGGTGTGCTCCAAAAAAATAACATATAGTGCTTCTCATAGTGCTTTCTGCTTAAAAAATGTTAAAAACTTACATGGATCTCTGCACATCGTACCAGTATGGTATACAGCTTGCTAATTCCCATGTGTTAGCACAGCAAGCTGCTCTGTCTCCTCCTGGATGCTCCTGCTACTTCCTGGTTTCACCTACTGACATCATCAGGTTTTTAGAATTAGGAGTTTGGCCTGATTGAATAATGGATATTGAGTTATAATGCTGCATTGATGGGTCCTCAAACCATGCTTAAAATGTATACTTTCATAGTAACTTCAACGCGCATACATTGTCCATGTAGGTATGCATATGCTTAACTTTCACATTTCTTATAAACCACAAAACAGCTATCTCTGGATGTACACTGCAAAGTATACATGGAACAAGAGGGTATGCTTTAATAGCTACAGTAAAGTTTATCTATAGCCCAAACTTTTTTTTTTCAGTTTTGGATATAGTGTTTAAGTATTAGATCCCCTGTCAAGATTTTCTTGTTGTCTGTGTCCATGATGGAAATTCACCCTCTCTATTTGGTTTAGTGGCTATTATCACTGAGACAGAAAGTGATGGAAAAACATAAACTTACATTTGTCATCAGAGCAAGAGTTAAGAAGAAATATCCTGATTGGTTTAGTTATAGGTTTAATGTTTAGGTTTACGCACCATGTTGACCTTAAGTGTAGTATTAAAGAGATTAATTTTAGGTTTAAAGCATTGACAGTTTCGGATTTTTATATTGTTTTACGTCAGTATTATTATTGTTATATTCCCTGGGTTGATTGTTTTCCTTACCTTGTAATGTTGTGGCTGCAGTTTATAGTATAATGGCTAATCGATTCCCTTGTGTCCATGTACTCATGCACCTAGTTTGTCCCAATTCACTGAAGGGACAAGCAGCTTCTTGTTTTGGGTCACGCAGTATCCAATCCATGCAACGTCCAATTACATCACAAATGTGGGAATGCTAATGTGATGAAAACACATCTCAGCCTGGTGATCTCTCTGCTGAATGCTGTGCCTGTTTGTATCACATCTTATTACTGCACCTGCACCAGTGCGAGACTGAGACTTCACAGGAAGTTCAGTTCTTAGACTATAGACAGAGGGCATGCAATAACCTGTGCAGTGCCATGCTGCACTCCTCATGTTGAAACACAAATAGAAACTTCGGACACTGGAATGCGAAGATTCACTCTACTATAGGCTGTGCATACATGGCAACAACTGACATAATGAGAACAACATGATCAATTGCACATTTCATTCAGGTGAAACAACCCAAGGCGCAGGTAGGAAGGTTTAGAATGCCTTTACTTTAAAGGTAGGGTTTAGGTTCTTGGTAATCTTTCACTTTTCACTTTCCATTGCTATATATTGCATTTCTGGATGTAATTTTGGCTGTGTATGTTGCCATACATTGCCTTTTTGGGTGTGACCATTTTACTGTTTGGGGACTTATTACATAATGTCTGAAATGTATGAATGCTGAGCATACATACAGCCAAAAGCACTGCACATGTATTTTCACAACTATAAATTACAACCTCCTCATTGGGCAAACCTTAATTTATAGATGCAAAATGCCTTTTCTGAATTGGAATCAGTCAATGCAAAAAAGCATTGTAAAATGTCATGTCTCCGATTTCCAAAATCAAGTAGAAAAATGTTGGGTAAAAAAGTTACTGCTGCATCCATGTTATAGATCAGCTTTACCTTTATAAATTGGGGAGCAGTTCAGTTCTGGTATGTTCTCTCAACTGGTGGTATTCCTAAAATACTTCCTGAAACACATCCATTTTTGGTGTGTAAAAAGGTACCCATCACCTCAATTTACTTATGTGAAAAAGAAACTCAAAAGATATTTAAAAAGTAAAACAATTAATACATGATAATTTACAGCAACTTGTCATGTATCAAGCACAAGGCTTAATAATTTATTTTATTGGTTGAACTAGATGGACTTTTTCAATTTGACTAACTATGTAACTATGTAATTTCAGAAAAAAATGTTATAGTGTTCAGGAGCTTGATGACTTTCCAGACATATAACAATTTTCAATATTATTCTATGGCTCTGACCATGTCATACTGCCTCTCTTGGGCTATTATATTGTAATGTGGTGGCAGATATTTTAGTTTCTCAACAGCAAATGCTCAAACTTAGAAGGAGTTCAAAGATAAAGAAATACAAGTGATCTGTTTCCATTTTTGCACTGACTTTCTCCAAGGGTATCCAACCTCATAGATGAAGGATGGACGTGCTCCTAGAGTGTCTGCAAGACTTTTTTCCTTATAGGATTAAATAGGGGTTTATGTGCAATATGTGTACAAGACTGAAAGTTGTTACTTCCTTGACATCTTTGTGTATATGCAACATGGCATGTTTCTATTTAATTTCTAAAATGTGTTATTTATTACAGCTAAAGTATAGCTCATTCTATATTTCAACATTATGTAATATGCTTTAAATTATATAGAATTAAATAGTAATTTGATCAATTTAGTCATTAGAGAACAGTCAGTTACCTGATTTCACAGTATTTGCATCCTCTAGTTCACGGCCATGTGTAGGTCGTATGTCTTTATCAGGATATGACTGCCAAACAACTTCCAGGAAAATGGAAAACTTCTATTTCATTGCAATGAGTATAGTATATCTTGCATAACAGCCTCATAGCCTCACCTGAAAAAGCAAAGAAATATTTTGTTTTTTTAATGATTTGCAACTGATATGTGCTGAAAGAAACTTCTTTGATTCTGTACTAAGCTAAGCAATATTAACACCAATGCAGATAAACTGCCTTTTAGAAGTTAGACATCGATAACTGTAATTTATTAGAGCAGTTGAGAATGCTCACCCAATAAATTGTGTGCAGTTTCACTTCAATTATCCAATCATAAAATGAAAATCCCTATTAACTTATTTGATCTGCACTTGACTGCATAATTAAAGTGAATATTTACACAATTTATTGTATTAACATTCTCAACTCTTTTAGAAAATCAGCCTAAATGAATATACTCTTTAGTAGCAGTAGTTGTCAGAGGCACAGGACCTATTGTCATTGCTGTTCTGTGGGTACTCTTCCTCTTCAATAAAATTCTGGGATATACGGCCATACAGTGGGTGAGTAAGGAGGACTAGAGAATTACTGGCCCACAAAAGGGAATAAGTGAAGTTCCTGTTTTGTGGATGTGAGAATGCATGATCTGTGGTTGGAGTACTTTCAGGGGTGTGGGGTAGAGTGTTGATGTGTATGCATGCTGCCTGTTATCTTCCCAATTCTTCAGGGGTAGCCTAGGACACAAGTATAGCAGGGCCCATATGCAAATGATTTCTCCTTTATTTTTACAGTATGCTTAAAGACTATCTAAAGCCTCTACTTTTTCCATTCAGAATGAAAAACAGGAATTTTCAAAGCAAGTTGGTATGTTAAGTGTCCTAAATTAACTGTAATTTTCCTTTTTTTTAATGGTAAATGCAGCTGGATTTCTCATGTACTGTGCTAGACAATGCTGCAGAGGGTCGGAGGAACTGAACAGGGTTTCTACTTAATTTCTACTTCAAGCTCCTGAAGATAAACCTAGGGCTGTGATTGGAATGGGGCATGGCTATTCACTGATAGGGCTATCAACGGTGCCAAAATCTACATAGCTACAGCAGTCACAACGGTGACATCTCTTACAACAAATTCACTGCCAAGGGAAGAGCATTTTCACCCTCCTAATTTAGTTGGCAGGATAAACAGGAAAATTACAAAATATTCCAGGGAGTACTTGGTCTTACTAGTATATGCTGCTTACATAAAATCTAAAGCCTCGTACACACGATCTGATTGTTAGCCAACAGAGCGTCAGACTTTTGTCCGAAGGGCTTGTGCAGGGAACTTGTCTTGCATACAAACGGTACACAATTTTTGGCCAACAAACACGAACGTAGTGACGTACTAGATGTACTACGAGCCAATAAAGAGGAAGTTAAATTGTCAGGCGCCACCCTTTGGACTCCTTCTGCTAATCTTGTGTTAGTAGAAGTTTGGTGAGTATTGATTTGCGTTTTTCATTTCTCGCTTTTCATTTTGCGCTTTTTATTTCGTGCTTTTCAGTTCATTCTTTTCAGTTAGTTTCTGAACGGCCGTTCGTCAACCAGCCATGTTGCTGAATCGGAGGAGAGAACGTGCTATTATTGGCCTTGGAGTTATTTCTTTGACCCAAGTCCAGTCCAGGAACGGGAGGAGGAGGATTTCTTGGACCAAAAATTGGTTGCTTAATCGTGACCAATTATGTCATATGCCTTTGCTGTGGGAGCTCCAGGAGAATAATCCGGATGATTTTTGGAATTATCTCCAGATGACGGACCCCTGCTTTCACCAACTCTTAGCTTTGTTGACCCCCTATATTAAGAAGCAGGACACATGCATGTGTTATATTTTCTATATTTTTGAATGCATAGAATGCACTTTTTGGTTAAGTTCTATTAGCATGTCTATTTTTTTTTTTCTTTTTTAATGCACAATAAAAAAATTGTGTAGAATAATACTTGGCTATGTGTTTTACTTTAAATGACAGTTTGAGAGTAGGCCAGTACATTTTCAAAAATACAATGTAAAATTAACAAGGGACACCAACATAGTTGTATCTTTGAGATTACAGGAACTATTATGGGAACTATTGAGAACTACAGGTTAATAGTGTTGTGGTAACTTGGCCATAAAAAAAAATACAAGCATAATAATATTATTCTTGATATCACTAGAAAACAAAAGAATTTTCAAATACGTTTGCCATAACTCCATCAGTATCACCAGCAAAGCAGCTTCATTATTATCCCATTAAAGAAGAAGAGAATTTTGTGCTGCATTTTGCAAATTCATAATTTGCCGCGTTACGAATGTTAAATCAACATTGCAAACGCTAGTTTACAAGCCCGACCGCTTCATCCTTGCTTCCAGGCATGCGTGTTTGTACTTTGGACTTTTGCGTGACGGACTTATGTACACACGATATGAAAATCTGACAACTGGCCGTTGTCCGCCGAAAATTTCCTAGCCTGTATCCAACATTTGTTGGCCGAAAGTTGGACAATACTTGTCTGATGGAGCATACTAACGGTCAGGTTTTAGGCAAACAGTCTGTCATCACACAATTCCCGTCCGAAAATCTGATCGTGTGTACGAGGCTTAAGTTTGATTGTAGTTTGACATTTTTGCTAGAAAAACACTTAAAAACCCCAAACAATGATATATTCCCCGAAAGCAGAGGCCCTGTAGGATAACATGCTGGCTGTAGCACTGATCTATGTCACTTGATGTTTGCTGTTTATCAAATGCATATTTTAAGGAAATTATTTTTAATTAACACTAAGTATTTTCATCTAACTTTATTGCTATCAAAAGTAACAAATTGCAAGTAAAAAAAAAAAAAAAGCAGAATTGACATATTCCGCTTTTAATAAAAATCCTTCTATAGTAATTTTGTGTTTCGCTTCCAAAACAAGTGGGAAAAGACTGCAAGCTAAAATTCCATTTTATTCATTATTGAAGAAGGGGAATGTCCCTGCAATGCATCCCTAGTGATAGAACCTAATAGGAGTTGTGAGTATCAACACACTTGAGATAGGTGTATCAATAGTGCCAGAACTGACATATTCACCCTGCTTGATCCAAGCTGGTGATGGGCTAAATGCCCCAGGTTAAAGTCAATGAGAGACAAATCTTTGAAATCAGTAATGAACATTTTCCAGGTTAATGGGCAAAAGATAGATGGTTCCCCATGACTAAGCTCCGGGGCGGAGTGAAACGTGTTGGGGGCATGGCCTGGTTGGAGTCCAGGCTGAGGTTGCCACTCCATTCACTCACTAGGGCATCTTAGATGTGTGACTTCCAGGGGCTACCCCCTTTTTTTCTGGAATCCTTACATTAGCCAGGACGGGCTCCATCCCCTTTCAGCACTCTAATGCCCTGTACACACGGTCGGACATTGATCGGACATTCCAACAACAAAATCCATGAATTTTTTCTGACGGATGTTGGCTCAGACTTGTCTTGCATACACATGGTACACAAAGTTGTCGGAAAATCCGATCGTTCTGAACGTGGTGACGTAAAACACGTATGTCAGGACTATAAATGGGGCAGTAGCCAATAGCTTTCGTTTCTTAATTTATTCTGAGCATGCGTGGCACTTTGTCTGTCGGATTTGTGTACACACGATCGGAATTTCCGACAACGGATTTTGTTGTCCGAAAATTTTATAGCAAGCTCTCAAACTTTGTGTGTCGAAAACTCAGATGGAAAATGTGTGATGGAGCCTACACACGGTCGGAATTTCCGACAACAAGGTCCTATCACACATTTTCCGTCGGAAAATCCGACCGTGTGTACAGGGCATAACAGTAGCTCCGGATGCACCATTTACATACCTCCCCTCTACCGAGCCTGAGCGGCACACATGCCCTTTCCAGGCAAAAGATAGTCAAACAAATGGAATGGGGGGCTGGTTACTGCCCAAAGGAACATGCACCAAAGCAAAAAAAAGTTTAAAAAGCAGCGATTTTGATATTGCTTAAAATGAAACCTTAAAATTGCTAAATTTATTTAAATAACATGCCATGGAAGATGCCCTGAACCTGCCTGTGAAGTGGCACATCTGTACGATGTATGCAACCAATGGCTACCCCTACTAAATGTCATATATATTGTCAGTAAATGACAGCTCCCAACGCATTGTTTCGTTTGTAAACAAAGTGGCTAGAAATTCTCTTCATCAAGCATACAGCCATCTCCTCCTGAACCATAGGGGAAGGGCCTTTTCCCCACAACCCAGACTTGGTGGGTCTGGGAGTCTGCAGGCACGGGGCTTATTGGAGTCTGGAAGCCCCCTTTAAAATTAAGGTGGCCCCCTAATACTGCTCTCCATGTGCAGGCACAGTGTACCCCTACTCATTCCTAAAAAAAAAATAAATAATAAACACACTGACACATTTTTTTGACAAATCTGTAAAAAAAAAAAAAAAATCATAACCAGTGCAACTGCTGACAAGCTGTCCCTCCAGAACAATGAAAATTCGGACCAAGCCATGACCTTATTCCTAGTCCCAGCATCTGTGGCCATGAGCAACTAAAAACAGGGGTCAGAACATACTGCTGATATGCCCCATTTATAAGACTTCCTTTTCTGAATGTAATACCTTGATTTTATTTCAACTAAAGAAGTTAACACACTATGCTGTTGCGCTTTTGAAAAAAATCACAATCTTCACCAGAAAATAGAGGGAAAATATTCTAATGGTGTCTCTTGTTTTTGTGACAACTGTCTAAAAGGGGATATCTTTCAATGAGGGAATATATCCTGTCACTTCCTATTGAGTATGCAGGAAGGAAGTGAAGGAAAATATCTCTAAAGAGACACAGATTGCAAAAAAAAATATGAATACTCTCATATTCAATACAAAATGAAAAATTGGCTTTAGATATACAGTATATTCAGGCTGGCCCAATCCCACACCCTAAAAGATCTTTGGGTAAAGACTGACTGTTTACAGCTACCCTAGAGGGTGATAACAAGCTTTTTTTTTTTTTTTGGCTTATTATTATTCAGATATTTTGCCCTTGTTGACATATCACTGTGTAACCTTTTATAATTCTTCCCCTTTCATACTGTGAAGAAAGAGGAAAGGTATTAACCTCATGTATGTCTCTTCTGTCCATAAGGCAAATTTTATGAGAAACAGGTTTGGTTCCCAGTGCTACAAAGGATAGGCAAATATCTAACTGATTGTTGTCATTTTCAAGGAGATCTCTGAAGGCATATATATATATTAGCACATCACAAAAAGCAGTGGCATGCAGTCATCTAAGGAAACCCATCCAATGTGGGCTTTTAGCAGACTAGCGTAATTAGACGAATAAAAAATAATTTCTAATAAGTTTCTGTGAGTACTGCCCTTGCTATTTAAATATGTTAAACTCAAGGAATTTACCTCTTGCTATGCATTAGTAATGAACATATCCACTACTATATTACTAATGCAAAACTTGCTAGGAGTTATTTCAGCTGTCCATCTCACGTAAGTTTTCATAATGTCAGTTTCTTTCCACTTTGGTTACAAAACTAATTGCAGTCAAACTGAGACAATTATCCTGCAGGCAGTTCAGTTAAATGTGTTTTGCTTCCCATGTGGACTGTCTCGCTGAAATGCTAAAAGGTGACAGCAAAGGGATAATCAGTTCTAGATTTGACCTTAACCCTTAGCAGAGTGAGGTCCTCATGTATATTTCAATCCTTTAAATACTATAGGATGTTTTAAGATGATAACCGCAGCAGAGCTTTTGACAGACATATGGTTCTATATGTCAAGGTTATTATTATTTCAAGAGAATATATTCATTTCTGCCTTAGGCTAACTGCGTGAGTTGAAAGTGGCATTTTAATGAATAAGGGCTACTTTATTTCCAGACCTGCTAAATTTTGGCACTTTGAAATACAAAATACTAAGTAAAACATTGTTCTTGCTCAAACTGTTGTTAATTTGTTCTGTTGTATTACTTGTCAGGGAACAAAAGTCACATCATATTTTGTTTAGGAGAATGTTCTTGTTGCAGATGGTGGGATCAAAAGATTAATATTAAACTCTAAACTGCTCCACAGTAAGACTTTTTTTTTGAGGAAAAAACTAATCTATAAAAAAACTAAAATCTATGTATACAGTGGGGACAGAAAGTATTCAGACCTCCTTAAATTTTTCACTCTTTGTTATATTGCAGCCATTTGTTAAAATCATTTAAGTTCATTTTTTTCCTCATTAATGTACACACAGCACCTGTCAATATGGGGTGGTGTGTGTACATTAACAAGGAAAAAAATGAACTTAAATGATTCTAGCAAATGGCTGCAATATAACAAAGAGTGAAAAATTTAAGGGGGTCTGAATACTTTCCGTCCCCACTGTATATCTATATATAGATATATATCTATATCTACATATAGATATATAGATCTATATATCTATATATATAGATATATAGATCTATATATCTATATATATAGATATATAGATATATCTATATATATATATATATATATATATATATAGATCTATATATATATACTGTGTATGTAAAATATGTATTTATCTATCACAGTAAAATAAATCCATAGACGATATGAATGGAGTGATCTGCTGTGATGTAAGTGGTGATTACTTTGATCCTTATTTTTGAACTTTAGTTTTTTTTTATTAAAAAGAAATCATGTCTTCCTGAACAATATCTGACATCAAGGATGATATCCTCATGTATTGTATGTAATAGTAACTGAAAAAAAATGATAACTATACATTTACTCTGCAGACATCTACCTGTTATGCCGTTTACACACGACTGGACTTTTCGACAGCAAAGGTCCGATGGAACGAATCCATCGGATAATTTGATCGTGTGTGGGCTTCATCGGACCTTTTTTGTCGAAAAATCTGACGGACTTTAGAAATAGAATATGTTTCATATCTTTCTGTCGGATTTGAGTCCTATCAAAAAATTTTTTTCGTCTGTATGCTAGCCCGACAGACCAAAAACGACGCAAGGACAGCTATTGGCTACTGGCTATGAACTTCCTTATTCTAGTCCAGTTGTACGACATCACGTTTGAATCAGTCGGTGTGATCCTGTGTAGGCAAGTCCATTTCGTTGGAATTCCGTCGGAACTCCGTTGAAAAGTCCTTCGCAGTTCAGTCCGTTGAAAAGTCCGCTCGTGTGTACGCGGCATTAGGGTGTATCATTGTCAGGTTATTATTGTTGCCTCCTTATTAGGGAGACTTACTTCTACAACTTCCCTGATCCCCAATGTGGCAGGTATAAAAGTGAGCAGAAATGCAAAATGTAGAGCTTTCACCATAACAGAGGAAAAATCTTCCAATGGGGATATTTGTTCCAGTTGCAAGTATCTAAGAGGGGATTTCCCTTACATTGGTAAGATATCCTCTTGCTTCCTGTTGAGTCTACAGGACAAGCACTAAAGGGAAATCTCCCTAATGAGAGACAGGTGGCCAAAAAATCATCTTAAGATATATGACTCTCAACATTATTGGTGCTGCTTACTATTACTTATTGTATGTGACAAAAAGTTTGAGCTTAGAAATGCACTGCAGATACTGTACAATAGTCAATAATTAGGGATTAGCTAACACCCTCCAGTTCGGTTCGCACCAGAACTTGTGAACAGACAAAAAATTAGTGCCAACATGCGAGCACCGTTAAAGTCTATGGGACTTGAACATGAAAAATCAAAAGTGCTGATTTTAAAGGCTTATATGCAAGTTATTGCCATAAAAAGTGTTTGGAGACCCGGATACTGCTCCAGGGGACATGTATCAATGCAAAAAAAAGTTTTTAGAACGGCAGGTTTTTCAGGAGCAGTGATTTTAAGAATGCTTAAAGTGAAACAATAAAAATGAAATATTCCTTTAAATATCATGCCTGGGGGGTCCCATTAGTCTGGCTGTAAAGTAGCGCATTTTTCCCATGTTTAGAAAAGTATTGCAGCAAAATGCCTTTTCTAAAGGAAAAAATTTGATGCAAAATTGCTCACGGCTGTAATGTATTGCCAGATCAGGGCAATATACATAAAAAATCATTTTAAAAAACAGCGTGGGTTTCCCTCCCCAGTCCATACCAGGCCCTTCGGGTCTGGTATGGATATTAAGGTGAACTCAACGCCAAATTTTTCTTAATTCTGTCATAGGGCTCCCCTTAACCACTTCAATACACTATATTATATATTGTACACTACACTATATACCCTACACTTTATTATATATATTACACTGAGTACACTATATACTCTGAACTGCAGTATATATACTATACAGACTGCACTATATACTCTGCTGAAAAATTGGGCCTTAGGTGTTGGTGGTGGCAGAACACGGTAACCCCCCACAGTTAGTCTTGTTGGGTGCAGGAATGGTCCCTGCTGTTATATAGTATTTCAAAAATTGTAATTACATGCCCCTGTTAAACAGGGGCAGAAACATTGGGCCTTAGTTGTTGGTGGTGCCAAAACACTGTAACCCCTCACAGTTACTCTTGTTGGGTGCAGAAACGGTCCCTGCTGCTAAATATTATTTCAGAGGCTGCTTGCCCTCTTTTAGTGGCCTGTGAGTGTCTGCCTCTCCTTGGAGGCCTTCTGGACATGATGGGTATTTTTTTTTTTTAACACTGCACTACACTGTATTATATACTGTGTACACTGCCTGTAGTGTATTTGAAACTGTACACACTGTATTATATATCAAATACACTGTCTGTACTGACTGAATATAGAGTTTACACTGTACATATAGTCTATGCTAAATGCAGAGTGTGTATATATATATATATATATATTAGTCTGACTAACTAACCTGCCTGTCTAATCTAGCTTAATCTCTCTATCTCGGTCCACTATAACACACTATATGGGCGCTGTGTAAGCAGCCTTATATAGTGTGGGGCATGGACTTAGTCCCCCTGGCACCCTGCCTTTGGCCAATTATGACTCTTGCTGAGAAGCGTGCTGTGATTGGCCAAAGCGTGCAGGTCAGGTGTATGCTTTGGCCAATCATCATACAGCAACGCACTGCGGTCTTGCAGTGCATTATGGGACGCTCGAATTTGCTGCAAACACCCCATAAAATTCACTGTTCGGCGAACACCTGATGTTTGAGTCGAACTTACGTCGATTCATACTTGAAGCTCATCTCTATCAATAGTAAAGAGAGATTTGGGGACAACTTTAAGAGCTTATGTTTGCTTGCATAAGGGAGAAACTCAAATGTGGTAATTTTTTCTTGAGGAATTTCTAGAAGGCTCTCATTTTTGTAACTAGTCTTCTACTCAGGTGATTGCATTTCCTAAAAGCTTACAGTTGTTGCTCCATATCTGTGCATCCAGCTTGGAGAAGCATTTCAAAGTTGTCTCTTACTCTAGAGAGTGAAACCAGTCCTCCAGTGAGTGGATGCTACTGTCTACCACAACATTGAAAAGCGGAGGCTTTTCATTGTGTCAGCCTGTGGTTTATCAGTTGACTCATATGCATACTGCCTTTTTAATGCTCTGCAGTCTTTTCCTCTTCAGCACTTCCTGTGTGCCTGTCTGTTTTCTGGAGGCTAGGTTCATACTGCTGCAATCAGATTTCGATCTGACTTTCAGTGCGATTATATAGTGCTACTTGGATGCAACTTTGATAATGTTTGTATAATCAATGGGGCCAAAATCACCAAAGTAGTACAGGAACCGTTTCCAAACATGCGCCATGCTGGGTTGCATTGATGTGAACAGACACAGTTGAAAACAATGGAATTTTGATTGTCCTGCTATTCTGTGTGACTCTGACATTGGAATAATGTGAATGGAGCCTTAAATGTAGTTGTTTTGTAACAAATTTAACAATTTAATAGGTGGCTTTCTTAATAAGGCCTGTTTCTCCTGCACAAAGGCATACAGATTTGTTCTTTCTGCAGGAAATTGTAGAATTCAGGAATCATGAATTTCTCAATTTCTAAATTGCGCTATTCTTTGTAGATCACCCCTCACATTTTTGTAAATATTTTATTACATCTTTTCATGTGACAACACTGTAGAAATAACATTTTGCTACAATGTAAAGTAGTGAGTGTACAGCTTGTATAACAGTGTAAATTTGCTGTCCCCTCAAAATAACTCAACACACAGCCATTAATGTCTAAACCGTTGGCAACAAAAGTGAGTACACCCCTAAGTGAAAATGTCCAACTTGGGCCCAATTAGCCGTTTTCCTTCCCTGGAGTCATGTGACTCATTATTGTTACAAGGTCTCTGGTGTGAATGGGGAGCAGGTGTGTTACATTTGGTGTTATCACTCTCACTCTTTTATACTGGTCACTGGAAGTTTTATACTGGTCACTGGCAAAGAACGCGCTGAGGATCTGAAAAAAAGAATTGTCACTCTGCATAAAGATGGCCTAGGCTATAAGAAGATTGCCAAGACTCTGAAACTGAGCTGCAGCACAGAGGCCAAGACCATACAGCGGTTTAACAGGACAGGTTCCATTCAGAACAGGCCTCGCCATGGTCGACCAAAGAAGTTGAGTGCCCGTGCTCAGCGTCATATACAGAGGTTGTCTTTGGGAAATAGACGTATGAGTGCTGCCAGCATTGCTGCAGAGGTTGAAGGGGTGGGGGGTCAGCCTCTCAGTGCCCAGACCATATGCCGCACACTGCATCAAATTTGTCTGCATGGCTGTCATCCCATAAGGAAGCCTCTTCTAAAGATGACAAACAAGAAAGCCCACAAACAGTTTGCTGAAGACAAGCAAACTAAGGACATGGATTACCGGAACCATGTTCTGTAGTCTGATGAGACCAAGATAAACTTATTTGGTTCAGATGGTGTCAAGCGTGTGTGGCGGCAACCAGGTGAGGAGTACAAAGACAAGCGTGTCTTGCCTACAGTCAAGCGTGGTGGTGGGAGTGTCATTGTCTGGGGCTGCATGAGTGCTGCCAGCACTGGGGAGCTACAATTCATTGAGGGAACCATGAATGCCAACATGTACTGTGACATACTTAAGCAGAGCATGATCCACTCCCTTCGGGGACTGGGCAGCAGGGCAGTATTCCAACATGATAGCGACCCCAAACACATCTTCAAGACGACCACTGCCTTGATAAAGAAGCTGAGTGTAAAGGTGATGGCCTGGCCAAGCATGTCTCTAGACCTAAACCCTATTGACCATCTGTGGGGCATCCTCAAATGGAAAGTGTCTCTAACATCCACCAGTTCCATGATGTCATCATGGAGGAGTGGAAGAGGACTCCAGTGGCAACCTGTGAAGCTCTGGTGAACTCCATGCTCAAGAGGGTTAAGGCAGTGCTGGAAAAATAATGGTGGCCACACAAAATATTGACACTTTGGGCCCAATTTGGGCCTTTTCCCTTAGGCATGTACTCACTTTTGTTGCCAACGGTTTAGACATTAATAGCTGTGTGTTGAGTTATTTTGAGGGGACAGCAAATTTACACTGTTTTAAAAGCTGTACACTCACTACTTTACATTGTAGCAAAGTGTCATTTCTTCAGTGTCAGTGCGTGACTGCGCGTTTAACGCAGTACATTTCCGTGCGTTATTACACGTTTTTATATATATTATACAGTATATATTGTATATACACATACATATAAGGTGTATATATATATATATATATAGATATATATATATAGATATATATATATATATATCTATATATATATATATCTATATATATATATATAGATATATATATATATAGATATATATATATATCTATATATATATATATAGATATATATCTATATATATATAGATATATATCTATATATCTAGATATATATCTATATATAGATATATATCTAGATATATAGATATATATCTATACCGTAGCCAAAAAGAGGCACACATTCAAGGGAGATAAAAAAATAATTCTGCACCAATACACATTCTTGATGCAGTCTCATCTTGTTTATGCAACCAGCTCACAAAAAGATCTGTCAGAAAACTAGACCTATGAAAAACACATATGTGAACTGTTTTACCTGTCAAAGGATTGGTATTTCTATCTACCTGCAAATAAAAATCAGTGGAAACAGTTACTCAGAGCCTGTTTTTGATGTTTTCCGGTGTATTCTTTTTATAGGAAATTAGTTAAAGTAATACCTAATTATTCCTCTTCTCAATGGCAATTAAATTTAGTTAAATTAAAGTCGAACGTCAAGCACATCATTTAATGTAGTTGTGTAGTTTAAACGTAATTAAATGTATTTTTACATACAACTAGCTGTCACCCCTGCACAGCAGCACACAGACTTGGAGAGGGAGGGTCAGCACAAGCTAATCAGGCTCTGCTGTATGCATATTTGCTGACTGCATACAGGAAGCTAAAACCACTGTAATTTCATAAAGTTGAACTCCATGCAAGTATAAAAACACAAATGAATGCAGCTGTGCACTCATGAATATATCATTGAGTTTTTTAATGCAAGAAGTGTACCTGCATTTGACCTGACCCCTTTTCAGCCTCCTGAAATCCTTTTTAGAGCAAAGCTTAGGCTTGGGGGAGGGGCTGGATAGAAATACAAAGCCTGACAGGTAAAACATGAGACACCACCGGAGTGGTACAGCTTAACACCTGACGCGCTTCACACTTATACAAAGTGCTTACTCATAGCTGAGTAAGCACTTTGTATAAGTGTGAAATGTGTCAGCTGTTGAGCTGTACCACTCCAGTGGTGTCTCATGTACCCTATGTTCCTGTTTTACTAATAAAAAGAAGAATTTAATCTATTTATCCCGGTGTGCGGCTGTCCAAATCTTCTCATTCATCAATGATAAAGAAGGGACCCCCTGTTCGGGACCTATGAAAGTTGCCTCCAATCCAGACGAATATCCAGAAAAGGGGTTTAGTAACCTGGACATGGGAACAAACTGTTTGTAGTGAGAGGATTCATGGGGAGAGGGAGAAAGAGCAGACCCGAGGAATATTGCAGAGAAGGACAAATACTTTAATCCGACACTGCTACTGTGGTACAGTCATATAACCATGAACCCCTGGCTTATCCATCTATTCTAATGATGGGGAAGTTGTAAGCATAGTAAAAGAGAACTGCCTAGAGAACTAACTGGGAACTGCACTAAGGGTAAGAGACAGGAAGTCTGAAACAAAACCACGAAAACCTGGCCGGTAACTGGTAGTCATGCCAAAGAGAACATCCCTGAATTCCCTGAATACCCTTACGATGACTTAGAGAGGGTGAGCTGCAAAAAATGGACATACTTACAGGAGTTTGTAGGGACCTGAAATGCTGGTCACCTGATAAATACTTGATAGTGTTGGCAGATGAGGCCAAATTGCTGAGGCAATATGCAGTGAAAGCCGGAGACATGAACCTATGAAACCTTCCCACCCTTGGTAGAAACCCTCAGAATACTCTGGATAGAGAACCATTGGCCAGATCGATCACCTGTAACCAAGCTTGCCCCCAGTTCTACATGCCACTGTAAAGAAATTCCAACATCACCTGCAGGCGCACTGAGAAGAGCAGGAGCCGGGGTCGCAGCTGACACCTCCGCTCAAGCTGAGTGGGCTATGATCTCCTCAATCCTATCTAACAATTGTAGCATGGATGTAAGAGTGCATTAAGTACCGCATGAATCTGGGTTGAAGAATCATGCATAGAAACATGTTCTGCACTGGTGGATGGAAGAGGTTGGGACGGAGTTGGGAATAACAACCTAAAAAGTACTGCCCCCCCAGCTGAGGCCAGGAAAGGGGTACACCAGCGATAAAACTCAGGTATAAGTTTGGTATGGTCCCACCTCTTAATGATGGAGTGCTACCATGCACTGAAACCCCATGCAGAGGTGGAGGGATGAATGTGAATTGGCCGCTTCCGAAACACGCGACATGCCCTGATCTAAGGAAACACAAACTAGAGAAATGAGAACAGACAACCAACCCATTAAACAGCAACACCCCTACATACCTGACAAGTATGAAGATGTAGGTGCAGAAATGACAAGACCAACAGTGAATGTGAACCTAATGATGACACAAACCTAGTGTATGCAGTGAGCGAGCCCAAGCAACCTGCAGCGCCAAGACAGGTAATTAAAAACGAACACTCAGGGCTGAGGTACCCACAGACCGTGGTGGGTAGTAGTAAAGGTGTAATGGTGAACGTGCATGTATGCTGTATGGTATACGGGCGAGAAGATTGTGGGACGACAATCAATTAAAAACTAAACCTCAGCCTGTATGGATCCATAGACATGACAGATCCTGAATGTGAGCACTAGCTAACAGAAATGCTACGAATGAAATGCTACGACAGGAATGCTACAAACGAAATGTTATGACAGAAAAAACAGAGACAGATAGCAAAACTGAAACCCTCAGGGCTAGTGTACCCACAGACCGTGGTGGGTAGTCGTACAAGTGTAATGAAATGAGTGTGCATCGTATGACGTATGTTATATGGGCGAGAAGATTGTGGTTAACAATCATTTAAAAAATGAAACCTCAGCCCATATGGATCTGTAGACATGACAGATGCTGAGATGTGAGCACTGCTAACTAAACCCAGGTGTACGAAGAACACTGAACGAAAAAGTACGATGACATGAAAACAAACAAAGGTGAAACGGCTATTAGTGTATGCCAGGCTGTATGGCACCGACAAGCTATGACAGAACATGCTGGACATAACCGCTATGACAGAAATGCTATGACAGAAAGGCAATGACAGAAACGCTATGACAGAAACGCTGGACATAACCACTATAGTAGAAACGCTATGACAGAAACACTATGAAAGGACCGCAGACCACGCTGAAAAGAACGGCTGTGACCGATCTGCTATGCCTGGACCACTGTGACTGACCTGCTGCGACTGGAACCCGCTGCGACTGGAACCCGCTCACTACAGCACCGGTTATGACTGAAACATGCCGTGACAAGAAACTGTATCACTGAATGCCTAAAGACAGCGCCTGCAGTCAGCACCTGGACGACAGTACGTGCTGTGACTGTGACATGCTATGACAGCCCCCCTCGGACAGAACCTGCTGGACAGGAACACTTTGAACACATTATGACCAAAACGCTGAGACTGGACACGCTGACCTACCACGCTAGGACACACCCCCTATGACTGAACCCGCTAGACTGGAATGCCATGATTGAACATGTTGTGACAGCACCCGCTATGACAGTGACACACTATGACAGCCCCGCTATGACAGAACACACTATGACAGGAAGCTGTGACTGAACACATGACACCAACCGCTGTGACTGAAATGCTACGACTGAACGCCCTATGACCGAACCACTATGACTGAAACGCTAAACAAAAACACTATGACTGAAGACGCTGTGACTGACATGCAGAACCGCTATGACCTGAAAGCGCTGTAACTGCACCGCTATGACTGAAAAACCGCTGAAACAGAAAACGCTATAACAGAACCGCAACGTCTGAAAACTTTGCGACTGAAAATGCTACTGAAAAATGACACGCTAAGACAGGAACATGGGCAAGGAATCCTATGAACATGCTAAGATAGAAACACGAACACTGAAATATGAGTAATTTCATAATGACCAGGTGTGTCCATAATAATAAAGAATTTCCCACTGTTGCCAAATGACAAGAATGGCACCATCTGATAGCAATTATTCCATTAGGTGTTAGCCATTACCCATATAAATATCATCAGACCCATCCCCCTTATTCCTGAAGCCTCAGATGTGTTGGGTCATCCTCCCAGGCGATACCAGACATCTTTGTTTAGTGGGACAGTGCTCAATGAGACAAACAGCGAAGCCCCTTTACTCTTCACCTGGAACTTTTTCACATGACCATCCAAATGCCTCACTGAGAACTGCACCAGCTTTTTGAAGATTGGAGAACCAACTGAGGTTTTGACTACCTCTCCGAATATCTCCAAGTTCTGATAAAAGAGGGAGATGGCGACGCTGGCAGTGGTGGAGGAGCTATCTCATAAATACTGGAAAAACAGAGAAGGAGGTGGGACTCATAGATTTATCATCACAAAAATTCCAGGAGTGGCCAAATCATCCCATCGGATAAAACAGTACTCCTACCAATCATGAAAACTATTTGTAGCCGGCAATGGCAGTGGAGCTAACCCACCAACCAGCCCCCACCTTGGAACTGCCCTCAGTGACTCCCCCCCTCTCTGCAGCTTGAAAGGGGGGGTGCGCACGGGGGAGGGCGGCAGAAGAGCGAGTGGATTTCTGAGGGAGAGCAGGAGGAGTTGCAGTGCAGAGGGCTGGAGGGGCGGAGACTAGGACAAGCTGGAATGCAGTAGGCAGTGACTAGAGGTACTTGGTTGTTTGTTTTTTTCTCTGTGTCTCTGAGGTACTCGGTGTACAACCAAGTACCTCTAGTCACCACATACAGCCCAACACTAGAAGGGATCAAAAAGATAATCAAAGTATTACAGTGGGGACGGAAAGTATTCAGACCCCCTTGAGTTTTTCACTCTTTGTTATATTGCAGCCATTTGCTAAAATCATTTAGGTTAATTTATTTTCCTCATTAATGTACACACAGCACCCCATATTGACAGAAAAACACAGAATTGTTGACATTTTTGCATATTTATTAAAAAAGGAAAACTGAAATATTACATGGGATGAGCTTCAGGTTCGAGGGATGAGCTTGAGTAGGGATGAGCTTCGAGTTCGAGTCGAACTCATGTTCGACTCGAACATCGGCTGTTCGCAAGTTCACCGAACAGCGAACAATTTGGGGTGTTCGCGGCAAATTCGAATGCCGCGGAACACCCTTTAAAAGTCTATGGGAGAAATCAAAAGTGCTAATTTTAAAGGCTTATATGCAAGTTATTGTCATAAAAAGTGTTTGGGGACCTGGATCCTGCCCCAGGGGACATGGATCAATGCAAAAAAAAGGTTTAAAAACGGCCGTTTTTTCAGGAGCAGTGATTTTAATAATGCTTAAAGTCAAACAATAAAAGTGTACTATTCCTTTAAATTTCGTAGCTGGGGGGGGGGTGTCTATAGTATGCCTGTAAAGGGGCGCATGTTTCCCATGTTTAGAACAGTCTGACAGCAAAATGACATTTCAAAGGAAAAAAGTCATTTAAAACTACTCGCGGCTATTGTATTGCCGGTCCGACAATACACATAAAAGTTAATTGATAAAAACGGCATGGGAATTCCCCACAGGGGAACCCCGAACCAAAATTTTTAAAAAAATGACGTGGGGGTTCCCCTAAATTCCATACCAGACCCTTCAGGTCTGGTATGGATTTTAAGGGGAACCCCGTGCCAAAATTAAGAAAAAAAAATCGGCGTGGGGTCCCCCCAAGAATCCATACCAGACCCTTATCGAGCACGCAACCTGGCAGGCCGCAGGAAAAGAGGGGGGATGAGAGAGCACCCCCCTCCTGAACCGTACCAGGCCACATGCCCTCAACATTGGGAGGGTGCTTTGGGGTAGCCCCCCAAAACACCTTGTCCCCATGTTGATGAGGACAAGGGCCTCATCCCCACAACCCTGGCCGGTGGTTGTGGGGGTCTACGGGCGGGGGGCTTATCAGAATCTGGAAGCCCCCTTTAACAAGGGGACCCCCAGATCCCAGCCCCCCTGTGTGAAATGGTAAGGGGGTACAAAAGTACCCCTACCATTTCACTAAAAAACTGTCAAAAATGTTAAAAATGACAAGAGACAGTTTTTCACAATTCCTTTATTTAAATGCTTCTTCTTTCTTCTTTCTTCTATCTTCCTTCATCTTCTTCTTCTTCTGGTTCTTCTGGCTCTTCTGGTTCTTCCTCCGGTGTTCTCGTCCAGCATCTCCTCCGCGGCATTTTCTATCTTCTTCTCCTCGGGCCGCTCCGCACCCATGGCATGGGGGGAGGCTCCCGCTCTTCTCTTCATCTTCTCTTCTTCTCTTCTTCATCTTCTTCTCCGGGCCGCTCTGCACCCATGCTGGCATGGTGGGAGGCTCCCGCTGTATGACGTGTCTCCTCTTCTGACGGTTCTTAAATAACAGGGGGCGGGGCCACCCAGTGACCCCGCCCCCCTCTGACGCACGGGACATGACGGGACTTCCCTGTGACATTCCCCATGACGTCACAGTGCATCAGAGGGGGGGGAGTCACCGGGTGGCCCCGCCCCCATTATTTAAGAACCGTCAGAAGAGGAGACGCGTCACACAACGGGAGCCTCCCACCATGCCAGCATGGGTGCGGAGCGGCCCGGAGAAGAAGATGAAGAAGAGAAGAAGATGAAGAGAAGAGCGGGAGCCTCCCCCCATGCCATGGGTGCGGAGCGGCCCGAGGAGAAGAAGATAGAAGACGCTGCGGAGGAGATGCTGGACGAGAACACCGGAGGAAGAACCAGAAGAGCCAGAAGAACCAGAAGAAGATGAAAAAGAAGATGAAGGAATATAGAAGAAAGAAGAAAGAAGAAGCATTTAAATAAAGGAATTGACAAAAACTGTCTCTTGTCATTTTTAACATTTTTGACAGTTTTTTAGTGAAATGGTAGGGGTACTTTTGTACCCCCTAACCATTTCACACAGGGGGGGCCGGGATCTGGGGGTCCCCTTGTTAAAGGGGGCTTCCAGATTCTGATAAGCCCCCTGCCCGCAGACCCCCACAACCACCGGCCAGGGTTGTGGGGATGAGGCCCTTGTCCTCATCAACATGGGGACAAGGTTTTTTGGGGCTACCCCAAAGCACCCTCCCAATGTTGAGGGCATGTGGCCTGGTACAGTTCAGGAGGGGGGGTGCTCTCTCGTCCCCCCTCTTTTCCTGCGGCCTGCCAGGTTGCGTGCTCGGATAAGGGTCTGGTATGGATTTTTGGGGGGACCCCACGCCTTTTTTTTTTTTTGGGTGGGGTTCCCCTTAATATCCATACCAGACCTGAAGGGCCTGGTATGGAATTTAGGGGGGACCCCCACGTCATTTTTTTTTTTAATTTTGGTTCAGGGTTCCCCTGTGGGGAATTCCCATGCCGTTTTTATCAATGAACTTTTATGTGTATTGTCGGACCGGCAATGCAATAGCCGCGAGTAGTTTTAAATGACTTTTTTCCTTTGAAATGTCATTTTGCTGTCAGACTGTTCTAAACATGGGAAACATGCGCCCCTTTACAGGCATACTATAGACACCCCCCAGCTACGAAATTTAAAGGAATATTACACTTTTATTATTTTATTTATTTATTGTTTTTATTGTTTTATTGACTTTAAGCATTATTAAAATCACTGCTCCTGAAAAAACGGCCGTTTTTAAAACTTTTTTTTGCATTGATCCATGTCCCCTGGGGCAGGACCCAGGTCCCCAAACACTTTTTATGACAATAACTTGCATATAAGCCTTTAAAATTAGCACTTTTGATTATTCATGTTCGTGTCCCATAGACTTTAATGGTGTTCGCACAAACTTTTTTCCTGTTCGCATGTTCTGGTGCGAAACAAACAGGGGGGTGTTCGGCTCATCCCTGGTCCTAAGTATTCATACCTTTTGTTCAGTATTTAGTAGAAGCACCCTTTTGATATAATACAGCCATGAGTCTTTTTGGGAAAGATGCAACAAGTTTTTCACACCTGGATTTGGGGATCCTCTGCCATTCCTCCTTGCAGATCTTCTCCAGTTCTGTCAGGATGGATGGTAAACGTTGGTGGACAGCCATTTTTAGGTCTCTCCAGAGATTCTCAATTGGGTTTAAGTCAGGGCTCTGGCTGGGCCATTCAAGAACAGTCACGGAGTTGTTGTGAAGCCACCCCTTCGATATTTTAGCTGTGTGCTTAGGGTCATTGTCTTGTTGGAAGGTAAACCTTTGGCCCAGTCTGAGGTCCTGAGCACTCTGGAGAAGGTTTTCGTCCAGGATATCCCTTTACTTGGCCGCATTCATCTTTCCCTCAATTGCAAACAGTCATCCTGTCCCTGCTGTCCCTGAAAAACACCCCCACAGCATGATGCTGCCCCCACCATGCTTCACTGTTGGGACTGTATTGGACAGGTGATGAGCAGTGCCTGGTTTTCTCCACACATACTGCTTAGAATAAAGGCGAAAAAGTTCTATCTTGGTCTCATCAGACCAAAGAATCTTATGTCTCACCATCTTGGAGTCCTTCAGGTGTTTTTTAGCAAACTCCATGCGGGCTTTCATGTGTCTTGCACTGAGGAGAGGCTTCCGTCGGGCCACTCTGCCATAAAACCCGACTGGTGGAGGGTTGCAGTGATGGTTGACTTTCTACAACTTTCTCCCATCTCCTGACTGCATCTCTGAAGCTCAGCCACAGTGATCTTTGGGTTCTACTTTACCTCTCTCACTAAGGCTCTTCTCCCCCAATAGCTCAGTTTGGCCTGACGGCCAGCTCTAGGAAGGGTTCTGGTCCTCCCAAACATCTTCCATTTAAGGATTATGGAGGCCACTGAGCTTTTAGGAACCTTAAGTGCAGCAGAAATTTTTTTGTAACCCTGGCCAGATCTGTGCCTTGCCACAATTCTGTCTCTGAGCTCTTCAGGCAGTTCCTTTGACCTCATGATTCTCATTTGCTCTGACATGCACTGTGAGCTGTAAGGTCTTATATAGACAGGTGTGTGGCTTTCCTAATCAAGTCCAATCAGTATAATCAAACACAACTGGACTCAAATGAAGGTGTAGAACCATCTCAAGGATGATCAGAAGAAATGGACAGCACCTGAGTTAAATATATGAGTGTGACAGCAAAGGGTCTGAATACTTAGGACCATGTAATATTTCAGTTTTTCTTTTTTAATAAATCTGCAAAAATGTCAACAATTCTGTGTTTTTCTGTCAATATGGGGTGCTGTGTGTACATTAATGAGGAAAAAAATGAACTTAAATGATTTTAGCAAATGGCTTGCATTATAACAAAGAGTGAAAAATGTAAGGGGGGTCTGAATACTTTCCGTCTCCACTGTACAACCCATTATAACAGAGGATGAAACTCTGAAAAAAATATTCCAAGACATAAACTAATCAGCAGGAAACTTCACTCTGATTATAAAGTCACAAATAATGGAAGCAAACCCTGCAATAAAAATTGCTGCAAACTGTGCAACCAGATCAATCTATCCAAAAGTATCACTCACACAAATGGGACCTTCAATATCACGGAATCATACAGCTGTACCTCCAGTAATGTGGTGTACCTCATCCAATGCAACATGTGTAGCAAAGGATCTTATGTTGGTGAAACAGGACAGAAGTTACAAGTGAGGATGATTTTCCACAGACATACCATCAAGGAACATAAGGAAGACAGTTTCTGCACGCCTGTGGGACATCATTTCTCACAACTGGACCACGCTATAGAAGACTGCAATGTTTTAGTTCTTAAAGGGAATTTCAGAACTATCCAAGAAAGGAAAACGTTTGAGCTAAGAATTATATTTCTTTTTGACACAAAAAACAATAGCCTAAATTTAGATATTAGTTTCCTCACCTACTATACTAAAGTTTTATGACCCCCTCTGTGACTATCACCCCCCCCTCCAGTCTATAGCTTTCCCTCTGTCTTATCTCACTTGCTGATAGCTTTATTACCATTGCCATACTATTGATTTGTATGTGTTTGTTTTTCTTTTTCCTTTCCCTCACAAATTTTTTTTGGTTTTGTTTTGTTTTAACATTTTACCTTCTGCTAAAACTTTTGTGAATCAGTACTGCTTGGACCTTGAAGAAGGGGACACACCCTGAAAGCTCGTCCATAAAAAATGATATGTTAGTGCAAATAAAAAAGTATCACGGACAGTACTCAATTTTCTCTGTCACTAATACGGCTTCAATAACCTCAAGTTTTATTTTAACATAAGCTCATAGAAACAGAGGTCAACAAAAAATAGTGCTAATCCATATTGTAATTTATTGGTTACAACAAATGCTGCTTCCACAAATCTTCCATCAGTGTGCTTAGGTTTAGCTCATAAGTTGCACCCACTTGAAATACAAAATGAAGTATCAATTTTAAAGAGTAACGCCACTCTCTGGGTGATCTATGTATATCACAGGGATTTTAACAAACATTGTTGCAGATACCTATCTTTTGTTATTCTGAAGAAATAGCTGTTTGTCTGTGTCCATGTGTGAGTGAGTCTGTATGGGAGTAGTTTGATAATTATCAAACTACACTTGAAGGGCTCTAATGAGGAAAGTGGCAGGGTCTGCATTCCTTCAAATGTGATTTCCCTTCAGGAGTATCTCACCAAAGATGACATTAAAAAGAAAATGAAAAAGACCCCCTAAGTGGGGCTTTAATGCAGCCAATGATACAAAAGAATAATGAGATGGTCAAATTAATTTATTGGTACAAAAATTATTAAATAAGATTGATGACTTCTGACATTGGAAGTCAAGACATGAACTGTGGTACAAAAAAAGTTGTTAAAAAGCCAGCAACAGTATACAGTACAATGTATCCAAAGCAACCAGATCAAATTTACTATTGATGGCCTGACGCGTTTCGACCCTGGGGGGTCTTCTTCAGAGGACAGATGATTGACAACTGTGAAAATGTAAACATACATCACGAGATTTTTAAACAACCAACAACGCACAACTTGATGCAACATTAGCAGTCACAGAGTATCAAAAAATATATATACATAGTATACAATAAATACATAACATTTATATCTGTACATGTTACATCTCTGTGCATTGTATATATTTACCAATTAGATTGCTTCTGATGGTTGGCCGTGGTGTGGGGAAGTCAACCTATGGACCTGTCCACAAACCCCTATGCACATTTATTCCACTTATTGCCAACTCAATACCTGCTTATTGATTTTGGGAATAAGAAATCCTTGTTACGTTCTTTGTTTCCAACTCAGTACTATTGTTACTTGACTACAGGTGCAGTACGGGCATTCCCCCTCCTCCCCCGGTTCTATAAGGGGAGCCTCTGTGTGATCCCTTGTAAGGTGCGTTCACTTGGTGCTTGCTTCCCCCGGGGGGGTTAGTTCACCGTTTGGCGGACGTAGAGGAGAAGAGAAAGGGGGGGAGGTGTTGACTTCCCCACACCACGGCCAACCATCAGAAGCAATCTAATTGGTAAATATATACAATGCACAGAGATGTAACATGTACAGATATAAATGTTATGTATTTATTGTATACTATGTATATATATTTTTTGCCACTCTGTGACTGCTAATGTTGCATCAAGTTGTGCGTTGTTGGTTGTTTAAAAATCTCGTGATGTATGTTTACATTTCCACAGTTGTCAATCATCTGTCCTCTGAAGAAGACCCCCCAGGGTCGAAACGTGTCAGGACATCAATAGTAAATTTGATCTGGTTGCTTTGGATACATTGTACTGTATACTGTTGCTGGCTTTTTAACAACTTTTTTTGTACCACAGTTCATGTCTTGACTTCCAATGTCAGAAGTCATCAATCTTATTTAATAATTTTTGTACCAATAAATTAATTTGACCATCTCATTATTCTTTTGTATCATTGGCTGCATTAAAGCCCCGCTTGGGGGTCTTTTTCGTTTTCTTTTTAATGCATCATATGGGGTGCTCAGCCCTGCTATTTTTTGTCCTCTGAGTGTCCCCTTTTTTCCACCAAAGATGACATTTTTGTTTCAGGGGATGCTCAAAATTTGACTTGTATGTTAGTGCAGACTTCTGCAGACTTCTGGGAAAATCAGTGAGCCAATCACACACGTAGGAAATGACATTTCTAGGGGGGAATTTTGTGCACCATCTGTGTACAGAAGGCCTCCTGGTTGCCATATTGCATTGCATTTTAAAGAAAATTTCAGCGCTGCAGACTGAAAAGGAAAGGGAATTTTAAAAAAACATTAAATTATAATATGATTCTGTCACAGTTGTATACACTATATTAATTTATTTTATTTGCTTTGTTCCCATGCTATTTTAAAACTGAATCTTGGGGTACAGCGCTTACTATCTTAGACCTTTTAACTAATAATTTTAATCCATTGATTTAACATGTTTTAAACCAGCAGACCTAAGTTTATACATTAGGCAACAACAAACAATTTGGGAAAGTCATTTTCAAAGTATGCAAAATTAATCTAAAGCAGTTGCTGTGTAATTTAATGTCTATGATTTTATGTATCTGTCCTTGCGTTTCTAAAGCTAACCCTGATCTGATTTATGTACTATAAAAATAATGAAGACTTAATCTAGATTGCTGTTTATGTACTTTCTGTTCTGTGAACTGTTGTGTATCATTCTTACACATATCCTCTGTAGTTAATAGACCATGTGATTGAACAATATAGCTTACTTTGACTCAAATTTTGTAATTTTGTTTAGCAAACTGACACCTAAATCTAGCTTTTATTAGATATGTGTGCAGATGTATGAAAGTATCAGGTTTACAACCTACACTTTCTCCTAGCTCCCACAATATTCTTACATGTATGATGTGTTGTGTGACACCAACATGTTGCTACCAGTTGTACAGAGCAGTGAGCTGTTACAAAAGAGGGGACAAGTGTTGCAACCGTCTTTCCTACCTCCAGGTGGTAGAAATGTAATTTCATACAATGTATCTTATATACAACCTGTTAACAATTCTACCAGAAATTCATAGTTTTAACTTATTCAATGTGTAGACAAATAGGAACCCAAATAGGAACCCAAATAGTGAACTGTATGTAAACTGTTTGGCTTTACTCAGTTATAATCAGATCAAATCTATTTCTTTCAGCTTTAGATAATTATTCTTAGTTCTCTGAAATTGAAATAATGTTTTAAAAAATCAGCACAAAAAATAAACATGGAGAATGAAGACTATGCAGATTTTTTTTTGAAGGACACTCGGTATTCCTGCCAAATTAAATTACACTCCATATAGGGCAATTTCTTGACATGACTGTTTTATTCATAACTGTGACCTTGTCTTGTAAAATCAAGCTGTCTGAGCAGTTTAACTGCTCTTGACTTTACAAACAGAGAAGAAAGATTCCAGTGTGGCGCCTACATGGTCGAGAACTTTAATACTGAGATCTATACAGGGAAATTTACATTTTTTACTTTGTGAATTGTATTGTAGTTTTACATTGTCAGACAACGCACCATTTTAGAAGGCTACCAATAAAATAAATATACAAGTTCAATGACTAAGAGATATATATGACTAGATACTATATAATGTAATAAGGATCATTAGATGATGCAAAAGATCCCTTATTTATTTATTTCAGGTACTTATATAGCGCCGTCAATTTACGCAGCGCTTTACATATATATATTATACATTCACATCAGTCCCTATACCCTCAAGGAGCTTGCAATCTAAGGTCCCTAACTCACATTCATACCTATACTAGGGCCAATTTAGACAGGATCCAATTAACCTACCAGCATGTCTTTGGAGTGTGGGAGGAAACCGGAGTACCCGGAGGAAACCCACGCAGACACAGGGAGAACATGCAAACTCCAGGCAGGTAGTGTCGTGGTCGGGATTTGAACCAGCGACCCTTCTTACTGCTAGGCGAGAGTGCTACCCACTGCGCCACTGTGCCGCCCAATTATCCCTTCTCATTATGGTTTCTAATCTACTTATGTGTGTATATGTAGAACTCATGTATCTCCGTGGGAAAACTTTGTGCCTCTAAGGTACTGTTTTCATATAAATCAGTAAAAAGAAGGATCAGTGACTTTACACCAACTAACCAATCATGTAAGAGCCTTCGTATTATAATTTTTGGGTCTGTCTTGATAGGCTTTTGTTCACTTTAAGTGGGTTTTGCATTTTCATACAAGTCCATAAGAGTGCAAAAGCTTTTTGATGCAGGTGAAATGCAATTTATAAGGTCAACTGCAGGTTAAATGCACCTGTCAATAAATTATGAAGGATCTTACAATATTCGCAAACTGATGCCATTAACGTAAGTTCATCAACACAGGACCATATTCAAACTGGGATTGATTTCGTAAAAGCAAACAGACTGTGCACTTTGCAAGTGCATATGCACTAATTTTCCACAGAGCTTAGTGAATGTGGTGAAGCTCTGCTGATGTCCACCATCCAATCATGTGTAAGCAAAAATGCTGTTTTTTTTTTCCTTGCACTTGATTGGGTATTCTTTACAAAGATGGAAGATGAGCGCGACTGCAGTCTGTTTGACTTAAGTAAATCAACCTGATAGGTTTTTATAGTTTTTTTGCTTCTTTTTCTTATTAGACTCCTGATCCGACCCCTATTAAACCAACAGATCCTCTGAGAAATAATTAACTTTTAGATCAACATGTGAGATGTTGAATGTGAGAAACACATATAATTAATTCAATGATTATAAAAAGTCTATCAACATTTTGGAAAATCCATGTTGATATAAATATACACAGAGAATATTGCTAAAGGGCTATGAGTGTTTGTACCTATTTCCTTCTCCCTTCAATATCAACCTATATGGGTGGTTTAAGGGTGTGTGCTTCTGAAATCTTGGGATTACCTTTCAAGACACCAGCTGCACCAGTTGATGAAAATCAAAGGGATCAACAAAATTTCTGCCTTGTTAACCAAAACTTTGGGATTCATTTACTAAATGCACATAGACTGTGCACTTTGCAAATGCAGTTGCAGTCTGTAAGGGCATTTGCTCCAGAGCTTAGTAAATGAGGGGAAGCTCTGCTGACTTCCATCATCCAATCATGTGCATGCAAAAATGCTGTTTTTTTTTTCTTGCATGTGATTGGATATTCTCTTCAAAGTAAAGCTTCACCTCATTTACTAAGCTCTGGAACAAATGCCCTTGCAGCGTGCAACTGCACTTGTAAAGTATACAGTCTTTTTGTCCTATGTCCCCCATTCACCAATATAATAATAAAAAATAGATCCATTAGATCTTCTATCTCCTTTTGTCTTGTGTGTGGTTCTTTTCTCTGTTTGAATTCTGTCAGAGATTAAAATTTGACTAGCATTTCTATCACGTCTCTGTACTTAAGAACTTTGAGCTCCACAATGACTGATGTTTTTAAACAACGTTTGACGTTGTTGTTGGAGTACATAATCATGTTAGATTTCTTTGGCCCGGTACATACATGAATATAGTAATTTGATTCATTCATTAAGTAGGCATCTTTGCTTTTACAAACTTGGAAATTCCAATTGCCAGTTCCCACAGTATTTTTAAAACTGGATCATTCACTTAGTGGGAACATTTATGATTACATTGTTTTCAAAAATGTTTCTGTTGAAGGAAAAAAAATTCTAATTAACATAGTGTGGAAAATTAGACCATGGGAATCACCCATGTTCCCATTTTCCAGTTACTACTTTTGAGAAAATCTATTACAATTGTGTCAGACGGGGGAGTTTTGCACCTTTAGATTGTGGTAGAAGAGGTTTTTGAATATAGATATAATCTAAAATAAAACAAAACCTTTGGATATTTTAATTCAAGCTAAAGTTGATTCCTTTGTGCTTCTTTTGCTTCAAGAAGGGGAAATAAAACCTTTATTTAAATAATAAATTTTGTGATTTGATTGTATATCTTATTTTATACCCAGTGATGTCATCACTAGGTCATTGTTCTTCTCTAAGCAATGACGACAGGTTATGCGCCCTTTCACACAGGCAATCCGATGAGGTCCGCCTGTCAGCTTTTCAGGCGGACTCAATCGGACGCTTCAGTCACACCTATGGAACGGTGGATGTCAGCGGTAACATGTCCGCTGGCACCTGCCACTATCCGATCCTGCCTGCCAAATCCAGATGGATGGTGACCCTATTTTCCATCCATCTGGAGGATCGGATCAGAACCGATCGGGGGAAAACGGACAGGCGGTCCATTTTCACCCGATTTCCCCATAGGGGAGAGCAGGACTCTGTCCGTCTCTGCTCTGAGCAGTGAGCAGAGACAGACCTGTCATCTGCCTGCTCAGCAGGGATCAGCGGAGTAATCCCCCGCTGAGCAAAGCGGAGTCCGCCGAGCAGACCGCTCTTGTGAAAGGACCCTATGGCTGGTGGGAGGGGCTGGCAGGATGCTCTACATAACTTTTTGAAAACGTTATAGCAACCTGCTTCAGTACTCCTTTCAAGAACTCTCAGCCCCAATACAAGCAGCAGTATGTCTCTTGGCAGGAGTTATAAAAATATTAAAAAGCCTTAATAGGTGAATGTAAGTTTGGAGGAGTGGGCATTCCTTGGCAGGCTGCATCTACATGCAGTCCAACCTAGGTAATGTCCATAATTAATGCTGAATCTCTGTGATGAAAAAACATAAGATCCAATGAATGAAAAGTGTTGGGCCAAGGACAGTTAGACTGGGGAGAAAAGGACTAGATTATGCTGATGTCATCCAGTCAGTGCCTACTCTGTCATCCAGTCAATGCCTACTCTGTCTTACTTACTGCAGCTTCTCAGTGAGAGAAGACTCAGAGTAAATAATTAATTTTAGTAGCAGAGAGGAGCCTGTACAACTTTACAAGACTGAAGGTAAGTTCAGCTTTAAATGGTAAAACTAAGAGGTGGATGTATGGGTGTGTTATGTATTATGTATCTTAAGTTAGTTTCTTATTTTAACTTATAATTTGTGTTGTGGAGCACATGTAAGAGTTTCAACGGATCTGGGAGACCGATACATTGCACGTAGACACCTCAGTTCCTGTATCATTGGGACAACGAATACAAAACATCCACAATCCAAGAGAAATCTTGAACTTGAATGCAGATAGAACTGTTGGTCTTTAACATTAACTTTATTCTGGTGATATATTATATCTTCTGTACTAAAGTGTTCTAATATTGACACAGGTGTCATTCTTTATGATCTAACTTATGAAAATTAGTTAACAGTACCATGTTTTCAAAATGTTGTTTTCCATCATACATACAGGATGTGCAACTGTCAGGTCCCTACATCACTTCAATTTTTTTCTACCACTCAGAGTCTGGGCACAGTTTTGCAAGTTATTTTTATAAAGATGATTTCAGGGCATGCAAGCATTTTATAACGCCAACAGATGGCAGGCTAAGCTGCAAAATAATAAAGTGCATTTATGAAAAACAAGCACGTTAAATGAAAGAACTTAGCACATACGGTAAAAACGCACAGACTATTCTATGTGTTTTTTCCAAAGATTTAATAAGAGAGCACTGCAATATAGCAAACATCTTTTCAATCCATGGGCCACAGTGACTATTTTTTAAGCAATAGATCTTCCTGTCTAGTCCACGTTTGGAAGTCTGTGATGCTTTGTTGTAGTATTTTTTGCACCCCATAGGGCACTAAAACACGTTTTTTTTGTTGTTCTTTTTTTTTGGAATGCCATTCATTTTTAAAGTGATTCTAAAGGTTTTATTTTTTTTTTAATAACAAAAATGTTATACTTATCTGCTCTGTGCATGAGTTTTGCAGAGAGCAGCCTTACATCTCTTCTTTGTGGTTACTTAATACCTTAATATCCTAAAAGAATGAATTAAGGTAAAAAAAAACATTCTGCTTTTAAAACCACTATATAAACACCCCAATGCCAGGAGCACCGGCGGGGGACCCCAGAAGAGGAGAATCAGGGCTGCTCTGTGAAAAACCATTGCAAGTAAGTATGGCACATTTGTTATTTTAATAAAAAAGAAAAAAAACTAGCATTTAGAATGACTTTGAAGGATAAAAGTTCAGCAGGCAGGAATAAAAAAAAAATATATATATATATATATATATATATATATATATATATATATATATATATATATATATATATATATATATATATTTTTTTTTTTTTTTTGTTTTTGTTAGAATGTACAGCTCTTTAAGATACACAGGCATTGATTTGCAAAAGGTAAATAGGCTGTTCACTTTGCAAGGAAAGATGCACTTGAAAAGGAATTTGCCCCAGAACTTAGATAATGAGGTGAAGTTCTGCTGAATTTGTCATGTGCCCTTGAAAAAATGTTTTTATTTTCCTTGCATGTGATTGGGTATTCTTTGAAAGTGAATCTTCACCACATTCACTTACCTCTGAGGCTAATTCTCTTACGAGGTGGACAGACTATCAACCGCATTTTTTTCAGGTTTTTAATCTTTGAGTCAAAAATGTTCAAGTGATATTATCCTAACACAGTGAAAATGTGTTTATATAGTGTTGTTGCCATTATCGTGAGAATGTTTGCTAACTATGGCATTATCTTGTAATGTAACTGCTGAACACTATAAATGTTGAATTCTAACTGTATTAAAATACCACAAGACATATGTGGAATACCTAATACCTTAACAAAAATGGTTCTACACAACCACAAGGACAAAAGTATCACAGAGACTTGAATACCAAGATATATTATAGACATGAAGTTTAAACTGGGGCTACACTAGTAGAATTTTCAAATGAAAACTTATACGGAAATCCTTCGAAAAATGTATATGGAAATTCTCGGAACATTCAATTGTTGCTTGAAAGTACGGTAGTTCAAGATTTTTTAACATTTCATTTTGGGATAATTGGACTTTACCAAACTAAAACCACATACACTGTTAGAAATTCTGATTGATAAAAATGTTCCATTCTGCTCCTTTGTATTTTCTCATCACTGTGGTTGAAAAAAACATTGATTTGACCCCACTAATGATTAGAAAACTGTATAAACGTTCTTCCAACATTCTTGCAACACAAAATGTAGAACAAAATTCTACCAGTGTATACCCATCTTATAGGCAAAGATATTTTATCTTGCAAATTCAGTTGTTATCTTACTTTAGTACAATTTTCTAGTATGGAATTCTTGTACTTGTAAGATACACATTTAGGTAATGTGCATGCTGACAGATCCATGCTCTTCTTAAACTGCTAAACCTGTGCATGCTTTTTCCCCAATCCTTCTCACATTCCTTAACATGTATTTCTAACCCTGTTTCACAATAAACATTTAATTCCATTTTTTTTACAGATCCTGCTGTTATATCCCCACAGGACCCTACCCTAATGATAGGATCATCACTAACTGCAGCTTGCTTAGTGGACTCTGACTTAAACCTGAAAGCAGAGGACCTGTTCTGGACTCTAAATGGGAGAAGGCTCCCCACAGATTTGTATAAGGCACTGAATGGCACAACCTTGAGTGTGGCCTTGAATAACCTGAATGGATCCAAGCAGCAATCGGGAGACAACCTGGTGTGCCACAGCAAAGATGGGAGAATCCTTGCAGGATCATGTCTTTATGTTGGATGTATGTCTGATTTTCAGACTTAGCAAACACAGGCATGACAAACTGATTGGATGTCCTGTTCCAGCAATGTAGTTTTATGGCAAAATGATTAGCATACTTGCTGTGTGGCACTAGCATATTGGATTTCATTACAATTTAAGAAGGGTCTGAATTAGGGCTGGGGGGAGGGGGGTATTCCTACAGCTTGGCCAGGTTTAGACAAAATGTGGTCTAGGCTAAAATGATACAAGTGGTTTTAATGATGCTAAAATACTTTGCACAGCTGCTTTTCAAATTTATATATTTTTATATATAACTATACAATTACATTTTAAATGTGTGAGTAATAACAAATATACAAAATGTGTCTCCCCTTCAGAAACATTTACCAGCTTTTGCAAAAATTATTTAAAAAAAAAAAAAAAGTTACGTTTTTATTTTTCAAGTCGCTTGATAATCTAGATATGATAGCCTGGCTACACATAGCTTTTCTATATTCAAATCTTCACAATTTGTGAACAATGGATCATGGAATAATATGCAGTGCTCAGATATACAATCAAATACTGATACAAAACTGTGTGATCAGAAGTGAAAACAAAATAAAAGGGTTAATAGAACCCTACAATAGTGTAGTTGAAAAAAACATTATCACCAACGTGAAAAATAAAAAGTGCTGTAGGTGAATACAAAACAAATTGGAAAAAATCATGTGACAAAAGAAAGTCATTTAATAAAAGGAAACAAAGTCCATAAAGAATTCTTGATATCAATGTGCAAAAATCAGTTGATTGACTCCGCTGGAACCACACTGGAAACAGGGTGAAAAAAAAATATATGCGGACAACCACCATCACCGACTGTGCATAAGCTTACCAGATTGTATGGATTTAAAGGTGTATTTCAGGCATACCCCACTTTTAAGTACACAATGGGGTTTATTTACTAAAGCTAGAAAGTGCAAAATCAGGCTCACTTCTGCATAGAAACCAATGAGCTTCCAGATTTTATTACCAAAGCTTACTTGAACAAGCCGAGGTTAGAAACTCATTGGTTTCTATGCAGAAGTGAGCCTGATTTTGCACTTTCCAGCTTTAGTAAATAAACCCCATTGTGTACTTAAAAGTGGGGTATGCCTGTACACCTCTTAAATCATGAAGGCTTGTGGTGTCCTTGTGGTATCCATGAGCTTGCCACCTTTTTTGCTTGCTGGAACTCTGACCAACTGGAACTAGACTAAGTGTCCCTAATCCATCTCCTGATAGAAAAGAGCCTTGGAGGCACTCTGCACATGCTCATTTTGCTGTTTTATGATGTGTTCCCTCTCCTCTCTATGATATCACACTATGTGGAACCTTCTTTCATTTTTTGTTTTTTTGGTTGTACCGTGTGAATACTGAGATTCGTTGGGTCCTCTCTCCATCCATGAAATATACATATGCATATTGGGTATTTGTTGATGAGGAGTCTTCGGTCTTGATCTGGGATAGCGATCGTAGATGTTATAGCTCCATATACATGGTGTTTAACACCACAAGCCTTCATGACTTAAGAGGTGTATACCCCTTTAAGTCCATACAATCTGGTAAGCTTATGCACAGTAGGTGGTGGTGGTTGTCTGCATATATTTTTTTCACCCTGTTTCCAGTGTGGTTCCAGCGAAGTCAATCAATTGATTTTTGCACATTAACATCAAGAATTCCTTATGGACTTTGTTTCCTTTTATTACATTGATTTTTCTTTTGTCACATGATTTTTTCCAATTCGTTTTGGATTCACCTACAGCACTTTTTATTTTTCACGTTAGTGATAATATTTTTTTCAACTATACTATTGTAGGGTTCTATTAACCCTTTTATTTTGTTTTTCACTTCTGGTCACACAGTTTTTTTATCAGTATTTGATTGTATATCTGAGTGCTGCATATTATTCCATGAACCATTCCTATATGGGCATAGCCCCTTTCTACTTCCTACCTACATTGATTTTCATGAGGCAAGTGTTTATTTATCTTAACTCTAGATGGCACTGTAGTGTCATGCATGCCATGGGTGAAATGCGTCAAAAGGTCAAGCTGTTGTCAATTCTTATTGACATTGCTTGGGACTAATGTTTGACAAGAACATCTTTAAAAAACGGGAACAACTAAAAATGTGTACATTGCCCAAATATGCAAATTACTTCAGATATATGTATATATACAGTACCTCACAAAAGTGAGTAAACCCCTCACATTTTTGTAAATATTTTATTATATCTTTTCCTGTGACAATACTGAAGAAATTACACTTTTCTACAATGTAAAGTAGTGAGTGTACAGCTTGTATAACAGTGTAAATTTGTCATCCCCTCAAAATATCTCAACACACTGCCATTAACGTCTAAACCGCTGGCAACAAAACCGCTGGGTGAGTACACCCCGAAGTGAAAATGTCCTAATTGGGCCCAAAGTGTCAATATTTTGTGTGACCACCATTATTTTCCAGCACTGCCTTAACCCCCTTGGGCATGGAGTTCACCAGAGCTTCACAGGTTGCCACTGGAGTCCTCTTCCACTACTCCATGACGACATCATGGAGCTGGTGGATGTTAGAGACCTTGCACTCCTGCACCTTCCATTTGAGGATGCCTCACAGATGGTCAATAGGGTTTAGGTCTGGAGACATGCTTGGCCAGTCCATCACCTTTACCCACAGCTTCTTTAGCAAGGCAGTGGTCATCTTGGAGATGTGTTTGGGGTGATTATCATGTTGGAATACTGCCCTGCGGCCCAGTCTCCAAAGGGAGGGGATCATGCTCTGCTTCAGTATGTCACAGTACATGTTGGCATTCATGGTTCCCTCAATGAACTGTAGCTCCCCAGTGTTGCAGCACTCATGCAGCCCCAGACCATGACACTCCCACCACCATGCTTGACTGTAGGCAAGACACATTTGTCTTTGTACTCCTCATCTGGTTGCCGCAACACACGCTTGATACCATCTGAACCAAATAAGTTTATCTTGGTCTCATCAGACCAAAGGACATGGTTACAGTTATCCATGTCCTTAGTCTGCTTGTTTTCAGCAAGCTTTTTGCAGAGTTTCTTGTGCATTATCTTTAGAAGAGGCTTTCTTCCAGGATGGCAGCCATGCAGACCAATTCGATGCAGTGTTCTGTGGTCTGAACACTGACAGGCTGACCCCCACCCCTTCACCTCTGCAGCAATGCTGGCAACACTCATACATCTATTTCCCCAAGAAAATCTCTGGATATGATGCTGAGCACGTGCACTCAACTTCTTTGGTCGACCATGGCGAGGCCTGTTCTGAGTGGAACCTGTCCTGTTAAACCCCTGTATGGTCTTGTCCACCATGCTGCAGCTCAGTTTCAGGGTCTTGGCAATCTTCTTAAAGCCTAGGCCAGGTAGAGCAACAATTCTTTTTTCAGATCCTCAGAGAGTTCTTTGCCATGAGGTGCCATGTTGAACTTCCAGTGACCAGTATGAGAGAATGAGAGTGATAACACCAAATTTAACACACCTGCTCCCCATTCACACCTGTGACTTTGTAACACAAACAAGTCACATGACACCGGGGAGGGAAAATGGCTAATTGGGCCTAATTTGGACATTTTCACTTAGAGGTGTACTCACTTTTGTTGCCAGTGGTTTAGACAATAATGACTGTATGTTGAGTTATTTTGAGGGGACAGCAAATTTACACTGTTTTACAAGCTGTACACTCACTACTTTACATTGTAGCAAAGTGTCATTTCTTCAGTGTTGTCACATGAAAAGATATAATAAAATATTTACAAAAATGTGAGGGGTGTACTCACTTTTGTGAGATACTGTATATATATATATATATGTAACATAGTCTCTGATGTCATATCCAGTTTCTGGCATCTTCAATGTCTTCACCCTTCTTGAAGCAGCTTCCTATGTGGAAAGGAAGGTGTAAAATTGTTTCTTATGTGCAAGGTATGAACATGTGCTAGTTATGGCTCTGGTGGCCACTGCCTTTTGAGAGCAAGTGTGTTGCTCTATCTGGTTGTTCCAAAGATCTGTGATTTAAGTTTACTGCCTGTATTGACTGTGTATTATTGTTTTACTTAGATATGTTGTCTCTGATGAGTAGCTGTTACCTCTTCTGGTGATGTATTTGTTCCTAGCTGATCTGTATGCGTATAGGTTCTTTCTCTCTGCATTTCAGTAGCTTTAATTCCCTGATGCTCACACTAAGTTAAATTAAGTAGTTTTAATATATGCACTCTCTTCTTTTGAAGGAGAGTTTGAATGTGATTGCACACACAGTGAATGGTCCCCAAATCTCTTCTATCTGAGAACAATTTTTGAAATAGTGGGGACTCCTTTGTGGACCTTGTAGCAACTTTAGACCATGTTCATCTTCCCAATTACACCTCCATGTTCGGAAACTTGAAAGTAGCATAGCAGATTGCCTTTCAATATCACCTTGATGTTCCCTCTATTGTTTGTGTTTACCTTTCTTAATGATGCTCTTAGCCTTTGAGAATGTTTTAAGGGGAAAATGTAAAGGTCCCAGTGATCACCCTGTTTTAGAATTCAGGTAATGGTTTCCCCTCTTGTGGAATCTGAAGTAATTTTTTTTCCTTCCCACTTGAGAAAGATTATTTGTTTCAGGGAAACCTACTTCAGGAAGTGCTGAAACTGAATGTAGTGGCTTTTATGCTAAGCTGAAAAGTTTAAGTCCTAAAGCCAAATTCTATTTTTTTTTTTTAAAGCTCCAAATTTAATGCACCACTCCTGTTGAAATAAAAATACAGTTTTTGCAATGTTATCTGCAACATTCAGAAGAGAACATAAATTGTGGCAGACAGCTTTGTGCTACCAACATGACCAAAAAGTTATAGCCTCCATAATCACCAAAGCAATATAAATATAAATGTAAGGTTCTTTAACCTCCCTGGCGGTATGATTATTTCAAATTTTTGGTGCTGAAAGCGGTACCATTATTTTGCATGGAATTTTATTATTATTAATATTTTGCCGTGTTATATTGTAGGCCTGTAATAATTATGCCCCGTACACACGGTCGGACATTGATCGGACATTCCGACAACAAAATCCATGGATTTTTTCCGACGGATGTTGGCTCAAACTTGTCTTGCATACACATGGTCACACAAAGTTGTCGGAAAATCCGATCGTTCTGAACGTGGTGACGTAAAACATGTACGTCGGGTCTATAAACGGGGCAGTAGCCAATAGCTTTTGACTGTGTATTTATTCTGAGCATGCGTGGCACTTTGTGCGTCGGATTTGTGTACACACAATCGGAATTTCCGACAACGGATTTTGTTGTCGGAAAATTTTATAGCCTGCTCTCAAACTTTGTGTGTCGGAAATTCCGATGGAAAATGTGTGATGGAGCCCACACACGGTCGGATTTTCCGACAACAAGGTCCTATCACACATTTTCCATCGGAAAATCTGACCGTGTGTACAGGGCATTAGGAATAACACACTTATATCTGTCCAAACAAGAGTCTAGTAGACATCCCGGGTATGATAAAGTTTAAAACACTAAATCATAAATTATAATATAATAAATAATTATAAGAAATAATAATATAATAATAATAATAAAAATGATTCAATAATGTAATAAATCAAAAACACTGAAATTTGCTCAGCAGAATTGTCGCTGTCATTACTTTCAGTGTTTGATGACGGATTTCCTCACAAATCGCTGTCGCTCAATTCTGCAAGTGATTCTTATTTATTATCGCTGTTTTCTAGCTGGTCTAAACCTGCTTTTGATTAAAGGGACAGTTTTGGTTGCCATGAACAATCTCCAGTTTCTAGGCAAAAAGAACAGTTTTTACAATATAAAACTGCATGCAGGGCACTGGAGAAACCACTAGGGACAAAAGGAAGTTGAAATAAATTGATACAGTAATGTAATCTGTAAAATTACAGTGTACTGTATATGTATTGTATGTTTTACTTTTTGAATTTGGCACCGTTCTCCGTCCCCGTGCGTCGCAATGCTTGCAGGGAACGGAGCCTGGGCACTGTGATAGATCGAGCGGATGACAGCTCGCTCACACTGCGGGGAGACATTGCAAGATCCTGGGGACAAGGTAAGTAAGCTCTTCCTGGATCCTGCGATGCGATCCCGAGTCTGGTTCGTGGTTACCGCTTTTGGTACTGAAAATCCACCCCGAACCAGACTCGGGAATACCGCCAAGGAGGTTAATCCCAGACATATATAGTATTAAGGTTTTCTTTATTAGCAGCTTGGCTTCTTCATTTGCATCCTTTGCAGGAGTTTCAGTCTTAGTAAAGAAGCAAGTTGGTATCAATTTACTTTTTTTCTGGCCCTAAAGAAATTATGTAGTGGCCTCCTCAATTGATTTCAACTCATGCCACCATGGTTTATTCGATTACGCATCCATTTTCTTTTTAGCTTTGTAACAAAAGCATGATTTAGAGGTTGGGTAGAACTTAAATAGCTGATAAAATGGCTGTCCAGAGGGTTACAGGGGATGGGACCAGACATATTATGATGACTGAGGAATCTCAAGAAAAGGGAAATTGTGGTCACACAATTTATGTTGTTTTAGCAACTACAGTGAACATAAACTGTATTTATTTTGTTTATTACCTAGTTGTAGCATAATGGTCAACTGTCTTGGCTTTGCATGTGTAATGGTAACAGGGCAACATACAGTGCTGTGATCTGAACTTTTTTCCTGATTTCTCAAACTGGTGGTCACATAGTAGCATTTTATTTCTGTCTGAATATTTGCAGGTTTATTACCAGAAGTATATATTTTGCAATTCATTCTAGTTTTTTCGTTAACAACCACCTGTTACATAAACTTTTGTAACACTATACATAAGGCAATAAACAGGCAACTAACAGGTTTGGGATCCTATATTGCATGTAATTACCTTCAATTAAGTGGTTTTGCGGCTATTAGCATTCTCTTTTTGGCTATTTGCTTAGCTATAAGTGTAGGTAAGAATCCTAGGTGACTCATATACACCATCCACAATCAGTGCCTCACTTACCCTCCCTCTCTGCTCAAAGCTGTGGGAAGGAGCATTATTTGCTAACATACAGTGGACGTCTAACAGTCCATCAACATTCCCTTGCTGGGTTCCTGGTCTAAATTTATACATTTAAACTGCTGCAGAGCCAGAGACCATCTGTGACCCTTGGACTGTTCCCTTTGTTATGAGCCATCCAGTATAGTAGAGAGTAGTCTGTAATAAGTTGGTGGTGTCTACCCAAAATGTAACACCTCAATTGCTCTATTGCCCACTTTACAGTATTGAATAGCTTCTCTCTACAGGGGTTAGTTTAGGAGTTATATTACTGAGTTATATTACTGAATTTCTTCCCCATTAATTTAATAGACCATTAATGCTCCCAGATCAACATCAGAGGCATTTATTTGTACAAGATACTGAAGTTGGGAGAGGCTAACATTGGTCCCTTATATAACATTTCCTTCAGCTCTTGAAAAGGTCTCTCTGCCTCCTCATTCGATTACATCATAGTGGATTTGCTCTAAGTGGAGCTGCTATATTAGTAAAGAATTCTAAAATGCCTGGGCTCTCTGTAGGAGGGAATCCCGGTCACAACGTTATTCACTTTCAGGTCATTACAGAGGACAAGGGGCACTCTTTACATCTGGAGGAAAATAAATGTAACCTTTACATACAGAAAGGATTCTTCACAGTAAGAGCTGTGAAAATGTGAAATAGACCCCCCTAAATAATTAGTTCTGGCCAGCCCAGTAGATTGTTTTAAAAAAGTTCTCGGTAGCAGTATGCCACTTCACGAAGGACACCAGACCACTTGCTCCACAATCTCAACAAGTTTGAGCAACAAATTGTTTGTCAGTTAGAACAAATCATGCAGCGGAGTACCTATTTACTCACTATGCTCAGATGCAGGTCCAGGTCCTTTTAACTCCTTTTGCCACAACATCCTGGTGTCCTGGACATGCCCATGGAAAAGATATTTCTCTGCTTCCCTCCCTCAACAGCTCAGAGAGACTACAAATGATTAGAGATGGGCCAAACGACCCCTGTTTGGTTTGCGGCAGAACTTTCGAACATCGCAAACGTTCTGAACCGAATAACGAACACCATTAAAGTCTATGGGACCCGAACTGGAAAAATCAAAAGTTTCCATTTTGAAGGCCTATATGCAAGTAATTGGGCATACAATGGTTATGGGGGTCCAGGTACTGCCCTGGGGGACATGTATCAATGAAAAGAAAGTTTGTGAAAAAACATCATTTTTAAATTAGTAGTGATTTATTGATGCTTAAAGTGAAAGCATCAAATGAGAAATAACAATAAAAATGAAAAAATACTTTAAATGTAGTGCCTGGGGGTTCCCTTAGTCTGCCTGTAAAGTGGCACATCTGTACCATGTATAGAACATGCTGCAGCAATAATGACATTTATAAAGCCAAAAAAAATAACATTTTCCATTCAAGTTTTCTTTATTTTATAAACAACAGCTTTTGGAGCCAGTCTGTTCGATGAGATCACAATTTAGTGTACTCGGAACAAGATTAGAGATTTTTTGATTAAATTCTGGTGTCTCTTTCGCAGACTCGGAACAAGATTAGAGATTTTTTGGTTAAATTCTAGTATCTCTTTCGCAGACTTTGGATAGAAGTAACAGACAAAAATTTGTCTTTGGGCGTTGGTGTTACCTTCACACCATAACCCTATAGAGGTACTTTTGATGAAAGCAAGAATTGGCCTTGCTGTCAAACATTGAAATTTGATGCCCCGCTCAAACAGTTGCAGAAAAAATGGTCTTTGGATGTCGGTGGTGCCTTCACACCATAACCCTTTAGAGGTACTCTTGATGTAAGCAAGAATTGGCCTTGCTGTCAAAAATTGCAATGATATGCACCTGGTAAACAGGTGCAGAAAAATTGGTCTTTGGGTGTCTTTGGTGCCTTCACACCATAACCCTTTAGAGGTACTCTTGATGAAAGCAAGAATTGGCCTTGCTGTCAAAAACTGCAATGATATGCACCTGTCAAACCTACACCAAAACATTTCTTACAGATGAAATCAACAGCCACAAAGCTAGGCAGCCTAGACAGTCTTTCAGAGATTCCAGATCCAGAAAGCACTTAATCATTAACATCAGCATCAGGAGCTTGATAGCTGCTGCTAATCCAGGACTGATTCATTTTGATAAATGTCAGCTGGTCCACGGAGTCTGTGGACAGATTCACTCTCTTACCTATCACAAAACCTCCATCGGCACTGAATACCCGTTGGGAAAGCACTCTGGATGCAGGGCAGCTCAGCAGCTCTATTGCATACTGGGCAAGTTCTGGCCAGTGGTCTATTCACACGATCCAGTAACCCAGTGAATTGTCAACTGGAAAGCTCTCCGTATCTGTTTTCACCCCTAGATAATCTCCTACCATAGGATGAAGATGCTGCCGATGAGATGTGGTAGCTGACATCCCTGGGCGCCGAGTACTAAAAGAAATTTGAAATGCATCACTGAGGCGGCACCCTTCTCCACCGCTCCTCTCTTGACCAACAGAGGACTCAAAACTATGTTTTCCACCAGACTGTAACCTACCACAGTCAGGAAAGGCGTTACATAAACTCCTCTTTAAGGTGTCCTCAAGAGATTACATCTTCTGCTCCCTCTGTGTGGACGGGATGAGTTCAGAGACTTTCCCCTTGTAACGGTGGTGAAGGAGGGTTGCCAACCAATAGGGATCCTTCTTCTTGATGCCACGTATTTTCAGGTCCTTTCACAGGCTTTAAAAAATGAGGGAGCCTATGCACTGCAAGTTTGTGAAGGCATAAAAAGCAGACTCCTCTGGGTCACTGAGGTCACAGGGTCTTGCTTCAATGCCTCCAAAGCTCCCAGAATCCTCCTCCTCCCTCTCCTTTTGTATTTTCTGTGGCATAGGAAGAATGGTGTCTGCATAAAGCGGGACTTGAGAAGAAAGGAAGTCCTCCTCTTCCTCCCACTGTTTTGCATGCATCACCACCTGCTCCACCACCTCCTCTGCATACTGTTGCTGGATGGCACAGGCAACATCACTAAACAGAGGAAATGATACCCTGCCTGAGGACGGACCATGTCCACCTTTGCCTGTGGATACATACGCTGCTGTCCCCCCACAGTGCCATGGGAACGTCTGCCTCTCCTTGTTGACCTTCCAGACATGATGGGGGGGTGGGTCCTTTTAACAAAATCTAATAATGGTGTGGAAATGTTTACGTGGATGCACAAGGAAAGTGGTGTTTGGTGCACTTTAACTTACTACTACTTTAACGTACTCACTACACAGACACACTCCAACGCCACACTACAATATACTGCAGTACAACTGCACTGACGCACTGCAATATACTGTGGTAAACATGCACTATCACACTGAAATATACTGTGTTAAACGTGCAGTAACGCACTGAAATATACTGCGTTAAACGTGCAGTAACGCACTGATATGTACTGTGTTAAACGTGCAGTAATGTACTGATACAGTATATACTGCGTTAAATGTGCAGTAATGTACTGATATGTACTGCGTTAAACGTGCAGTAATGCACTGAAATGTACTGTGTTAAATGTGCAGTAACGCACTGATATATACTGCGTTAAATGTGCAGTAATGTACTGAAATATATTGCGTTAAATGCGCAGTAACGCCCTGATATATACTGCGTTAAACGCGCAATAACGCACTGAAATATACTGCGTTAAATGTGCAGTAACGCCCTGATATATACTGCGTTAAATGTGCAGTAACACACTGATATATACTGTGTTAAACGTGCAATAAAGCACTGATATACAGTATCTCACAAAAGTGAGTTCACCCCTCACATTTTTGTAAATATTTTATTGTACCTTTTCATTTAACAACACTGAAGAAATGACATGTTGCTACAATGTAAAGTAGTGAGTGTACAGTTCGTATTAATGTACTGTTCGTTCGCAGTAATGTACTGATACAGTATATACTGCGTTAAATGTGCAGTAACACACTGATATATACTGCGTTAAACATGCAATAACGCACTGAAATATACTGCGTTAAATGTGCAGTAACGCCCTGATATATACTGCGTTAAACGTGCAATAACGCACTGAAATATACTGCGTTAAAGGTGCAGTAACGCCCTGATTTATACTGCATTAAACGTGCAGTAACGCACTGATATACAGTATCTCACAAAAGTGAGTTCACCCCTCACATTTTTGTAAATATTTTATTGTACCTTTTCATTTAACAACACTGAAGAAATGACACGTTGTTACAATGTAAAGTAGTGAGTGTACAGTTCGTATAACAGTATATATTTGCTGTCCCCTCAAAATAACGCAACACACAGCCATTAATGTCTAATCCGCTGGCAACAAAAGAGAGTACGTCCCTAAGTGAAAATGTCCAAATTGGGCCCAATAAGCCATTTTCATTAGCCACATGAAAAGAAATAATAAAATATTTACAAAAATAATGGCTAATTGGGCCTAATTTGGACATTTTCACTTAGAGGTGTACTCACTTTTGTTGCCAGTGGTTTAGACAATAATGACTGTATGTTGAGTTATTTACACTGTTTTACAAGCTGTACACTCACTACTTTACATTGTAGCAAAGTGTCATTTCTTCAGTGTTGTCACATGAAAAAATATAATAAAATATTTACAAAAATGTGAGGGGTGTACTCACTTTTGTGAGATACTGTATACTGCATTAAATGTGCAGTAACATACAGATATATACTGCATTAAATGTGCAGTAACGCACTGATATATACTGCGTTAAACATACAGTAGTGCACTGAAATATACTGCATTAAACGTGCAGTAACGCACTGATGTATACTGCAGGAATTCTGCCCTGACAAATTCAACTGACAGTAAAGTAAAAATGAATGGTCACACTACACTCACAAAAACTGACACTAAAGTAAAATTGAATGGTCACACTACACTCACAGTGAACTATCACTAGATTCACACTAAACAGATATTCTACACTGACAATAGAATCACAATAGCACACTATAGCAAACTAATTCGCTAGTAGAGCAGAACAAATTCCTGTTCTACCTCTCTCCACGCCAATATCACACTGCAAATGGCTGCTATGGGGAGAATATTTTTATAGTGTGGGGCTGGACTAAGAGCAATAAACCATGATTAGATAGAGCCATCATTACTTTCTCCAATCATGTCTCTGACATTGCTATGTGCCCTGATTGGGCAAAGATTTCATTGCTTCAGCCAGGGCTGATCCGAGGGTCACAGGTGCCTGGGTGCAGAAATATTTTTGGTGCCCCCACATGGGCGTGATCATCTTACTAACTCCTCCCTTTTACTGTTTCTATGGCAACAACTCCACCTCTCCATCTGTAAGCCCCACCACTTTGCTTTGACAATAACTTGGTTAACGGCTTTGACAAGTCAAAATAAATGTTTTATTTATTGACACAGTGGCTGCGTTTGATGGCACAGTGGCTGCATTTAATGGCACAGTGGCTGCGTCTGATGGGCACAGTGGCTGTGTTTGATGGGCAGTGTCAGATTTTGATGGGCACAGTGGGCGTTTGATGGGCACAGTGGGAGCTTTTGATGGGCACAGTGGCAGCTTTTGATGGGCACAGTGGGCATTTGATGGGCACAGTGGCTGCTTTTGATGGCACAGTGGCTGCGTTTGATGGGCACAGTGGCTGCATTTGATGGCACAGTGGCTGTGTTTGATGGGCACAGTGGCTGTGTCTGATGGGCACAGTGGCTGTGTTTGATGGGCACAGTGTCAGCTTTTGATGGGCACAGTGGGCATTTGATGGGCACAGTGGCTACGTTTTATGGCACATTGGCTGCGTTTTATGGCACATTGGCTGTGTTTAATGGCACAGTGGCTGTGTTTGATGGGCACAGTGTAAGCTTTTGATGGGCACAGTGGGCGTTTGATGGGCACAGCAGCTGTGTTTAATGGCACATTGGCTGCGTTTGATGGCACAGTGGCTGCGTTTGATGGCACAGTGGCTGCGTTTGATGGCACAGTGGCCGTGTTTGATGGGCACAGTTGCTGTGACTAATGGGCACAGTGGCTGTGTTTGATGGGCACAGTGTCAGCTTTTGATGGGCACAGTGGGCATTTGATGGGCACAGTGGCTACGTTTTATGGCACATTGGCTGCGTTTTATGGCACAGTGGCTGTGTTTAATGGCACAGTGGCTGTGTTTGATGGGCACAATGTCAGCTTTTGATGGGCATAGTGGCAGCTTTTGATGGGCACAGTGGGCGTTTGGTGGGCATAGTGGCTGCATGTAATGGCACATTGGCTGCATTTTATGGCACAGTGGCTGCGTTTTATGGCACAGTGGCTGTGTTTGATGGGCACAGTGTCAGCTTTTGATGGGCACAGTGGCTGCGCTTTATGGCACAGTGGCTGTGTTTGATGGGCACAGTGTCAGCTTTTGATGGGCACAGTGTCAGCTTTTGATGGGCACAGTTGCTGCATTTGATGGCACAGTGGCTGTGTTTGATGGGCAGTGTCAGCTTTTGATGGGCACAGTGGGCAATTGATGGGCACATTGGTTGCGTTTTATGGCAGAGTGGCTGCGTTTTATGGAACATTGGCTGCGTTTTATGGCACAGTGGCTGTGTTTGATGGGCACAGTGTCAGCTTTTGATGGTACAGTGGCAGCTTTTGATAGGCAGAGTGGCAGCTTTTGATGGGCACAACAGTGGCTGTGTTTTATAGGCACAACAGTGGCTGTGTTTGATAGGCAACAAAGTGGCTGTGTTTGATGGGCACAACAGTGGCTGTGTTTGATGGGCAAAACAGTGGCTGTGTTTGATGGGCAAAACAGTGGCTGTGTTTGATGGGCACAACAGTGGCTGTGTTTGATGGGCAAAACAGTGGCTGTGTTTGATGAGCATAACAGTGGCTGTGTTTGATGGGCATAACAGTGGCTGTGTTTGATGGGCACAACAGACTTACTTGCAAACAAGTTCCTTGACCGGTCTGGACGCTGGTGCAGTGCAGGGATGGAGTCACTCAATGTAACTCACAGCAAGGCAGGCAGCCGAGCGGCCGGCAATTTTAGCAAGTGAAGTGAGCAACCAGTGTGTGCAAGTCAGCTTCGGCGCCCCTCTTCTGCAAACAAATTACAGCACTGGGGTGCGGTGCACCCTGTGCACCCCGGCCAGGATCGGCCCTGGCTTTAGCCAATCAGGGCTTACAATGCACTGTGCGGTGGTGTCATTGGTGAGCAAAGCAAACGGTCAAACAGCTCCCGATTATTTGGATGTTAATTGAACAGGCGAACAGCCAATAATCAGCCCGATCTCATGCTCGGGCCGAACCATTCTCTCAAATCTACACCTGATAAAGCAGAGGTAGTTGGGCAAGTCATCTGCAGACAGCTACAGCTACAATACATCTGTTTAGCTGAGTTTCAAAATTAACTCGTGTCAGTTCCTGACCAACAGGGTGACCCTAGTGGGTTTCCCAAAACAAACAGGCAGCTCTTGTACCTTTTTAGTGTTCTTTCAGTGCTTAGCCTTGCCACCTAGCAGCCGGCTCTTACAACAGAAAGAGAGTGAGTGCCCTGAGCATCAGTCAACTCACATGTAAGAAGACATTTTTGTACAAAAAATATTCTTAGTTTATAAATGTGTAAACATTTAAAATAATTCAGTGGTGACATTAACATTTTGGATTTTCCACAAGTTCTCTCTCAGGTACAGTGGTTTCCAGGACAAATAAGGAGAACAGCAGCAGAGACAAAGATAGTAAAAAAAAAAAAAGAGACACCATGGCACCATTATTTTCACCTGCATATGATTGGATAATTAAAGTATTTTCTTGAGTGAACATTCTCAAAATCAGCCTTATAGTCTAACCTTTCTTCACCTTTATCAAAACTAAAAGAAAATGTTCTGCCTTTACATAAGCTTTAAACACAATCTGCTTACTGTGGACCTGTATCCAAATGTTAAAAGCCTTGTTGATGTATATGTGATGGGATATATAAAAGAAGAGTAACAAACATATTGAAATACTATTCTTTCTTGGAAGAAATGCTGCTCCAGACTGTCTCCACAGTTGGTCTCAGGACCAAAGCCATACTTTTGGTGATATGCTTTCTGCAGCTTGAGATCTTACCGCCGATCTTCTGTTGAAAGAAGGATTGGAATTCGACTTGGCTAATCCTCCCTTTCAGCCAAATGCCTTGGCTTTTTCATGTGCATTGTACAGAAAGAAAACTGGAGCAGCATTTTCTTGAGCAAAGGTAAGTATATCAGTACTTCTGTTTCTTCTTTTTATTAATCCATAACAGCAAAAATGTTAACATAGGTCAACTTTAAACCTCTTTGGTCGAGCTAGTTTGAAAGCTCTCGCCTCTTAGCATATACCGGCTGACATTTCTGTCCGTAATTAGGTACCTTAGATGAACTACTAAAATGTTGTTTAATAAGTTAAAAAATCCATGAAACATAAAATACAGTGACTCATGGGTTATATAAGAGCACCGTTTATCATCAGTCTCTCCCATTTATTTGGCAGCTGCTAAATGTTACAGAATGTCATATTATCCAATACAATGCCTGTATACACACATTTATGCAGAACTAGATGATATAGCATCTTTCTTGGGGAAATAAAAGCTTGCTTACAATTTGGCATCCCTGACAAGCTACTTACACAATTGATCAAGAGTTATCGACTATTTTTTTTACACTGGAGTAAGCATAACTAGTTTTAATAGTACAACATTCCTTATGACAACTGTTACCTGCAAAACAATCTTTTTCAAACTCAAATTTTTCCCTTTACTTTATCTTCTTCCTGATCAAATGTATTTAGTGCCACTGTAAATACTTTGCCATTTGCTAAAATAAAAAATGTGATAAAACAGGAAATTAAGTCAATAATTTTCACACACAGTCTAACCTGGTCACCATTTTAGCACTTTTTGTGTCCCCGGTAAAAAAAACAAAAAACAGACAGCCTCTTCTTAGAATCCCACCAACTGTCTTGATTCTATTGCAGTTCACCTTATCTCACCTCTCTTTATTACTACACCTATATCTCTCTTTCACCTTTTTCTCTGCAGTGTCTCCTGCCCATTTTCTTTCAAGCATGTTTTATTTAAATAATGGTTAAAAAAAACCTTCTCTGGACCTCTCATGTCTCTCCTGTCATCACCTGGTTTTTCTTCTCCTTTCCTCTAAACTCCTTAAAAAACACAAATATATGAAAATGTCAAGCTTTCTTCCCTCAGACTCACTTGTGGACCCTGTCCAAGCTGGCTTCCACTCTCATTATTTAACAAAAACAGCCCTGACTAATGTTACATAGTTACATAGTAGGTGAGGTTGAAAAAAGACACAAGTTCATCAAGTCCAACCTATGTGTGTGATTATATGTCAATATTACATTGTATATCCCTGTATGTGGCGAAATTCAGGTGCTTATCTAATAGTTTTTTGAAACTATCGATGCTCCCCGCTGATACCACCGCCTGTGGAAGGGTATTCCACATCCTTGCCCCTCTTACAGTAAAGAACCCTCTAAGTAGTTTAACCAGTTAACGAGCGTGCCATAGCCGAATGACGGCTACAGCGGGGCTCGATAACTCTGGGAGGGCATACATTGACGTTCCCCAAGAATCACGCTCTCGCACGCCCCCTGGGCATATCCGTCGTGACCGCCGGGTCCAGAGGATCTGGCGCATCAAGGTAAATGGCCGCTGATAGCTCACTTGTAAAAACACCTGCATCATATCCGGTTCCTCCCTCCCCTCTCTGTACCGATCGGTACAGTGTGAGCGGAGAGGGGAGAGATCAGGTGCTGCAGTGCTGTGGGCTGGATCCGCTTTGGGCTGGATCTGTAGTGCCCACAGCGCTGATATGTGACAAATTCAGCCATCCATCCATCCATGCTCAGCCATCCATCCCTAATCAGCAATAGTCATCCATGCTCAGCCATCCATCCCTAATCAGCAATACTCATCCGTGCTCATCCATCCATCCCTAATCAGCAATATTCATCCATGCTCATCCATCCATCCATACTCAGCAATACTCATCCATCTATCCATGCTCAGCAATACCCATCCATCCATACTCAGCAATACTCATCCATCCATGCTCAGCCATCCATCCATACTCAGCAATACTCATCCATCCATCCATGCTCAGCCATCCCATCCACCCCCATCCATACCCAGTCATACTCAGTCATACTCAGCCATACCCAGTCAAACTCAGCCATACTCAGCCATACCCAGCCATACTCAGCCATACCCAGCCATACTCAGCCGTACCCAGCCATACTCAGCCGTACCCAGCCATACTCAGCCATACCCAACCATACCCAGCCATACTCAGCCGTACCCAGCCATACTTAGCCATACCCAGCTGTACTCAGCCGTACCCAGCTGTACTCAGCCGTACCCAGCTGTACTCAGCCATACTCATTCATGCTCAGCCATCCCTATCCACGGCTCATCCATCCCCATTCATGCTCATCCATGCCACATCAGTTTGCATCCATGCCACATCTATGCCACTAGAGTGCCTCACAAAAGTGTAATAGGTAGTCAAATTAGATTTGAAACTTATGCCCCTGGAACACCTGATGGTGCCCCCTGCATCTTGGGCCTCTCTATGTGGCCAGGCTGTGTAAAAGTCACCCACATGTGGTATTGCCGTACTCTGGAGGAGTGGGAGAATCTATTTTGGGGTGTAATTTTTTGGTATGTACATGCTATGTGTTAGAAATATTGTATAAATGGACAACTCTGTGTAAAAAAAATGCGTTTTCATTTTCTTTACACATTTTTCAAAAACTTGTAGAAAAAATAACATGTTCAAAAGATTAATTATGCCTCATAGATTATACATTGGCTTGTTTTATTTACAAAATGGGGTCATTTTAGGGGCGTTTCCATTGTCCTGGTGCTCCAGAGCCTTCAAAGTTGTAAGAGGTAGAAATTATATGTGTAATTTATGCTCCAAGAATGCCTGATGGTGCTCCCTGCATGTTGGGCCTCTGTATGTGGTCATGCTGTGTAAAAATCTCACACATGTGGTATTGCGATACTCAGGAGGAGTAGTAGAATGTGTTTTGGGGTGTAATTTGTGCTATGCATATGCTGTGTGTGTGAGAAATAACTTGATAATATAACAATTTTGTGAAAAAAAACCCCAGAAAAACAAATCTTGATATTGCAAAGCATTGTGGGAAAAAATTACAACTTAAAAAAACTCACTATGCCTCTTACTAAATACCTTGGAATGTCTACTTTCCAAAAATGGGTCATTTTTTGTACTTTCCTGGCTTGTTAGGGTCTCAGGGAATGAGATAGGCTGTCAATACATCAGGTGTGATCATCAGGTGTGATCAATTTTCAGAGATTGGCACCATAGCTTGTGAACTCTATAACTTTCACAAAGACCAAACAATATACACCGATTTGGATTATTTTTACCAAAGATATGTAGCAGTATAAGTTTTGGCCAAAATTTATGAAGAAAAATTACTAATTTGCGCAATTTTATACAAGAAACAAAGAAAATTTTTTTTAGAAAATTTTCGGTCTTTTTTCTTTTATAGTGCAAAAATGAAAAAACCCAGCTGTGATTAAATACCACCAAAAGCAAGCTCTATTTGGAAAAAATATGGAAAAAAAGGACAAAAATTTCATATAGGTACAGTGTTGCATTACTGAGAAATTGTCATTCAAAATGTGAGAGCACCGAAAGCTGAAAATTGGTCTGGTTAGGAAGGGGGTTTAAGTGCCCAGTGGTCAAGTGGTTAAGGGTAAACCTCTTTTATTCTAATTTTAATGAGTGGCCACATGTCTTGTTAAACTCCCTTCCACAAAAAAGTTGTATCTCTATTGTGGGGTTACCAGTACTGTATTTATAAATTTAAATCATATCCCTCTCAAGCGTCTCTTCTCCAGTGAGAATAAGTTCAGTGCTTGCAACCTTTCCTTATAACTAATATCCTCCAGACCCTTTATTAGCTTTGTTGCCCTTCTTTGTACTCGCTCCATTTCCAGTACATCCTTCCTGAGGACTGGTGCACAGAACTGGACAGCATACTCTAGGTGCAGCCGGACCAGAGTCTTGTAGAGTGGGAGAATTATTGTTTTATTTCTGGAGTTGATCCCCCTTTTAATGCATGCCAATATTCTGTTTGCTTTGCCTATAGTGTTGGTAAGCTTAATGGTTCCCAAGAATTATAATTTTATTTACATACAAATTACAGTCTCTAAATTTCTATCAGAACGAATGTCTCTGTGCCTAGCTGCAGCAAAATAAAAGCTTAGAATCCATCAATACTGCACTGGTGCCTAGTTTTTTAAAGCCAACTCTCTTGAATTACATATACCAAGCATGCATCAGCATCACAGAGAAACCCATTTAATCCCACATTTTCAGCCAAAGGAAAAGCTGCCTTTATATTTGCTTCACTTGATGTTTTTGTAGGACACAAACTGCTGTAAAGTCTCCCTTACCGATTGTATTTATCCTTTCTTCTTTTGGATTGCAAGTGTTGTTTAGCAGTGTTCTCTTTACCATAGTTTCATGTAGCTATGTATGTTTAATGCCAAAGCCAAATGTTTCTCACAGCCTCTCAGAGGACTTTCAGCATCAAAGATATCTCCTAATCTGCCACCCAACCAACCACAGCCATTGCCATGCCAAGTGAGGTAATTCCTATAATGCAATATAATATTTAAAAAATTACTTTTTTCCCTCCAGCATATAAAAGTTCAACATAACAAGTTGTAATGTTGACGTGACATGTAAAAAAAAGAGATAAGTGGGTAATATGAAAGAAAGTTTTTATAAACTGACTGTATTCTGTCTAACTGTGAGATCTTCATATAAAGGCACCTCATATTTCTAATATTCTCCATTATGACAAACTTATGGACTTAATGTGCAACAATGTGCAAAGCATTGTAACCCATTGCAACCTCTCAAAATCCCTTTATAGATCTGACTCCAGCAACCTAAATGTGTTTAGCTGATATGAGTTGCTGCAGTCTGCACTTCTCTATTGCACGTCACATAGCTTTGTTGAATATGACATTCACACTGGTTACTTTTTATGGTAAGAAAAAAGATGGCAGTAGGGGCACTTAGTGTTTACAGAATTGTATTTTGCCTCATTTCATGCATTAGTAATTCAGGCCCTGAAACGTAACTAAATTTCAACATGTACATGTACTTACATATGTAAATAATAGTCGCAAACTGCCTACATAAGATTAAATATCTTGAATATTTGTCTTGCTCATTATAACATTTATTTTTCTGATTTCAAAACAAAGTTTGAATTATTGTTAAATTACAAACATGCACTATTTCAATAAGTCATAAGATTTTTAGAAGTATAATAGACTCTGCAAGTAAACATCAAGGCTGGTCCAATGTAAAAGACATGAAATTATTGGTACAAGAATAACAAGAGGTCTGCACCTTCATGCCAGAATGTGAAAGGTGTCCTTATTTCAACATCCTCAATCATATATGTATTTTATTATTATATTTTATATATATACATTTAATGGCAGTAAATACACTAAGCCACATTTGCTGTTAAAACTTGGGAAAAAACATATTTATAAGAATCCGTATGCCACTGACCTATCCAATGCATTCCTCAGTGTTGATTCTTCTTATCAACAGGATAATAAAATGTCCATGCTGACAAAAAAATGTATTTCATTTTTTATGTCTGCCAATTTTCAAAAATAAATAATATCAGGTCTGTGTACAAATTATCTCTTTCATAAATCTGGACATTTGAGCCAAATTAGAACAAAATTATCCACAGGGTATTAAAGCACATTGAGTGAGTGAACAAAAGAACATAGCATCCTCTGTACATAATATGAGTTAGTCTAGACTGTGCTGTTCTAAGCAATCATAAAAGGTAACATACCCAAATGTTAAATAAAAATAGGTTAACATGGTTAAATAGAATACTGTAGCATTATTGTTAGTCGTCTTCATATACTTGCAAATCTGCACAGATTTCAGAAGCAGTAATACTGTGAAAATAGCGCTAACTAAATAAAGTTGTACTTGTTGATATTAAGTATTTTTGGAGGACTATTACAACACCTAAGACTAGTAATGAAAGCAGGAAAATTCCAGGAGACACCTATAGCCCAAGTAAATTAAAATACTGGTAGTCTAGTGTCAATAATTTCATCGATTACTAATACCTATTCGTTTGGTAACTTTAAAAATTATTATTATTATTAGTTTTTTGTGCCCCTTGCTCTGCATGCCAGTCTCTACATTCACTATTCCATACCGCCATACACCATATGCCATGCTATACGTTCCCTATTCCACACCGCTGCATTCCACATTCCATTCTGTATATTCATAAACATATGAAGCCGTGCTAATATTAACATACATAAAAATGACAGTAAATGAACCAAAAACCATAAATGATAATTTTAGTGTGATTGATCATATAAAGTCCTTCAAACTCAGGTGAATGTGCATATGTTATACATTGAGTCTGGTTGAAAGAGCACCTGAACACCACTCAGATTTGTGAACCTCCACCACATGAAATGCAAGCTTACCAGAAGCAAGCTAAATCGTGCTTGTGGCTTACAACCCAGCCAGGGCCTTTATCCAAGGGATGGAAATTGCCAACACACAGTGATTCTTGGTATGCAATAAACAGGACATCAGTCAGGGATAGGGCGACTCCGTTATCTGATTGCCATTGACAAAGCAGTATTACTCAAAAAAAGAGAACTCACCGTAGTGTAATATGTAATACACAGGTTTAACCTCCCTGGCGGTATTCCCGCGTCTGGCTCAGGGTAAAATTTCAGAACCAAAAGAGGTAACCCCGAGCCAGACTCGGGATCGCATCGCAGGATCCAGGAAGAGCTTACTTACCTTGTCCCCTGGATCCTGCGATGTCTCCCTGCAGTGTGAGCGGCTCGTCCTCCGCTCGATTCATCACAGAGCCGAGCTCTGTTCCCTGCGAGCGTTGCGACGCACGGGGACAGAGAACGGCGCCAAATTCAAAAAGTGAAACACACACAATACATACAGTATACTGTAATCTTACAGATTACATTACTGTATGAAATTATTTCACATCCCCTTTGTCCCTAGTGGTTTATGCAGTGCCCTGCATGCAGTTTTATATTATAAAAACTGTTCTTTCTGCCTGTAAACTGGAGATTGTCCATAGCAACCAAAACCATCCCTTTACATCAAAAGTGGTTTTAGACCAGCTAGAAAACAGCGATAATAAATTAGAATCACTCGCAGAATTGAGCGATAGTGATTTGTGGGGAGATCCGTCATCAAACACTGAAGAGTAATGACAGCGACAATTCTGCAACTGAGCAAACTTCAGTGTTTTTGATTTGATTACATTATTGAATAGTTTTTATTATTATTATATTATTATTTGGTATAATTATTTATAGTTATTTATTATATTATAATTTATGATTTCGTGTTTACTTTAACTTTATCATACCCGAGATGTCTACTAGACTCTTGTTTGGACAGATTTAAGTGAGTTATTCCTAAGAATTACAGGCCCACAATATAAAATGCCAAATTTCCATGCAAAATAATTGTACCGCTTTCAGCCTGAAAAATATGAAATAATCATACCGCCAGGGAGGTTAACCTCCCTGGCGGTTTTCCCGAGTGTGGCTCGGGGTTAAAATTCAGTACCATTAGCGGAAACCCCGAGCCACACTCGGGATCGCATTGCAGGATCCTGGGGCGGCGTTACTTACCTTGTCCCCGGGATCCTGCGATGTCCCCCGCAGTGTCCGAGGGCTCCGTCCTCCTCCGAAGCCTCTCCATGCCAGGCTCCGTTCCCTGCGAGCGGCGCGACGCACGGGGGCAGAGCCTGGCGGCAAATTAAAAAAAAAGTAAAAATCATAACACATACAGTACTGTAATCTTACAGATTACAGTACTGTATGAAATGATTTCACATCCCTTTTGTCCCCAGTGCTTTGTCCAGTGCCCTGCATGCAGTTTTACATGATATACACTGTTCTTTCTGCCTGGAAACTGGAGATTGTCCATAGCAACCAAAAAGTGTCCCTTTACGTCAAAAGTGGCTTTAGACCAGCTAGAAAACAGCGATAGTAAATTAGAACACTTGCAGAATTGAGCGATAGTGAATTGTGGGGAAATGTATTTTATTACTATTTTTTTTTTTTTTTAATTATTTATTTTTATTTATTATATTATAATTTATGTTTTTGTGTTTCAAACTTTATCATACCTGGGATATCTACTAGACTCTGGTTTGGACAGATTTAAGTGTGTTATTGTTAAGATTTACAGACCTACAATATAAAACGCCAAATTTCCATGCAAAATAATGGTACCGCTTTCAGCACCTAAAATCCGAAATAATCATACCGCCAGGGAGGTTAATAAGATAAAAAATTGCACTTACAAAGAATGCATCGAAAATGGCATAAATGATAAAAGAACTGGCCGGCTAGCGAACACCTGTGCTCTCGGGAAATCAGCACGAATACGTCAGCATGCCACTCCTCCCAATGTGCGTTTCATCACAAACTGACGCCCCAGGAAGAATTCAGTTTGTGACGAAACGTGCGTTGGGAGGAGTGTTGTGCTGACGTCATCGTGCTAAGTTCTTGAGAGGACGGGTGTTCGCTAGCCGGCCGGCTCTTTTGTTTATTTATTGTTATAGTGCTTATCTCACTTTTAAGCCACTGCTTTTTTGCTTTAGATTTCACTTGTTAGTGAATATTCACCTTCTGTATATTCACTTTCTAATTCTGTGTGCCATTCCTTGTATTTCCTATTCCTCATTATCTCATTCCTTATGCCATGCTGTACATTTCCTATTTTGTATTGGCTCATTCAATGCACCTGCTAGATTCAATACTCTGTGCTGTAGATTTTATATCTGATACTGACTCATTCTGGACCCTTGGCTGTACATTTTATATTCCATACCACTCTTTACTATGCTCTGTTCTGTACATTTTATACTCCACAGTACTCCATCCTATACCCTGTGCTATAGTTTTTGTTTCACATGAATCCATTCTGTATGCTTGGCAGTACAAATTATATTCCACAACATCCCATTCTGTGTGTGCATTCCCCATTTTACGTTGTCCTATTCTGTATGCAGTCCTATACATTCCCTATTCCATATTGACTCCTTCTGTACACTGTACTGGATGTTTTACATTTCTCATCACCTCATTCTTTACAGAGTGCTGTACATTCCTTGTTCCACACATCATCATTCTGTGTGCTGTGATGTACATTGTATGCACCATTCTGAACACTGTGCGGTACATGAGTCTAACAGGGGGGCATTGCACCAGTGTCATTAGGACTCTTAATCAAAAGGGGATTTATTCTTAGGAATAAAGCCCCCTTAAAGCAACCCTGCCACTAGCTTTTTCTGGGGATTCTAAGACCACCTTTTAAAAAGAAGATAAATAGCTTTCCAGCAGGACTAAAACTTTGCTGTATTGCAGATCTCTGACTGCTGCTAGTATCTGACATTTCTGGGTGTGTCTATTACCTATGGACTGTGCTTTCTTTGGCTATAGGACCCAGTAGTATAATAGACATGTGCGATTCGTTTTGTACGAATCGAAAATTCGTACGAATTTCTGTAAATTCGTACATTTGGGAGGATCCGAAATACGAATTGCTATGATTCCGAATTTTGTACTAAATACGAAATTTTGTTTATGAATTTCGGATCCATATTCCTAACGTACATTCGTAATTGTTACGAAAAGTTAACGAACCTAAAAGTTAAAAACTAAGGAAGTCAGCACAGCACAGGGATGGTGGGAGCCCCTCGTAATGATAAATTCATCATAACGAACATTCGTAATTGTCACGAAAAGTTAACAAACCTAAAAGTTAAAAACCCAGGAAGTCAGCACAGCATAGGGATGGTGGGAGCCCCTCATAATGATAAATTCATCATAACAAACATTCGTAATTGTTACGAAAAGTTAACAAACGTATTTCGTACGGAATTTCAGACACAAATTATGAAATACAAATTAATTCTAATATGAAACGCAACGAAACGAAATTAATTTATTGACGGCGCACATGTCTATAGTATAATAGGGATCCACAAGAGGAATCACGGTGTGCATAGTGGAATAAGGTATAGGACACACCCAGGAGTTTTGGAAATCAGCAGTGGCCAGAGACCTGCAATACAGTTACGTTTTAGGCCTTTTGTCTGCTAGATAGGTATTTATGTTTTTCTTTTACAAGTTGGTCTTGTCATTATTATCAGTCACACATAAAATGTACACATCATTTTTCTCTAGCCTCTAGCCCCATCCTCATAGATTCATACTTACCTCAGAATCACCACAACATCTAGCTTTTCATCATCTGCCAAGGTAACTAGGGGGTTGTAAAATAGTGTTTGTTTTTTTTTCATGTTAGGGGCCCATTAAAATTTTTTGCTATAGGGCCTTGTGATTTTCTAGTTATGACCCAGTTATCACCCACGTGACATTAGTTTTTGGTCTGCAGTTCAATAAGCAGTTAGATGTACTGCCAGACAGATCTATTAAACCTGCTGTGTAGCCAGTTTGCCTGATCACTCCAGTAATAGCTGGGTTAGGATCCCAGCACAAATATGAAGGGGTATCTCTACTGGAAGAGGGACAGTGAGCAAGCTGGCTCCTGCTTTAAAATATTTGTCTGGATCCCCATCACAGTGGGCTAGCATTTCCATAAGAAGGGCCCAAAATTCTCTAAAACATACTCTAGTAACCCAGAAGAAAAAATCTGCATTTGTTAATTTAGTCACCCCCAACTGTAGTGATATTTTGGGATGATTGCCATATTACAAGAAATGAAATACATGACTTTTATTAGTATAAATTAAAAAAAATCCCTCCATGCAGATATTGATAGACACATGGGGATTATTTACTAAAACCAGAGAGTGCTAAATCTGGTGCAGCTCTGCAAAGAAACCAATCAGGTTCCAGGTTTTATTGGCAAAGCTTTAATGAACAAGCTGAAATTAGATGCTAATTGTCTACCATGCACAGCTGCACCGGATTCTGCATGCACCAGTTTTAGTAAATCTCCTCCATAGGCTGGATCATTTTAGCTGGGGGGGTGTATGTATGTCTAGTGTGCTCTCCTGGTAAATCCTTATGCTTTTTCTCTTATTTAGCATTGCATGGCTTGTCTCCAACTATACAAACATTTGATTTATTTTGCATTAATGCATTATAAAACGTAATATCCGATTAGAACATCTCTAGTTGGGTCAGGGATTGCACATAAATTAGATTTATTACAAACCTGACCTATGTTTACTTTGAATCAGGTTTAGGTCAAAAGTATTTAACATTATATTCTTAATTACCTAGAGAATGACTGTGTATTTAAAATGAGCATAGGCTAGCATGAAACTCACATCTTTGATTAATCAGCCCCCACATATTCCTCTGCAAAAAACATATGGGAGAAGTATTAATTAAGAGGAGTTCAAAAGAGCATATCATTTCATTTGAAAATGAAGCAGCTTTGATTCATTACTCTCTTCTGCTTTGACATTAGAGTGAATAATGATGATGGTGTTTATGATTTTGTTAACTGATACAATTCAATTGTGCACATATACTGAACTCGATTATGAGGACATGGAGCAGTGTGAAATCATCCTTTGCTGCGTATAGCCTTTTTATCCATATGGATCAAACTAGGTACTGTGCAAGAATACCGTAATGTCAGAATGATATGCTGAGGGATTAAAGCTTATTTTGTAAAAAACCCCAGAATACAAGAAAATCTTTCATCACATATGTATACGTAATATGATAGAATATTTTCTTTTCGAGGAATGTGTCAGTGTGTCAGTTGTGCTTTATTTTATTTTATCAAAATTGACTTACTTAAAACAATATAGTTTCCTAGGTGGATGTTCCAGCAAATCTTTGCTTTTCAGTGCTAAACAGTATACGATACATTTTAGTGGGCCTGTTAATGGATAGCTGTCGGGATTTAATTTATTTCTTTACAAACCAGTTTAGCTGACTTTTTAGTTTGAGAATTATTTTTTCATTTCATAGTTTAAGTTGTCTTTGTAGTGCTTGTTAATCTACTACAAGCTTTCTTTGCATGTACATTTTTCTTATTTACAGTAAAAACCAATGGATCCACTCACCTTTTGCTTGAAATTCAACAAAATTTTTCTTTCAAAACAAGTAAATCCACGTTTAGGTAAAAACTGATAAATGGAAAGTCGTCTGCACAGTACTCTGATATCGAAAGCTTCAAGATATATAAAGTATGGGAGGCACATTGTTTCCTATTTAATTACATTTTACTGTTCTTGGCCACAGTTGGCTATTTAAAAAAATGTAGTAAAAATCTTAAAGTATAATCTAAAGACCAAAACTGAATGAAATGCAACTTACCAATACTCATACGTGGTGGCTGCATTCATTTTTTTAGGCTTTTTTTCTTGGCTATCACCTGAGGATCCTGCCGGTGTTAAATGACAATGCTCAGTACTGTAAATTTGGAGGAGCAGAGTTGTCACCCTAGGATAGAAATTATGTCAGTACAACAGAACATCTCCCCCTCTTCTCATCTCTATAACATGAAGGGGGGTGGGTGTTCTGTAGTTTACTCAGGTATACTGAACAAGGGCCGATAATACTGCTTGAGGTAACACTGCCGGCAGAGAGTGCAAGACACTATATTTCTGGAAGAATCAATATTTTTTTTTTGCAGTTATTAGACAGATATTATAAAATGCTCTATTTAAAAGACTCAGAGCTCACTGAGCCTGGGTTCACACTGATGTGAGTTTACAGCGGGTCTGATGCATTTAGGAACACACAGATTCGCAGGTCATGTAAAAAGCATAGTATTCCATGGCTGTGGTTCACATCTATGCGTTGCAAACTCGGTGCGAGGACATTAAAAGGGTCCTGTGCGTGTTGACTGTGAGTGTGATGCAAATTCCTATGGTGCAGTGCTAATTTTATCTTCATAGGCTTCAGTTCAACTTGCAGTAAACTCGCAGCACACAGTTCACATCTCTGCGAATTGTTCACTGTCTGCCTCCTGAAATTCGCAGTAAAATCCTGGTAAATTCACGCTAAAATCGCGGTAAATTCACACCTGTCCACCTCAAAATGCAAGGCAAATTCACACCTCACACAGGACAAAAAATGGATCAAATTTGCAGTATATCTCATCGCAGTAGTGTGAACCTGGGCTAAGAGTTAAATACTGCATGAGTATTAGCGTTAAAATAACTCATGTGGTATTTTTCTCAGAAGCAGTCAATTCACAAAAAAACACACATTAAATAATGCATGTGCATGTGCAAATAATGCAAATATTGCATGCATTAAATGTTTTGCAGTATTTAAAGCGGAGTTCTGCTTAAGAAAAAAAAAATAAAAGTCAGCAGCTACAAATACTGCAATTGCTGACTTTTAATAATCAGACATTTACCTGTCCCAGGGTCCAGCGATGCGGGGGAACAAAGCCCCACTCGTCTCCCCCTCCTCTCTGTAGGGCCGGCATAGTCACTATGGGCGCCCGGCTGTGGATTCACTGCCCCCTAGTAGTTAACCCCTTCACTGGCAGTCACATTTACACAGTAATCAATGCATTTTTAATCGCACTGATCGCTGTATAAATGTGAATGGTACCAAAATAGCACCAAAAGTGTCCGATCTGTCCGCCATAATGTTGCAGTCATGATAAAAATTGCTGATCGCCGTCATTACTAGTAAAAAAAAATTATTAATAAAAATGCCATAAAGCTATCCCCTATTTTGTAGATGCTATAACTTTTGCGCAAACCAATCAATAAACGCTTATTGCAATTTTTTTTACCAAAAATATGAAGAATACGTATCGGCCTAAACTGAGGAAAAAAAAATTTTTAATATATTTTTTGGGGATATTTATTATAGCAAAAAGTAAAAAATAATGTGTTTTTTTCAAAATTGTCGCTATTTTTTTGTTTATAGCGCAAAAAAATAAAAACCGAAGAGGTGATCAAATACCACCAAAAGAAAGCTCTACTTGTGGGGAAAAGAGGACGTCAATTTTGTTTGGGAGCCACGTCGCACGACTGCGCAATTGTCAGTTAAAACAGCGCAGTGCCGAATCGCAAAAAGCGCTCTGGTCTTTGGCCAGCCAAATGGTCCATGGCTTAAGTGATTAAAATTGTTGCCTTTTTTTCTGCTTTCCAAAGTTGATATCTAAAATGTGTTGCAGTGTTTGGCATTACCACAGTATGTTAAATGTTCTTTTATTTCAGTTGAAATGTTAGCTTTTTAAATGCCAGGCTCCCTGCTTGGTCCAGGATGCTGATATTACTAACCAGACAATTGCAAGTGATCACAATAGCCACTTGTCTCCTACTTTTATTTGGACACCTAGATGTATTTTCAAGTATAAAAAAGTGGATGACATTGTGGGGAACGCACTAGAGAAGATTTTTCCTGATTTCGGTATTTAAACCCTTCTTCAATCGCATAAAACCTTCTAATGGGAATAATTCACAAGTGGTGGATATGTTAGGATCAAGCCGATCAATGCCAAATTTACTTCATTTTTTTATTCCCTTGCTAGTTAATAACCCCCCATTATAGAGTCCCATATGAAAGAAAGCTTTTTTGATTTTCTTTAATATTTCTAATATGGCTTTTTTTTTTTTTTTGGCACAGTACCTCCTGAAAAACCAACCAATATTACCTGCTGGTCGAAGAATATGAAAGACCTTACCTGCAAGTGGGTTCCAGGTAGTGAAGGAGAAACCTACCTACACACCAACTATACCCTGAAATACAAGCTCAGGTACTGTGCAAGTGGGACAATGTAAGAAACGTGTTTACAAGTCTTATGCCCCGTACACACGGTCGGACATTCCGACAACAAGATCCTAGGATTTTTTCTGACGGATGTTGGCTCAAACTTGTCTTGCATACACACGGTCACACAAAGTTGTCGGAAAATCCGATCATTCTGAACGCGGTGACGTAAAACACGTACGTCTGGACTATAAACGGGGCAGTAGCCAATAGCTTTCATCTCTTTATTTATTCTGAGCATGCGTGGCATTTTGTGCGTTGGATTTTTGTATACACGATCGGAAATTCCGACAATGGATTTTGTTGTCGGAAAATTTTATAGCCTGCTCTCAAACTTTGTGTGTCGGAAAATCCGATGGAAAATGTGTGATGGAGCCCACACACGGTCGGAATTTCCGACAACAAGGTCCTATCACACATTTTCCGTCGGAAAATCCGACCGTGTGTACGGGGCATAAGTGTACAAAGTCAGTTGTTATTTCTTCAGCCCATATTGCTGATAGATCAGTTATGGTTACATAGTCACATAGTTAGTAAGGTTGAATAAAGACACCAGTCCATCCAGAGTGAGTGTGGGTGCGTGTCTACAATCATCCCTATTTTTTTTATTTAAGGTACCCATATAGTGCAGCCAATTCACACAACACTCTGCACATACATCGTACACCCACATCAGTCCCTACCCTCAAGGAACCCACAATCCAAGGTCCCCAACTCACATTCATATACTAGGGCCAATTTTTGAACAGAAGCCAATTAACCTACCAGCATGTCTTTGGAGTGTGGGAGGAAACCGGAGTACCTGGAGGAAACCCACGCAGGCACAGGGAGAACATGCAAACTCCAGGCAGGTAGTGTCGTGGTTGGGATTCAAACCAGCGACCCTTTTTACTGCTAGGCGAGAGTGCTAACCACTGCACCACTGTGCTGCCCAAATTTGGTTTAATTCTAAGGGCAGTACACCAGCTGTTTAAATGCATTCTCTAGAATGCACTGCGAAACAAGTATATGGAACAGTGCAATCTGTTTGCACTGAAGAGTTAAAAGAAATGTTGACACCTTTACATTGTCCTATACCAGGTCTTTTCACGCATCAGCAGAAATTGGCCTCATACTTTTTTATATCTGCCAAGCAAACTATAGCCCAGGCCTGGAAGACTCTGTTGCTTTTCTGGGAGTAAAAGCCAAAATGACTGCTCTGATTGTGGATGAGCAGATGTCTAGTATTTTTAAGGATTCGCATGCAAAATTCTTAAAAGTTTGGGCCCCTTAGATGATATACTCCTGCCCGTCTCTGCCCCCGACTAGCTATGGTCGACTGTAAACTTTGCTTGTTCAGGTCCCGCGTCCGTGGTACTCGCCCTCACCTGGGGCCTTTCTCTCTCTTTCTTTTTCTTCTTTCCCCTTTTTATTTCCCCTCTGTCTTTTTTTTCCTCTTCGTTCTTGATATGACGACTATTATATGGAGACTGATTTCCCTTAGGGGACAATACAGTGTAAATTGTGCTATTTGCCTTTCCTCTACCCTGACCCTTTTGGGTCCTGGCAACAGTTTATAGTTATGTTAATAATTCTACTTACATACGCCCCATCTTTTGTATGTGCCTGTTCAATATTGTCCCTGCGTGGGAAAACCATGGCTTGTCATACTCTCTCGAAACTTAATAAAAATATTGAAACAGAAAAGAAATGCTGACATCTAAACATTTTTTACCTTAATGCAAGGAATGCTTTAAGGTAAAAAAATGTTTAGGCTTTACAACCACTTTAAGTTTTGCTTTTATATTCTACTTAAGCAATCAAAGCTGTAAATATTTAACAAGACCTAATCAGGTAAGGAATGATTTTTTTATTTTTCCAAGATTGGTTAAGATAAACCTGGTGCAAAAGTAATAAGGCAAAAGATTTAGCAAACAACTCAAAAGATACATATATATATTTTACTTTAGAATGTATCCCTTCAGGGTCACCCAGAGCACACTGAAATGTCTCCATCACCTCATAATGGAGAATAGTCCTGCCCTCCTTTAACCGCATGCCACAATTACACTATTGGCAGACTTTGGCATTGTCAAATGGAAAGAATGCCAAAAGCATTTGTGTAACCCATCATAAAGTCCAAAAATTGTCAACCTTAATTCAAACCCAATTGAATTCTATGGGGCAGGTTGTGCAGAAATCTTAAAAATCAGTTGTGGGCATTTTTATGACTAATAGGCTACAATTTGTCAAAAGGAGGGCATTGGGAGTTGGGCACTGCCATGGAGGGCACATCCTAACACAAAGATACATTAAAAAAAATATGGTTTAGCAGGGAGAGGGTCCTCTTTTGATTTATAAATATAATTTTTTTTATTTCTCATAATGGAAACATGAATAAGAACATGGTACAAAATGAAAATAAAGTAGTATGTATAAGAGCAGTCAATATCAACAGAAGAGAAGGTCAATCCTTATTGTTTTTCAGGTGAAATATAATATATAAAATATCAAACAGAATGAGAAAGTAAACAAAAAAATCCCTAACTGGAGAATATAGTCATATAGCTAAAAAAATTCAGGCCTGTACAACATGAATGATAAGTAAGAAAGTGGGAGAAGAAAATCGCTGGTCTCTCCATCCTTCAAGCCAGGCATCTAGCACAAACATTCCACTGAAGTGAGTTGATCATATGGATTCTTTCTAGGGTAGGTCCTCCTTAAGGTGCCATAGTTCCCAAACCTTATCACAGTGCTAAAGAGTGCCATTTATATGTGCCATGAGATTCTCCATCAATTTAAGATTGTTCCTGCATGTAATTAAGTGCTACCAGACACCACTTCCAGTGAGTATTTGAGGAAAAAAGTGAAAGAAGATTTTTGGCTGTCTTAGAGGGAGCTGGTGGAGGAAGGCCCAAGAGGAAAATTTGGGGGGGGGGGGGGGGGTGTTAAAGTGAATATTACATTAAAAATTCAATTAAGAAGAGTGTGGATCGTTCCCAGAAGAGTTTAAAAAGTAGTCACTGCCAGAATATGTATTAAATAGAACCCCTCTCCCTCTTGCATCTCCAACAGTTTTCACTTATCAGAGTTTGGTATCAGTGGTAGAGTATTTTATAAAGCTTTTCCTTTTAAAGGGTGCAAAACTTTTTGCCACCTGGGACCAGATGCCCTGCCATGCTTAGAGGCATATCTATTCCTCCAGAAGTTTCTACCAATTACAGATATAGGAGTGCTACCCTGTTGTATGGAGGGAGAGGGCATTCAATATTTTGTAGATGTCTGATATCAATGGCCTCTAGGAAGGTCCCTTTCAATGAACAAGAATTGCAAAGCATGCATAATGGTTTGGCATAATATTGGATCTGAAACTATCCATACAATGCACTACTTGGGAAGTTAAACTTATCTTGGAGATTCATGAAAGAGAGCAATCTTCTAGTCGTAGCGTCTACCAGGCGTCCAAATTGAAAAAAGGCCTAAGTCTTCAAGCGAGGTCATGGATGGAGCCGGCTGTCAAGGATTTTAGGGTTGAACTAGAAGGTCAAAGAATATTGATTGTTTACAGTCCTCCAGAGGCCACACAGGAATGACATAGTGTTTTTCGAGCCTGAAGTGTCCTACAGTGGTATTTGCATTCCACAGTCGGGAATTGGGATGTACAGGCACTATCCAAAGCTTTTTTACTTCAGTCCAGCGATTGTAGGCTTACAAGGTAGACCAGGAGGCTATAGCTCACAGATGTGTTGCCTGATAAAATGTTATCATGTTTGGGAAGGCTAGACCACTTTCATACCAAGAAGCAAACAGAAAGGTTTTAGTGACTTTATGTCTTTTATAGTCCCATGTGAAATTTAGTAAATCTACTTGTTTCTTTAAATGTGCAGTGGGAATGGGTTTAGGTACCTTTTCGCAAAGGTAAAGAAGCTTTGGAACGAAGTTCATTTAGATAATAATGTATATTGTAGATCAGCATCTGACTGTGAATTTGTGCCACATCCAAAATTATTTATACATAACAGCAAAGGGGGTCCCCTAGTGGTGGACTTTTCAGGCACATGTAGCAATCATAAAAGAGGTATACTTGGTACAAATGTATTTATTGAATTAACATAATAAAATATGACAACTGTAACATCTATTGTTAGGAATGTAAATCCATCAGTATTACAATCGTGTATATACAGAGTTTTGAAGCAGTACTTTTTCATCCGACACGTTTCGGAGTCAATTAAACTCCTTCCCCAGGGGTAGTGTACGCTTTAAATAGTTCTGTGTTAAAGAAGATGTATTGAAAAGATAATAATCACCATCTGAGTATCCATCAATAAAGCATTTCATAATGTAATTTTCATATTTGATACACTTACATTAAACACTGTATTGGCTGACTTGACATTCCATAAAATTTGTGATTAAAAACAGCAACAGTGACAAAGTCTGTCTGCCCAGTATGCTCTTGATTCCAATATGAACAAACATCTATGTGTTGGAGATGATGTAAGCAGGTAGAAGTGGTTTTTTTTGCTCCACGAAGAGTATATATATGTTGTTCTCTTCAAAAAAAAGGAAAAGAAAAGCTCAAGAAATGTGGGCGTAAACTAAATGCTTGAGGCTCCACTGAGGCCGAGAAGCAAATCCTGCAAAAAATGTGATAACATAAATATATAGTAGGAGGTCCTATATTAATATAGTAAGGAAGTTGGTTTGGAAAATTAAGTTCATACCTGAAGGTGGCTCAAAAGTTGATGTTCATAGGTATATATATTGATATCTAGAGAGGTAGTAGATAAGATAGGGTATTCAATTAGTTGTCTATTTAGATTGCAAATATTATTTTAAATTATTATGTCCTTACGCTAAAGGGTTGCTTAAAGAGAAATAATATAGATACTGTGATATTAGGTGGACAGATGGTACTAGATTTGCTTGACAGAGACACACCTGTCACATGTACAGTGTATATAGTGAGGCTAGGTCTAAAGTATAGTAGTCATCATATAGTTAATCCTGTATGGGGTTAATCTAGCAAGTTGACTGGGAGTCAACAAAGAAGTCCCAGACAGAGCTAAATATAGATGTGATTGGCATATTTAGGGTAGAGATTGCATAACCAATAGGTAGTGCTTGTTCATTTATAAAAATGCAGATTCAAGGATTAGTTTCTCCAAGTGCTACATGAATAGAGAAGTATACAGGAATTATTATGGTTGTATAGCCTCCAAATAGAACTAATGAGTTTTTTAGTTAGGAGTTGATTGTAATGCATAGGATGTTTAAGAGCATATAGCTATCAGTCTAGTGTGAACTCAATCAAGCAAAAAGAGTCCCAGTTATAGCCACAATAAATAGAAGTAAAGTTGGCCAGCTTAGGTTGGTATCATAGTTGGTGAATAAAAGTAGTTTAACTTACATGACATGAGAGTGAATCGGATCAAGTAGCTGTTCAGGCCGGTAATATCCCGCAGTGTGTGGAGGATGTCCGGCATGGGAATCAGCTGGTTTAAGAAGCCTCTTTCTTCCAATCAGCTGTTGATATCTGATTACAACAGCTGATTTGAGTAGGAGGGAGAGGAGGCAGGTGCAAGCCATGTATGGCCCCCTGAGAGGTGTGGTCGCCATCGCGTCCCTGGCGCGCATATGCGAGCCCATACGTCGGGACATTAACACGCCCACTCCACCCACCGACACAGAGAGCTTCCCTGGCGGGCTGCGCATGTCTGCCAGAGTCGCAACATGGAGGCCAGTCTATGATGGATATAGACTGTAGTCTCGCATAGTGCCGCCGTGGGTTTTGTAACCCGGGCGGCTTTTTGTGCCGGGCGAGCGTCAAGTAATTGTAATAGTGTGATGTTAAAAAACATCCACTAAGGCATGAAAGTACAAGTGTAGTAATGATTTGTGTGATATTCTGGGAGCAAGAGAACACTGGTAACAGGCAAGGTCTCACAGGCATAAATGACATGTTGGGACTTTCGTTATATATTTAGAAAATACATGCTTCAACATATCAAAAAGTTGTATGGGGTCCAATTCATCATATACATCAAAAGACAAAGTTAATGGATCAACGGAATTTCTTGCATAGGGAAATAAAAAAAACATTTTCTTATTGGATACATATCAAGAGTGTAGATAGACAGAGTCCAGCTCTTCGGACTAATTGTTATAGGATGGGCAGGAAGGGGAGGTTAATGGCGGGATCAACAGAAATGTTTTTGAGAAATAGTGTTAAACAACATTTTCCTATTCGTTATATATTTGGAAAATACATGCTTCAACGTATCAAAAAAGTTGTATGGGATCCAAATCATCATATACATCAAAAGACAAAGTTGATGGCAGGATCAACAGAATTTCTTGCATAGGAAAATAGTAAAAAAACATTTTCTTATTGGATACATATCAAAAATGTAGATAGACAGAGAGTCCAGGTCTTCGGACTAATTATTATAAGATAGGCAGAAAGGGGAGGTTAATGGTAGGATCAACAGAAATTTTTTTTGAGAAATAGTGGTAAACAACATTTTCCTATTCGATATCAAAGAGTGCAAATGGGCAGAGAGAGTCCAGATCATAGAATTAATTAGTATGGCATAGGCATATTGCAAAAAGTAAAAATAAATAATGAGTAAAGGTACTTAAGCAGCTTTCACTTATATAACATATCAAGTGCTATATATTCTATGATACCAAAAAATGTGATAACACATCCGTGTATAAATATATATATAGTGATATGTGCTCCTATGTCCACATGCATATCTGAGAGGTACATAAATTAAACATAGCATGTTATATTCATTGTTTATCATGCCATATACAAGTACAATAATAGGATAGTGTAATGCTAGTATAGTAATACCCTAGGATGGTAATAATTAGTAGAAAAACATTATTGTCCTATTTGTTCCAGTCTCAGAAGCTAAGGATAGATAGATGTAACTGGACTGCCCGCGTCCGAATCCCAGAGTTTAGACGAATCTCAATATTATTGTTCCCTACCCACTGAGGAGAAACCCTCAAGAAATGGCTTGAACCATATTGTTTCATTTAAGCCCGGAGGTTGGTTGGCCTTTAATCTATATATCCAGCTTGATTCCATCTGTAATAGGCTCTTGTTCCAGTCTCCCCCTCTGGGACTCGGATGCACGCGGTCCAGAATGAGAAATCTTATTTTTGGGAACTTTCCGTTGTGTACTAATGTGGTATGTCTCCCAAGGGGGAGATCGGGGTCGCAGGTTTTCATATATTTTATCTGCCTATACGCTCTTCTCCAAAATTCCACCTTTGTTTTACCAATATAGAAGCATGTGCATTCACATAGAAGCATATATATCACCCCATGGGTTCTACAGTTGTCAAAATGTTTAGGGTAAAACGTTTGACCGTTGGGGAGGGTGGGATTTTTCTGTGCGAGCATGTATTGACAATAATTGCATGCTCCACATTTGAAAGTGCCTCTATATTTGAGATTTGTTTGATTCCCCTTTATATTCACTAGTGGTGATTCTGTCCCTTAGGGCTCTTTCACACGGGACGGATCCATGATGATCCGCCCCGTGAACATCCGCTTGCTCAGCGGGGATCGCTCCGCCGATCCCCGCTGAGCAGGCAGATGACAGGTCCGTCGCTGCACACTGTGAAGCAACGGACCTGTCAGAGCGCTGCTCTCCTCTATGGGGGATCAGATGATGACGGACCGTAGAGTCCGTCTTCACCCGATCCGATCCGAAATCGGATGGAAAAGTAGGTTTTTCCTCCGTTACACTTTTTCGGATCGAAGCGGGTCGGATGTCAGCGGACATGTCACCGCTGACATCCGATGCTAGAGGTCTTTGGAGGGTCCATTCAGGTCCGCCTAAAAAACTGACAGGCGAACCTGAACAGATCGTTCGTGTGAAAGAGGCCTTAGAGATGTAGCTTGTTTAAAAGTGAAATGAGGCTTGGGCGGTACAAATGGTCCCAGTGCTGGATCGCTTTGCAGCATGTGCCAGTATTTTTCTATGATGTTTTTGACTTGTTTTTGCTAGTATATTTTGTGATAATTCTGATGGTATTGGCATCGTTTTGGTTTTTGGATTTCTCTGAATAGAGTAATTCCATCCTTGATCTTAAAGAGGCTTTTTTAAACGATCGTTTCAATGACGCATGCGAGTATCCTCATTGTAACAGTCGCTCACGTAGTTTGTTTGATTCAATTTTAAAAATATTATCATCCGAACAGTTTCATCTTATTCTAAGATACTGGCTGAAAGGGATAGAATCCATGAGGGGTTTAGGGTGGAAGCTGGTAGCGTGTAGGATGGCATTGCTTGCGGTTGGTTTCCTATATAGCCTGCTCAAAATTGCTCCCCCCTCTCCTCTGTATGCTTCTACATCTAAGAAAGTGACACGTTGTGTGTCAAAAGACATGGTGAAGTTTAAGTTAAAATCATTGCGATTCATCCTCAAGAGGCATTGCTGGAGTAGGTCAGCTAGTCCATCCCAGATGATGAATATATCATCGATGTACCGGTACCACCCAAGAATGAAGTCCATGTACATCGATAGACATCGATAGAGCCTCATCACCAAGGAACATGGTTTCCCACTCCCCCAGGTACAGGTTGGCATACGATGGGGCACAGCATGTCCCCATCGCAACCCCCTGCACCTGGAGGTAGTGGGAGCCATTGAACGTGAAGTCCGTCGGCCCTTCTTGTTTGTGGTAAAGTTTTTTTAAAATCAATTTTCGAATAAAAAGTTGGAGATCTTTGTATATTTCAAACTTGTCTATGTCTTGGTTTGGGCAGAAATTTAGGCCTTTTTTGAGGATCGCTATTTCATCTTGAGACAGTTTATACGAAGAAAGATTGATTATGTTTAGTTCAGTTGCGTTTTGTTCATTGGTGGTTTGGGTGACAGTTAAAGTGCTATCTGTGTGTATGTGTTTAAATTGGATTGTGTGGGTTGAACACCCATGAGGATCTTCTCTAAAAAAGAAGGGTTATTAGGGATGGTGTCCAATGAGTTAGTAGTTGAGGTGTTGAGTTGAGGGATAAGCTCCCTTCTTTAAAGTGTGAGTATTAGCTTGTGTATTGGAGGTTTTTGACTCGTGCATTGATATGGAGGGGTTTGTTTTCTTAGGGATATCCAGGGTTAGTTTTTTCGCTTGTTGTCCTTCAATGGGGTCACCGTGATGCATACGTTTTGTGCTCTGTCCTGTTTTCAATTTGTGAGTGGTTTGGGAGGGGGGTTGGGGCAAGTTGGAGGTTGTTTGTAGGGAAGTGGATTGTTGTCCCTAATGATAATTATTTTTGTTATAATTTGATGTATTTTGGGTCCATTTATATGCTTTGCCATCCTGAAGGCATTTCTATCTCGAATAAATTTCTGCCCTTTCTTCATGTGTATATCTTTATTAAATGCTTCTAGATGTGTTTTCAATCTATCTTCTTTGTTTGTAATGGGTCTCTGGCTTTTAAGTTGTTGAAGTTTGTTACATAAGTTTACTATATCTGCATCCAGGCTGTTGGATCTTTTTCTATATTCATCTATTAAAATTTCCATTAGGCTCTGTGAGCATTCACGCAATGCCTTTTCTCATTTGTCTTTGAATTCCGAGTCCAGACCTTCAAGGGTAGGGAAGATCTGGACTCGCAATCCCATGGGATTTATGTCTTCTTTGATATAGTCTTGAAAGGATCTGACATGCCAATATAACAAAGATTTTTTCTCCAGAGTTTTAGAAAGTCTGGAGAAGACTGAAGAGATTTCTGAATCTATAGATTCCTTATCTCCAAAGTCTTTTAAATATCCCTCCATGAGGGTTTCCCAATTGTCACCCGAGAAATTTGTCATGTTGCTTTAGGTTAGAAAAACTTAGTTTAGGTGAACCGTATTTTGTATTTACGCTTCTAAAAACTATTTTTAATTATAAAAGATATGTATGTATTTATTGTACACAGGTAGCTGCTGATCAAAGGCAGGGGGCGGTATTTTCTACCAAATAATCTATAATGTATATTGTAGATCAGCATCTGACTGTGAATTTGTGCCACATTCAAAAATTATTTATACATAACAGCAAAGGGGGTCGGCCTCAGTGGAGCCTCAAGCATTTAGTTTACGCCCACATTTCTTGGGCTTTTCTTTTCTTCTTTTTAAAGAGAATAACATATATATATACTCTTGGTGGAGCAAAAAAACCCACTTCTACCTGCTTACATCATCTCCAACACATAGATGTTTGTTCATATTGGAATCAAGAGCATACTGGGCAGACAAACTTTGTCACTGTCGCTGTTTTTAATCACAAATTTTATGGAATGTCAAGTCAGCCAATACAGTGTTTAATGTAAGTGTATCAAATATGAAAATTACATTATGAAATGCTTTATTAATGGATAATCAGATATTGATTATTATCTTTTCAATATATCTTCTTTAACACAGAACTATTTAAAGCGTGCACTACCCCTGAGGAAGGAGTTTAATTGACTCCGAAACGCGTTGGGTGAAAAAGTACTGCTTCAAAACTCTGTATATACACGATTGTAATACTGATGGATTTACATTCCTAACATTCCTAAAAATTTACATTTCTTGAGGAATGGGGTCTTTGTGGAGAAATACAGTAATGAGTTTGACCATCTATGGTAAGGGTCCTCCATTTTATGGGACTTTTAGGTTAACATAGAAAAAAATACCAATTCTCTCAATGATATTCTTGGTATTCTTTTTCCTCCATTACAAACTACAAATAGCCAGTTGTTAAGGAGAGGGCAGCCAACGCTTCTTTAACAACCGATGAGTCATCAGCTGTCAACGGGGTTCCCCATTAACAGCTGAAGTAAAAAAATTGGAGTGGGGTTCCCCTCAAAATCCATATCAGACCAGAATTTGCCAGCAATTCTTTTTTTTACATTCAGCTGTCAGCGGAGAATCCCACTGACAGCTGATGACACGTCGGTTGTTAAAGATGCGGCAGCTGCCTGCTCCTTAACAACCGGCTGATCAAAATTTGTTAAGGAGAAGAAGCTCATGAAAACTGCATGCAAAAACACATCCAGAAAAATTTGAAAAATTGTCTAGCTTCAGGACAGTATGTGAGTACTGCAGATGGAAAGAACTTTGGATCTTTTTTAACATATCTGCTGCCTTGTGGCCTGCAGCATATCAGTCGTGTTAAAAATTACAGTCATTTGGGTAACAAATGCACAAGAAAACATAAGACTTTGCACCATAGAGCTCATGGGGAGCAGCACCTCAGAGGAACAAGTTGGCAAGAAAACACATATTCAACTAATTCCTAAAGGGTGCATTACAGTCACTTTTTTCAGAGTGCTGCACCACATGGATAACATGACTGACATTGAATTTACAATGTGGGACATATTTGATCTTATTTTATTTTTTAATAAAAAATGTTGTCAGAGATGTGGGGATGAGACCCATGTCTTTGTCAACATAAGAACAAGGTCCTTTGCCTGGGGAGGCCTGTTATGGTTCAGGAGGAGGACACATGCTCACCCCCCCCCCCCTTTTCTAGTCAGCCAAGCTGCATGCTTAGATAAGGGTCTGGTATGGATTTTAAGGTACCACGTGCTGTTTTAGTGTTTTAGTTGGGTTTTTTTTTGCATAGGGTACCCCCTTAAAATATATACCAGACCATTATCTGGTATAAGGGTCTGTTATACAGTAGATGACAGTAAATATAGGACTTTTCAGAGGCACAGTGTCAGGTGGTATCTCTCTCTGTACAGACTGTAATCTATCCCCATCTGCATCAGGACTGCCCAACACACAGTGAGTTTGTTAGTGGCTCAGTGTACATATTTCAGTTTTCACCAATCAGCAGCAGCAACAAATAGCTAATTTTTGTATTTATCCCCAACTACACTTTGTCTGCTCTAACACACACTGACAAAGGGCTGCTGGGAACCCTGACTTTTGTACATACAAAAACCCAAAACTTGAGAGAAAAATGTTGGCTTGTATGATTTCATGAGAAAGTGTCCCAGAGCACGAGTTAGCTAAAAAGAAATTTTGGCAAAGCTTTCTTTTCAGCTCTTTTGATTAAATCCTCAGATTGAACCATCCAATAAAGAAAGTCACTGCTATTAGTCTCTGAAATTAATCATCCACTGACACTGGTATATAAAATGCATCTTGTTTTTAACAGGCTGTAAATAGACAGAGCTGTAGACGTGAAGCTCCACCTGATGACTATGAAAACATATTTTATATATAACTAACTTAGAAAAAGAAACAAATATATATATATATATATATATATATATATATATATATATATATATATATATATATATATATATATAGGACTGAATTATCATACTTTCCTTTAAAACAGTAAAATGCTAGCCAAATAAAAAAAAAAAAAATAGTTGGGATTTTTATTTCTTTTGAACTTTATTACAACACTTAGGTGTGGAAAGAACAACAAAATTATCATTAATGTACACACAGAACCCCATATTGACAGAAAAACACAGAAGTGTTGACATTTTTGCAGATTTATTAAAAAAGAAAAACAAAACTGAAATATCACATGGTCCTAAGTATTCAGACCCTTTGCTCAGTATTTAGTAGAAGCACCCTTTTGATCTAATAGAGCCATGAGTCTTTTTGGGAAAGATACAACAAGTTTTTCACGTCAGGATTTGGGGATCCTCTGCCTTTCCTCCTTGCAGATCATCTCCAGTTATGTCAGGTTGGATGGTAAACGTTGGTGGACAGCCATTTTTAGGTCTCTCCAGAGATTCTTAATTGAGTTTAAGTCAGGGCTCTGGCTGGGCCATTCAAGAACAATCACGGAGTTGTTGTGAAGCCACTCCTTCATAATTTTAGCTGTGTGTTTAGGGTCATTGTCTTGTTGTAAGGTAAACCTTCGGCCCGGTCTGAGGTCCTGAGCACTCTGGAGAAGGTTTTCGTCCAGGATATCCCTGTACTTGGCCGCATTCTTCTTTCCCTCAATTGCAACCAGTCGTCCTGTCCCTGCAGCTGAAAAACACCCCCACAGCATGATGCTGCCACCGCCATGCTTCACTGTTGGAACTGTATTGGACAGGGGATGAGCAGTGCCTGGTTTTCTCCACACATACTGCTTAGAATTAAGGCCAAAAAGTTCTATCTTGGTCTCATCAGACCAGAGAATCTTATTTCTCACCATCTTGGAGTCCTTCAGGTGTTTTTCAGCAAACTCCATGCGGGTTTTCATGTGTCTTGCACTGAGGAGAGGCTTCCTTTGGGTCACTCTGCCATAAAGCCCCGACTGGTGGAGGGCTGCAGTGATGGTTGACTTCCTAAAACTTTCTCCCATCTCCCGACTGCATCTGTTCTCCCCCGATAGCTCAGTTTGGCTGGATGGCCAGCTCTAGGAAGGGTTCTGGTCGTCCCAAACATCTTCCACTTAAGGATTATGGAGGCCACTGTGCTCTTAGGAACCTTAAGTGCAGCAGAATTTTTTTGTAACCTTGGCCAGATCTGTGCCTTGCCACAATTCTGTCTCTGAGCTCTTCAGGCAGTTCCTTTGACCTCATGTTTCTCATTTGCTCTGACATGCACTGTGAGCTGTAAGGTCTTATATAGACAGGTGTGTGGCTTTCCTAATCAAGTCCAATCAGTATAATCAAACACAGCTCGATTCAAATGAAGGTGTAGAACCATCTCAAGGATGATCAGAAGAAATGGACAGCACCTGAGTTAAATATAGTGTCACAGCAAAGGGTCTGAATACTTAGGACCAAGTGATATTTCAGTTTTTCTTTTTCAATAAATCTGCAAAAATGTCAACAATTCTGTGTTTTTCTGTGAATATGGGGTTTTGTGTGTACATTAATGAGGAAAAAAAATGAACTTAAATGATTTTAGCAAATGGCTGCAATATAACAAAGAGTGAAAAATTTTAGGGGGTCTGAATACTTTCCGTCTCCACTGTATATATAAAACAAATTAAACACATTTTCTAATGATTTAATGTGCAAGAATTATATCATAAATACTGTACATTTGAAATGGATATATTATAGTAAATGTGACAAGATGTGTATTACGTGTACCTTGAGCTCTTCTGTCTGCAACTTGACAGAAACTTTTCCCACATTAAACTGCAAATTTGTATATTTTCCAGGTGGTATGGCAGAGATAACACATGTCAAGAATATCATACCATGGGTCAATATTCTTGCCACATTCCTAAGGATCTTGCTCTTTTCACACCATATGAAATTTGGGTGGAGGCTTCAAACAGACTAGGATCCATCACCTCTGACATAATAACCCTGGACATTCTTGATGTGGGTAAGATACATTAGAGCCTTCCCTATACCCCGTGGAACTTGAATTTCTTTGTGTTCATTTAGTGTGATAACTTCAGTGAACTGTATATTTATGTATATAAACTCCCAACAGTTATTGTGAGTTGAAAGAATGTCTGTCAATTGCTGACTTTTTTAATTGCTTCTGTGTATAATTTTACAGCTACTTTGAGTGAGCTTTTTATCACTAATGGTGATCATTAATAGTGACTACTTATAGTGTTGAAGTGATAATGGTTCTACTTTTTTATTTTTTGTGTTTTTATGTGCTAACAAAATGTGTTCCGTTGATACATTTGTATGTATTCCCTTTATTTGACTATGCAGTTATTGCATTAAATTAGCACCCTAATTTTCACTTTGCTAAAGTAAAAAAGCAAAGTGCAGTAACCCAAAAGCTATTGCGAAGATAAATATCATTGGTTGCTGTAGGCAAGGTGTTTGCCTATCACATGGAAAGAGAGTGGCAGCTCGCACACAACTTTTAACAACAGGTATCCACCTGAGAACCAGATCTGCTCACTCCAAATCTACCAGTTTATATGAATGTAAATGATAAACATGCTGTAGAGAATTAAAATATAAAAAACTGTTTTAGTTACATCACATCTTCTTGCTCTGTTTTACTGAAAAATGCAGGTATTTGATAAAAAGATATAAGGCTTGGAACTTCAAATGTTAAACTACTTTAAAGATCACTAAATTATATAATATATTGTTTTAAGATGACAGCTAAGCCAGAAAATCTCCCTGATTTCCACTCTGCTAAGGATCAGTGGAAACCAATACCTTCATGTTCGTTTAAAAAAAAAAAACATTTAGATTAATTTAGCCATGATGTTGATAATATAGTGAATAAAGTCCAACAATGCTTTAGCATTACTGAATTATTTATTTTTAATTAATATTTTTTTCTTAATTTATTTTTACTACATGTGAAAAAAAAACAGTAAGAAACTGTGTTGCATTTGTGTGTTTAACCTTGCCCTGCAACTTGCATAAATTAGGGAAAGCACATATAAAGCAATAGGCCACATTTTTTGCATGATTGATTTTCTGTCACCATACATTGTTATCATCATTGGCCTAGCTATACCAAACTATTAAAATAAAAAAAACATAAGAAAAATGTATACCGTAAGGTATTAAGCCTCCTTTCCACACGGTGGTGGTCTTTTTTTCACAATCACACATCCCAGCTCTTGGAATAATTCCTCAAACTAGAGGTTTCCATTGATGAACTTTACACCTTCAACCATATAGACTGGGACTATATATTATATATATATATATATATACAACTTTTTTTTTTGCACCATTTTCACAAGGGTTCCATTGATCCATTTATACTTATATATATTTGTTGTATCAACTTATCTATTTCATTTGTTTAATCCTCAATGTCATTGGGACCCAAGATCCATACTGTCTTTGACACATTACATCTACACTTTGTTGTTTTTTATTTTATACCGCAAGGTATTAACAGAGAATTTGTGTTTTTTCTCCAAGTTTTGGGGAAATAGTACCAAATAAAAGGCAAAACACAATACATTTATTATACTTTTAATGTGTTATTTAGGAGACTTGTATAAAAAAAAAGCTAATATAGCATTCACAAGTTTTTTTTTTTTTACAGCCACAGAATTGAAGCAAAAAGAATTATTATACTTTTATTCCTTTTGTTTGTATTAGGCAAGAAAAAAGGCTTGCCTGGTATTTTTTCATTAGGTCAAACTAACATATTAATATAAAGATGTATCACAGGTTGCATCCAGGGCCATTCTACATACTAGATCAGTCTTTCCAATATCTATGTCATAAAAAAGAAAAGGCAGGATAGTGCAGATCTCAAACCACTTTTTAAAAAAAAAACTTGTGAAAATACACTCACATGGTGGAAAGGGTAAAAGGGCTTTTCCACTATACAAAAACACCTCAGCAAAATGGTGTCCTAGCTCCACCCTAGGTAATGACGTTACCACCCACCTAACACGTTCTGCCCAATCAGCTTTCTCTCTACTACCAATGGAGGGTGGGGGGATGGGCACTAAGGGATTTTTTTATACAGAATTTATTTGAACTGTCATGAATGGGTTAAATTCATAACTGCTGTGATTCATATAGTGATTCTGTGATTGGCCCACAGCTATCACATGGTACTAGGTGCTGTGGTTGGCCCAAGTACCGTGTGATAGCTGTGAGCCAATCACAGCATCACTATAGTAATCACAGCTGTCATTAGGGTTGCACCGATACTAGTACCGAGTATTTTCCTGAGTACTTGTACTCGGGCAAATGCTCAGATGCCTAATCCAATACCTGGGCAGTCAGGGGATGATCGGTGCGGCGGTGGAGGGAGTTACAATTACTGATCTCCCTGCATAGATTTCAATAAAGTAGCTGACAGCCGCTTCTCCTCCCCTCTGCGGCTTCCAGCTGCTTTATTTAAATCTATACGGGGGATCGGTGCTTGTAACTCCCCCCACTGCCACACCGATCACCCTGACTGTCCCTGTATATTCCTGCTGTCCCCCTCTGTGTAGTCCGGTCCTGTCCTCCCTCTGTGTACTCCGCTCCTGTTCCCCCTCCATGTACTCTGCTCCTGTCCCGCCTCTGTGTACTCCGCTCCTATCCCACCTCCGTGTACTCCTCTCCTGTCCCCCCTCCTTGTACTCCGCTCCTGTCCTCCCTCCGTGTACTCCACTCCTGTCCCCCCTCCGTGTACTCCGCACCTGTCCCCCTCCGTGTACTCCGCTCCTGTCCCCCCTCTGTGTCAATCTTTCAGGATGGAGAGCAGAGAAAGGAGCCAGTAAATCTGTCAGATCCTTCCTATTCCGAATGAACAGAGTCAGTGATCACTGACTCTGTCCATTCATAACTGAGCATCGTAAACTGTGTTTACGATGCTTCAGTTTATGAATGTAGAGGAGCCTCTGTCTCCTGTCCATTCAACTTCAGTGCAGCTGAAAAAAGGACAGTGGAATATGCGTCCTCAGTCCTTTTCTGTGTCTCAAAAGGGAGATGTCAGGGGTCTGTGAAGACCCCTGATATCTCACCAAAGCCCCCCAACAGGGCTCATAAAAAAATAAATAAAGAAATAAAGAATTGTAATAAATAAATATTTAAAATTTTAAATTGTAAAAATAATAAAAAATAAAATAAAAAACACACTGACACCCCACCCAAGTATCGGTACTTGTACTCGGTCTTAAAAAAGTGGTATCGGTGCAACCCTAGCTGTCATGAATGAAATTAATTCATAAAAGCTTTGTTGACATTGTGATCATGTGATTGTATAGCAAGTGGTGGACACAAGGGTCATGCGAGCAGCGTGCTGTACACCCCACCTCGGCTGGATGAGATACATGTACATGATCCAGCCTGCCCATGCCGCCCTGCTGCAGCAAATGCACCGTGGCCAGGTGGCAACTGGGTAACAAATGTTTTTCATTTTTTTATCCACCACTTGGTTCATAAATTGCATTTGCCACTATGAATTAGCTAAACAGTTTTCCACTATATACTGTATACTACTATATCACCTTTTTATAGGTTTTGCAAATTTCTAATAAATTAAAAGCTAAGAAATAAAAATGTATGTATCCAAATCTTCCAGAAATCAAAAAACAATTTGCCCCTTCCCCCATCAGGCACACACACACACACACATACACACTGAAAGGAAAGATAATATTTAAATTATCTAGAACTGTCCATTGACACACAGGCATGACATGACTAACCTCAGGCATCTGTGCTGGCCAGCACTTTTTGGGGGAAAGGTTAGGATTTCTTTACTCCCTGACTTAGGGACCACACAGAAAGTGAGGCTGTTTCTCTCCAATAGGGATGGGCGAATGGTTTGGCCCGAGCATAAGTTCGGGCCGAACTTTCGCTGTTCGGACGTTCAACAAGCAGAACTGACCACAATGCATTGCGGCGCTGAACAGTGCATTGCAAGCCCTGATTGGCTTAAGCAGTGAAAGCTTCAGTCAACCAGGGCACAGAGCACTGTCAGAGTCATGATTGGACACTGTCATCATGACTTTATCCAATCATGGCTCATTCCCGTGCCACAGTATAAAAGTATTCTGTCAATGGCAACCATTTTCAGTGTGATTTCGGCGTGGAGAGAGATAGAACAGGGCTCTGTTTAGTTAATTAGTTAGTGTGCTATACTGTGCTATTTTGCTTCAATTGTCAGTGTAGAATATTAGTTTAGTGTCAGTCTAGGAATAGTGTGAGTGTAGTGAGGAGGACTATCATTCAGCTTTGCATAGTGTGCAGCTAGAGTAGGGACAGCTCAGATAGTTTCACTGTAGTGTAGTGAGAACGTGTCATTCATACATACATTCGTGTAGAGTAGAGACAGCTCAGATAGTTTCAGTGTAGTGTGACCGTGTCAATAATCTTGACATTAGTATATAGCTAGAGTAGGGACAGTTCAGATAGCGTCAGTGTAGTGACAGTTGAACATCGTCTATTTGATTGCGTTACTGCCAGTTTAATGCCATTTACTTCTGTGTGCGTTACTGCCAGTTTAACATCATATACTTTTGTGTGAGTTACTGCCAGTTTAACGCCATATAGTCCTGTGTGCGTTACTGCCAGTTTAACTCCATATAGTTTTGTCCGTTACTGACAGTTTAATGCCATTTACGTCTGTGTGCATTACTGCCAGTTTAACACCATATAGTTTTGTGTGCGTTACTACTAGTTTAACGCCATATAGTTTGTGTGCGTTACTGCCAGTTTAACGCCATATAGTTCTGTGTGTGTTACTGCCAGTTTAACGCCATATAATTTTGTGCGTTACTGCCAGTTTAACGCCATTTACTTCTGTGTGCGTTACTGCCAGTTTAACGCCATATAGTTCTGTGTGTGTTACTGCCAGTTTAACACCACATAGTTTTGTGTGCGGTACTGCCAGTTTAACGCCATATAGTTCTGTATTTGTTACTGCCAGTTTAACGCCATATAGTTCTGTGTGCATTACTGCCAGTTTAACACCATATAGTTCTGTGTGCGTTACTGCCAGTTTAACGCCATATAGTTCTGTGTGCGTTAATGCCAGTTTAACGCCACATAGTTTTGTGTGCATTACTGCCAGTTTAACGCCATATAGTTCTGTATGCGTTACTGCCAGTTTAACGCCATATAGTTCTGTACATCACTGTACATTTGGCGCATTATGTTGCAGTATATTATAGTGTATCCGTGGAGTATGTCTGTGTAGTGTGAGTACTCAAATTAAAGTGCACCAAACACCTCTTACATTGATTAAAGTGCTATGTACAGGTTTCAACTTCTTCTTTACATTTGCTTATAAGCACCCCCCCCCCCTCCCTCCCAATAATGTCTGAGAGGACAACAACGAGAAACAGATGTTTCTTTCCTTGGCACTGTAAGGAGGCCAGCAACAAATGTGTCCACAGGCAAAGGTGGACGTGGTGGTCAGTCCTCAGGCAGGGCATCATTTCCTCTGTTAATGAGTGTGCATATGCTATCCAGCCACAGCATGCAGAGGAGGTGGTGGACTGGCTTACTAAACCTTCCTCATCCTCCTCATCCTCTGTCATGCAAGCAGAGACAAGTTTGCAGTCCCCTGCAGTTGCCAGAGTGGATAAACTTGCCTCCTTGTCCACATATAGTCCTGCCATAGCCCCAACATCAGCCATTGAGGAGTCAGCTGAGTTATTTGACCACAGCATCAGCCACTTGGTCCTTGATGATGCCCAGCCATTACTGGATTCAGATGTTGGTTCTGAGGTTGAGGATGACAGGAACATGAACCTAGAGAGAGGGAGGAACACTGGTAGACAAATTGGCATTCATGTTCCCCATGCCGCAGTGTATTGCCAAGCTGTCTCCAGTGGTAATGATGAAGATGAAGGAGATGGAGATGATGATGATGATTATGATGAGGTCACTGAAGGTCACTGAAACTGAAGGTGAGGAGGCACAACCTCAAGGAGGCCAACATCAAGAAAGAGTAGAGAGCAGCCACCCTATTCCATCACATTATGCAGCTGTTATCTCCCGGCCCACTCCCCAAAGCTCAGCTGTCTGGGCCTTTTTCAGCACACTGCAAACACTGCAAACTGTGTCTCAAGCACATCAAACATAGCAAAAACACCAACCATTTGGGTACCACATGCTTAACAAGGCATTTAACGTCCAACCACTCAGCCCATTGGCAAGAGCAACTAAAAGCCACACAAAAAGGGCACAAATCTGTCCCTCCTCCTCCTTACCCACTTCAGTCTGCCCCTGCTATACCGAGTCATTACCTCTCAGCAGCCTCCACTGACAGGGATGATGGTATAGCACAGGGTGTCCCAGGTCCTAGCAGCACATCTGCCAGCAGCACACCACCAGCTGTAGACTGTAGCCATCAAATTTCTCTGCCCCATTTGCTGTAGCAAATGCCCAGCGTCTAAATGCAAGCTTGTCAAAGCCGTTGGCTCTCCAACTTCTGCCTTTCTGCCTGGTGGATTCTGCCCCCTTCCGTGAATTTGCATGATGTGCTGTACCACAATGGCAGGTTCCCAGATGCTACTACTTTTCACGTAAGGCCATTTCATCTCTCTACCATCACCTGGAAGGGAATGTTCTGGCATCATTGGGCAAGGCAGTCAGCTGTAAAATCCACCTTACTGCTGACACGTGGTCCAGTAAGCATGGACAGGGACGATATATTTCGTTCACGGCACACTGGGTAACACTGCTTGCAACTCGGAAGGATGCAGGACAGGGCTCGGTGCTGCAGCTTGTTGTGCCCCTGTAAGGGCTTACCTAGGTTGGAGTAAATGATGCAGAGATGTATGCTCACCCTTGCAAATACACACAGCCCACAGTAACAGGGTAATAAGCTACCTGGGCTGTGAGTCTGTGCACGGGGGCTTGACAGGAATTTGCCAAAGGATAGTCGAGGTAAAGCCGTAGTCAGGGATTCCAGAAGACAGAATAAACGATAAGCAGAGCCAGGGTCTGAAGCCGGAGTCAGTCTTGGAATGCTGTAACTGGAACACAGGAATACTGGAAACTTATGCAAAACAGGAAACAATGAATTGACAAAGCCCTCAGAGTGAGGCAGTGTTTTATACACAGCTGATAGGATAAACTGCCTCAGCTGAACCAGGAGTGACAGGTACTAATTGCAACAAGATCCAGAGTATGGCCTCAGTATTTCATGAAGAACTAGGCAAAGCTGGAAAGCAGGCTGAAAGGAACTGAGGTGTGGCTCAGAGGCAAAGTAACAGGAACACTAAACAGGCAGTCATAGGTTCAATACCTCTTTGAGCCACTTGGGGCATGACCATGCCTGGCCATCTGCATGGCACAGTAGGGACCATGACAGCCCCCACGTCCCCTTACAGCTGGTGGTGATGATGCCAGACCTGTGAGCTCTACCCCTCCTCCTCCGCCACCTCTATGCCCTCCTCTGCAGAATTGTCCAGGTACACCAGGTACTCCAAGCGTTTAAAGGGCTATTCCCAGAGTCAGGCTAAAAGGTGCCATGCAGTGCCAGAACTTGCCCAGTATGCTATTGAGTTGTTGGGCTTCCCTGCATCCAGCGTGCTTTTCAGAACGGACATTCAGTGCTGAATGAGGTTTCGTTACTGGCAGAACAGGGACGTGTGTGTGTGTAAACCCCTATAACAATTGTATGCCCAAATTCTTGCATATAAGCCTTCACAATGGGCACTTTTGATTTTTGACGTTCGGGTCCCATTGACTTTAATGAGGTTCGTTATTTGGGTCCAAACTTTTACAGTGTTGGGAAGTTCTGGTGCAAACCGAACAGGGGTCTGTTCAGCCCATCCCTACTCTCCAATGGAACTTAGATGGCTATAATAAAAACATTTTTTAGTAGGATTGTGAACGAATAGGAACTCCTGTTGGGTTTTTCATTTTAGGTATAGTGTGGTGCTCTTACTGCTTCTTGTTAGGTTTAGTTTAGGTTTTTATTCTGTCTGTTCCCCAACTGGAAAGATTTCCTTAACTCCATGTCCAGGTGACCCACTTGAATCAAGCTAAAAATAAAAGAAGAGCTTTGAATAGATTTTCACCATAACTTTAGCACATTGCATTCTAATAACTACTAGATGCTTAATTGCTTTTAATTATAGAAATCCTTTTTTAACCGTGGCTTATATTCATACTTTCTTTCAATTTTCTATTGCTTTCCATTTTCTTAATTTCATTGTTCTTTTATTTAATATGCCTTTTTACAACATTGCTGTATTTTGCTTTGCTTATTTTTTTTTTTGAAATAAAAGTTTAATTCAATTTACATTTTTCGATATAATGGCAAATACAATAGTACCTATGTCTTATTTTTTTTTTAAGCCCAATAAATATAGTTTTAAAATCCATGTAATTATATCTCTAATAAAAATTAATGGACTCCATAAGTAATCAAGTAACAAAATATCAGTTTTAACTGGTAAAAATGTAAATTGTTTAATAATTCAAACTTACAATATTTATTGTAGGTGAACCTGACTAACAACTAACCAAACGATCAGTTAATAGGCTGCCTTATCTAATGAGTTAATAATACATTCAATGAACAAATTAAATAATTTTCTTAACTAATTGAGTAAAATAACATAAAAATAAATCTAAACTAAATCAAATCAATCATATCAGTTAGTACCTTTCAATGACCAACAAATCACACAGACAGCTATCAAAAAATATTCATTTTATTTGTCTGATTAATTACTGTTTTAATGAATGTTAAATTGTTGTGAAACGATGTAACAAATTACTTTACCAAAATCTCATGGCAGTGCGATTTGCATTTAAACATTGAATTCATGTGTACCTGGCAACTAATAATTAACCTTCTACTGAAGAAGATCTATTACGAGTTACAAATAATGCAATTACAGTATTACTATTATTACTTCATTACCACATACCTGTAAATAATTAGTGGAAATAATACATGAGTTATAACTCCAATTATAAATTAGCAGATGAGTTCAGTGTCTTGATCATTTATAAAGTCTCTGTCTCTGGCTTCAATATGTTAACAAAGACACTGTAAAAAATGGATATCTGGATCATATATACAAATACACTGTGGCTGCTTTACTAAAGAAGTAAAGCATTTTGAAAGCTTAATAAATGAGGTGAAGCTGTACTGACTTCATTTTTTTTTTTAAATTTCCTTGCACATTACTGGGTATTCTTTGCAAAGTGAATTTTTTACCACATATACAAAGGAAAGTTATATGTTCCTTGCAAAGTTTAAATTCACTTTGGAAAGTGACCATGCTCTACTCCTTCAGTATATCAACCACATCCAATCAGCAAAAGGCTCACCACACATGCTACAATCTGACTGTACAATCTCCTTGCGATCTACCAACAACTATGTAGTGCAATGGATAGATTAGGTAGGTCCTTATATTAAATGGTGAGGTAATGTGGTGAGAAGCTTAATTTGTTCCATCTGACACATAATGTGTCAGACGGCTACAAAATTATAGATATTGATAGAAATATACATTCAATATATTCACAGAGAAAATATACCCTCTTTTTACTGTATATAGATCCACAACTGATTCAGAAAACTTCTTTCTGGGAAAAGATAATCCAGAAGGGTGACAGGTTCACAAATTGACAGTGGTCTGGCCCAAATGTATAATCAGCACTCTTGGACTTTGGTATGTGCTTTCTATATGGATACAGTATCATTAACAGGAAGTGTCACAGGCACTTGATGAAGGGAGTATATTAAAAAACGAATAAACAAAAATGCAAACATAGGGCATACATAAGGGAAACATAGGGCATACATAGGGGAAACATAGGGCATAAACACGAGGTAAACAAAATATGGTATAATTTCTGCCTTCATAGTGAACAGAATTTGTATAATTTTTTATTTTTTTTGCCATAAATGTAAATGTTTGGATGTTTATGTTTACTATCTGGTGTACAATCAGCAACAAAATGTAGCAATGATGTGATTGAGCTTTACAGACTTCTGTCAAAATTCCAACCATGTTTGACTTATTTATGCAGTCACCACAGACCCACCATCAGATGTTCATGTGAGTCGAGTCGGTGACTTGGAGGATCAACTGAGTGTTCGATGGAGTTCCCCTCCTGCTTTAAAGGACTTTCTGTTTCAAGCTAAATACCAGATTCGATACAGAGTAGAAGATAGTTCTGAATGGAAGGTGAGAAGAGCTTGCTGAGTGGCTGAGTCGCATTAGAGCAATGAGTTATGCCATTTTGACATTTGTAGTGTATATAAGACATGCATTTACTGCCCCTTTCACAGTTTTAGCCTTTTGCTTAATTTTTTTATTATTATTTTTTTTTAATCATATAGAATTTGCTGGTACTTTACAGCAGATTACAGCAGTGGAATCCACAGTTTACAAAGCACATTTTTGTTGCAATGAAAGCATAGCAGATCATGCTTTCTCTCTCTCCGTTCCCCACTTTTTTCCCGGAACCAAGCCTATCTCTGAGTTTCCCTGCTGGTCAAATGATCACAATCCTCTGTTACATGTTTGTGTAATTTTACAATTTTACATGACTCTGTATTGACCAATTTCCACATTAATGGTTGTTTATATTATCTCAGTCACTTACATGCTAATGCTAATTTATGAAGTGGTCCTTTAAGGGCCTCCCTTCGAAGCCTTGGTTTGTAATACGTTGAATGCAAGGAGAGTGTGCTTTGAAAAACGTAGTTGATACTGCCGTACTCTACTGTAAGGTACTGTGAAGATGTGTTACTTAGGCCCGGTTCACACTAGTGGGACTTGAGTCGCACAGAATCATATGACAAGGAAAATAACATTGTTTTCAATGGTGCCCATTCTAATCAATGCAACAAAGAATGGGTGCAACTTTGGAAAAAATTCCTGCGCTATTTTGGTGCGATTCACAGTGTGACTTGGCCAAATAGAATATTCAAAGGTGCATTACATAATTACACTTTAAATCACATCAAAATCGCATCCCAGTACTGTGAACACCAGAATCACATAGGAACGCAAAATTTTTGTGCGACATGTTGCAGAACGTACTTTTCCTGCACTGGTCTTTGGTGTGAACTAGCCCTTAACCAGTATATGACTGTAAAATACCTGCTAGTGTTATAGATGGCTGCTGGTGCAGGGTGAGCATGGTTAAAACATTTTAACTCTTGCTGATATTTTTTATATTTATTAGAAGAAAAGTTAAATCTGGGCAAATCTACCTGCATAGATTCGATTGCAGTCACTATTTGCATTCAGTGACATTTGCCGCATGCTCCCTTAATAAATTCATAGTGCTAAAAAAAGCAAAGCTAATGGCTGCCTTCAAATATATGTGAGGAGGGTCCACATCGGCTGGCTGTTGGCATCAAGTGGACATTCACATATTTATGTTTTTAGAGGTACTCCACCACCTTCTCCTGGCCTGATGCCTGCTCGCAATCATATTCCTGGCCTGAGGCCTGTTACCCAAAATAAATAAGGCTTGTTTAACACAGGCTTCAGCTTGCAAAAGAGCAGTGTGAACAGCAAACATTTGCAAAACATTTGCAGAGCTTTCAACAAGCTTTGTTGAAGCTTTTAAAGTACGATTCAGCTCCAGTCTGTAAATGGTAAACACAGATTGCTGATTGTCACTTTAAACGAGCTGCTAGCAGGCTTCAGCACTACTTGAAGTTTGTTGAAAGCCTGCTGAATCCTGTTAGCTTGTTTAAAGTGACAATTAGCACTTCCATTAAGATCTGTGTATAACATTTGCAAACAGAAGCTGAAGGTTGCTTTAATCTCCCTGGCGGTAATCCCGAGTGTGGCTCGGGGTGAATTTTCATGACCATAAGCGGTAACCCCAAGCCATACTCGGGATTGCATTGCAGGATGCAGGCAAAGTTACTTACTCTGTCCTCAGGATCCTGCGATGTCTCCCCGCTGTGTGTGCGGGCTGTGTCCTCCGCTCGATCTATCACAGTGCCGGGTTCCATTCCCTGCGAGTGTCACGACGCATGGGGACTCAGCCCGCCACCAAATTCAAAAAGTGAAAATCTCCCTGGCGGTAATCCCGAGTGTGGCTCGGGGTGAATATTCATGACCAAAAGTGGTAACCCTGAGCCACACTCGGGATTGCATTGCAGGATGCAGGCAAAGTTACTTACTCTGTCCTCAGGATCCTGCGATGTCTCCCCGTTGTGTGTGCGGGCTGTGTCCTCCACTCAATCTATCACAGTGCCGGGCTCCGTTCCCTGCAAGCGTCACGACGCATGGGGACTTAGCCTGCCACCAAATTCAAAAAGTGAAAAACACAAAACACATACAGTACACTGTAATCTTACAGACTACATTACTGTTTCAAATCGTTTCACATCCCTTTTGTCCCTAGTGCATTGTCCAGTGCCCTGCATGCAGTTTTATATTATATATACTGTTCTTTCTGGCTGTAAACTTGAGCTTGTCCATAGCAACCAAAAAGTGTCCCTTTACATTAAAAGTGGTTTTAGACCGGCTAGAAAACAGTGATAAAAAATTAGAATCACTTGCAGAATTGAGCAATAGTGATTTGCGGGGAAATTAGTCATCAAACACTGAAAATAATGACAGCGCCAATTCTGCAAATGAGCAAAGCATTATTGAATACATTTTATTATTTTATTATTATTTTTTATAATTATTTATAGTTATTTATTATATTATAATTTATGATTTAGTGTTTCAAACTTTATCATACCTGGGCTGTCTACTAGACTCTTGTTTAGACAGATTTAAGTGAGTTGTTCCTAAGAATTACAGGCCTATAATATAAAATGCCAAATTTCAATGCAAAACAATGTACCACTTTGAGCATCAAAAATCTGACATAATCATACCGCCAAGGAGGTGAAAGGCTTAAAGAAAGTTGTTCAAAGCTTGCCAAAAGCTTTGCAAAGCTTGCTGAAAGTTTCATAAAAGCTTGCTATTTACACTGCTCTTATAAAAGCTCTCTGAAACAAGCTGTATAATCCTCTCCAGCACTTTTCCTAGCTTACAGGCACATAGCCACTTTGCAGCACACTGAAGCAGTAGTAAAGGTTAATAGAATAAATAAATAAATAAATAAATAAATAAATAAATAAATAAAAAAAACCCTGCAAGGTAAAGGCATAATGTGCTAGTATGGATTGCATGTTAGCGCATTATGAAAGACTTACCTTGAAACAAAGCCCTCCAGCGGCGTGCTGTCACGGCTGACCGCTTGAATGACTGCCTGAATGGCCTTGGGAGTCACAGGCATGACACAGAGCTCTGAAGAAATGGCATGGGTATGCCGTTCCTTCAGAGTGCATGTGCCGATGATGTCACCGGCTGCTACTCCCTAGGATATCTCCTAAAGGATGCATGTTTAGGAGATATTCATTTAACTAAAAGGTAAAAATCAAAATACAGACTTTGCTACCACTTTAACAGTTCAGACTTACTAACTGCAGTTCATTGCTCTTTCTTATACAACTTGCTTTACAGTGGTCACACAAAGGCAGAAAAAAACACAAAAACATGTACAAATAAAACCAAAATGGGGCTGACTTGATAGACCACTTGGTCTGTTTTCTGCCATCACCCTTCTAGAACAGTAAAGCCATCTTCCCCAGATGATACAGTCACTTTAGCCATATACAGTCAGGTCCATAAATATTGGGACATCGGCACAATTCTAATCTTTTTGGCTCTATACACCACCACAATGGATTTGAAATGAAACGAACAAGATGTGCTTTAACTGCAGACTTTCAGCTTTAATTTGAGGGTAATTACATCCAAATCAGGTGAACGGTGTAGGAATTACAACAGTTTGTATATGTTCCTTCCACTTTTTAAGGGACCAAAAGTAATGGGACAATGGGCTGCTCAGCTGTTCCATGGCCAGGTGTGTGTTATTCCCTCATTATCCCATTTACAAGGAGCAAATAAAAGGTCCAGACTTAATTTCAAGTTTGCTATTTGCATTTGGAATCTGTTGCTTTCAACTCTCAATATGAGATCCAAAGAGCTGTCACAATCAGTGAAGCAAGCCTTCATTAGGCTGAAAAAACAAAACAAACCCATCAGAGAGATAGCAAAAACATTAGGTGTGGCCAAATCAATTGTTTGGAACATCCTTAAAAAGAAAGAACGCACCGGTGAGCTCAGCAACACCAAAAGACCCGGAAGACCACGGAAAACAACTGTGGTGGATGACCGAAGAATTATTTCCCTGGTGAAGAAAACACCCTTCACAACAGTTGGCCAGATCAGGAACACTCTCCAGGAGGCAGGTGTATGTGTGTCAAAGTCAACAATCAAGAGAAGACTTCACCAGAGTAAATACAGAGGGTTCACCAAAAGATGAAAACCATTGGTGAGCCTCAAAAACAGGAAGGCCAGATTAGAGTTTGCCAAACAACATCTAAAAAAGCCTTCACAGTTCTGGAACAACATCCTATGTACAGATGAGACCAAGATCAACTTGTACCAGAGTGATGGGAAGAAAAGAGTATGGAGAAGGAAAGGAATTGCTCATGATCCAAAGCATACCACCTCATCAGTGAATCATGGTGGTGGTAGTGTCATGGCGTGGGAATGTATGGCTGACAATGGAACTGGTTCTCTTGTATTTATTGATGATGTGACTGCTGACAAAAGCAGCAGGATGAATTCTGAAGTGTTTCGGGCAATATTATCTACTCATATTCAGCAAAATGCTTCAGAACTCATTGGATGGCACTTCACAGTGCAGATGGACAATGACCCGAAGTATACTGCGAAAGCAACCAAAGAGTTTTTTAAGGGAAAGAAGTGGAATGTTATGCAATGGCCAAGTCAATCACCTGACCTGAATCCGATTGAGCATGCATTTCACTTGCTGAAGACAAAACTGAAGGGAAAATGCCCCAAGAACAAGCAGGAACTGAAGACAGTTGCAGTAGAGGCCTGGCAGAGCATCACCAGGGATGAAACCCAGCGTCTGGTGATGTCTATGCGTTCCAGACTTCAGGCTGTAATTGACTGCAAAGGATTTGCAACCAAGTATTAAAAAGTGAAAGTTTGATGGATGATTGTTAATCTGTTCCATTACATTTGGTCCCTTAAAAAGTGGGAGGTACAAACTGTTGTAATTCCTACACCGTTCACCTGATTTGGATGTAAATACCCTCAAATTAAAGCTGAAAGTATGCAGTTAAAGCACATCTTGTTCATTTCATTTCAAATCTATTGTGGTGGTGTATAGAGCCAAAAAGATTAGAATTGTGTCAATGTCCCAATATTTATAGACCTGACTGTATGTTACTCACTCAGGGTGTTCGTTCCTCTCATACAAAGGAGATCCTCCATAGACCCAGGGGCCCCTCCAAACCAAGCCACAGACCAGCAGTTGAAGGTAAGGAGTGGCAAGGTCTCTCTATCTGCTCCTAAGTGTCCTCTCTTTTCACCCTGGAAGTTCAGCCCTACAGAAGGGCTCTTTAATGCAGCTCCAGCACATCACCACATCTCTGCAGGACAGGGGTGTCCTGTTCCCATTCCTAAAGTACACTGCGCCACAGCCGGCATATAAAGAGGCACTATCTCTACCCTTTACATCACTACAGGAGAGGCAACAGATAAAGAAGCACTGTCAACAAATATAAGAGGATATTAGACTTAAGATTCATATTTATAGCTGTCCTGAGATACTGCGAATGTTTGCTATGGGGAACACATGGGAATGAGCAGATCCTCCATGGGAAGCAGCAAATGCAGTGAATGCGCTTTATAAGAGCCTAAAAAGCTGACAGTCAAATGTGTGATTATAGTTGTACATTTGTCTGGAGTTGTTTGCTTGTTAAGACCCAGATATTTTTCAGTGGGAAAACTGTAAATGCTGACCTGGCCTGCTAGGCAATTTGTACTTTTTTGAATCACTGTATATACACATATTGCCTTGAAACTGATTGGTTGTTTTGCATTTATACTTTTCAGGTGGTAGATGATGTAGGCAACCAGACTTCCTGTCGTCTTGCTGGATTAAAGCCAGGGACTGTATACTTTGTCCAGGTTCGGTGTAACCCATTTGGGATCTATGGATCTAAGAAGGCAGGCATATGGAGTGACTGGAGCAATCCAACTGCTGCATCTACTCCAAGAAGTGGTTAGTGTTCTGCTGATAGTTATGTATCTAAAGGTTAAATGTGACATATACACAGATTCATTTATATAAAAGATGAACATTTCCTTTAAGAGCACTTAAACTGTGTGGAATTAAGGTCTTTTACTATTGCAATTAAGAGTCTTGCAAATGTGAGAAAGTGACAATAATGCTGTACACTATTAGAAGCTCTATGTATCTCTCTTAGATTAGACTTTAAATTAACCTATGTTGACCAACAGAACAATTGATGACAATAGTTTAAAACTTGTCAGAACACTCAAAACCTCTTTAATGGATAGGTTCAGACTTAGCAACATGTTACAGGTTACACCTATATTTCAAGTGTAACCTGTAAAATGTTGCTATGCACCAGCTCCCCACACCACCCCAGCCCCCCTGTGACAGTGGGCAGGGATTAGTCTCCCCAGCAGCAACTGTCACATTTTAAAATTGGTGCCGCTGTGTGGGCCATCTTATTCATTCATAGGGATCTGTGAATAAGGAAACGTCCTGTCTTCCACCACAGCAGATGGCATGTAGAGCTCAATGGACTATAAGCACACTGATCAGTGCCCTAGTAGTCTATTGACACTTTCTGCAACTCAGTAACTGTCTGCCCATACCTCTGTATGGGCAGAGAGTTGTAAGAAGTGTCTGCAGGAATCTGACATTGCATCTGTGATCCACTGATCATGGGTGCAATGCATTGCAGGCTCATCTGTAAACAAAAATTCACTTTTTTTTACCTCCAAAACATGTGCATTTATTTATGTTTTTACAAAGGTGAACTTATCCCTTTAACCCTTTCACCACCAGGTCCGTGCGTCGTATGGACCTTACGGCGGGGGTATCACACACAATCTGGTGGCTGCAGCCGGGTCAAGCTCTCGGTGTCCCCGGCTCGCTTTGCCGGGAAAGGATGTTTTGCAATGCGATCTGCATTGCAAAACATTCAGTGGAGTTCAGGGGAGACATTCTTCTAATGTGGGGGCCACAGTGTAATCCAAATTCAGTACTAACATTCTCTGGGCTGCAAATAGAGATTGTCATATATGGGTCTAGTTTAGTGCATTGAAAGCAAACGGGTATTAGATAAGTAATAACTGGGGTATTGCTTATGTGGGTTTTGAATCTGCTGTTAATTCTAGACACCACTGTAAGACATCATCACAGAAGTTTAGGGCATATCCACAAAAGATGTTTTAGATCACCTTAATTTCAGTTGCATTTCCTACAGCAATGAGTCTTTCTGGCTCCTTTTCTGTGAAGAAAGCCTATGGGACGGGGGCAACGACACTTGTGAGAGTAACTGAAGGTCATCTTCCCACAGCTCATAAGTCATGGTGCCTAAAACCAACTCCAACTCCTTTATACAGTGTAGTAAAAAATTGATAGCTGATAGAAGATAACTATCCTTTGATTGTCTTAGATCTGATTGGTCCATCCAATATTTATACATTGCTAATTGGATGCAATGCAGATAATGACAAATTGGGCCTGCACTGCATGTCTAAGCGATAAATTATGGTAAAAGTTTTTTTAAATCTAGAAGTATTGAAGAGTGTTAGAGAACCTTAGTATCTAGGGCAATCAGGATGCTCATTTCAAGATCCAATTGTATGGGAAGACAACCCTAGGTGCCTGTATTTTATTCTAACTTGCTTAGCACATCTTAAAAATAAATTACTTGGAGCGGTACCCCCGTGAGGGCTGCTGGTTGACTCTATAGCCCACTGGCTACCCCGACTCTGCAGATCCTCTCTTACCTCTGACACCTTGGGTTCCATTCTGTAATGGGAGGTTATCAATGAGAAACTCACACAATGTCACTGAACCACTCAGAAAGTTTACTAGAGTGAATATTAAACACAAACAATAAATGACAGTTGATACAATGCAATATTTAACCTGTAATTAAGGGCTCCCCCTAGGTTGTAATTCAATGTTCAAACTACAAAATAGACCCGTAATGCTTTGCAGAAGATGATAAAAGGTCATTTGACTACAGATATCTTCAGCTAGCCTGTAGTTTAAACTGCATTTGTAATCCAAAAGGGCAAATGAGAGAAGGCAAACTGTAGAATAATGGTACATTGATAACTGGTTAATAACAAACCCCAGAGTTCAGCTGTATGTTGCTTGTGAATAAGTAGAATCACTTCTGTGGAACTACAAGTCTCACCAGCAGTCTGTAAGTAACTCACTCAGCAAACAGTGCACGTTACTGAAATTGGCAGGTGCCCTCTGACCACAATAGACTCAGAGGCTGTGAGGCTCCATCCGGACTCCCTTCCTGATGTCTCAGTCTAATGAAAAGATGGCGCCACTGCACTGTACTGTTCCTTCAGATGGCTGAAATGCAGGGAACTTCCAGATGTCCTGGCACTGCAAACCGATCCGCTTGCCAAGCTGGCAGGGCTGTAGAAGCACCTCAGAGGCTGGCAATCCTGCTCCGCATTGTATAGGCCATAGTCTCCTGGTCACACACACAGACCTCCTGCTGGCAGGTATTGAATGGCGTCCAGAGAGGCTGAAAGATGGCCACGCTGTTTCTTTTATTACTGCTCCCAGCATTCAGTGATGCGCGCTTTGCATTGTCTGTATTGTAGTTCAGGGCTGATCCAGCTAACAGAGTCACTTCCTCCTCCAAACTACATCACCCACAATGCTTTGCAGCGCTGCTTCTCAGGAATTAAAGCGGGGTTCCACCCAAATTTTGAACAATATCTGTATGTATTCTCTTCCTTGCCTAGATGCTGACATGCCATTTAAAAAAATTGAAATCGCCGTAATTACCTTTTATTTTTCTATTCTTCTTTGCACTTCCTGGCTCTCCTCCCGTGGGAGTAGGCGTGTTTCTAGCCTCTCCCAGACTCCTGGGAGCTAGTCTCAGGCTTCCCAGGATGCCACTGAGCATGTGCGGGAACGAGCGGTGAATGCTGGGAGCACAGCATTCACCACATCCAGGAAATAAATGCTTGTGGGCTTCAAATGCCCACAATGAAGATGGAAACCACCTGCAGTGAATAATATAAGTTATTCTTTCCGACGAAATCTGACACAGGTGGACATATTACACACAATATGTGAGTATGTAATGCTGAGAAGAAAAGTTTGTGAATGAACTCAAAAAAAAAAAAAACGATAGATAGGTGGACCCCCGCTTTAAAAGACAGTCCTAACAGCATTAAAAGGACACTAGAGGGAGCCAAACTCATTTGTAACCATAACAACTGTAATGCCTTATATTAGCAAACCCTTGTCTACATATTTATTATGACTCTTACTGATGTGTTATTTGAACATGTTCCTTGTACCTGTGTGCTGCTAGCAAGATCTTGCTTCATAAGAAAGTCAACCTATCTGAAGTGTAGGGTGGGAGAATTATTCTATCTCCTGGTCTGCTGTTTCCAGTGAATTTTTTTTTTTTGTGAAAATACTACTGTACACTGCCAATGCTTATTTGTGTTTTCTATATGGCTCTTATGCCCATTGTTTTGATGATTTGGTTTTCTCTTCTTGCAGTGCTTATACTGTACACTCTAATACATAACAGTGGTCAATGCCAACTTTTAGCGAGAAACCAGGGGAAATCTAACTTGACAGGCTGTAATTCAAATGAGAAGGTCTGTTTTCTGATCATCTGACTGAACTAAGGGCCAGTTCACATCATAGAAACTCAGTCCGGATGCGTTCCAGATGCTTTTCTGAATGTGTGTTTTTGATGTGGTTTTGGTGCATTTTTGATGCAGTCCAATGCATTTCACCCCCTTTTTTTTAACCTTAAATAGGGACATGTGTATTCTTGTGCGTTTAGGTGCGTTTAGGTGCATTTTTGATGCGTTTTACAGCTTTCCAGTAGAGTCCAGTGGAGGAAAAATTTAGCATGGTCTACTTTTTTTTTCCTGGAACTGGAATGCACTGAAACTGCAAGCACTGGTGTGAACTATTGGTTTGAAAACTATATAACCTACTTTCAATGCGTTTTTGATGCAGAAAAAAAACGCACTGGACTGCATGTGGTGTGAACTGGCCCTAAGAGTACGTAAGTAAGAATGATTTTATATCAGTTGAGATTCTCTATATACTTTTTAAAATGTAAAGATTTATTGACAATCATTTTCATTAATAAAGAAAAATAATAACCACAGCAATAATAAAAAGTCACTATAAGTTACTCTATGGGTGTAAGTAAAATTGTGCATACATTATATACGGTCTAATAAATAGATAGATGGATGTAAATTCATGGACAGATAGATACGTTAGAAGGCTGGCCAGAGGCTAGCCTGTATTTGTAGGAGGAGTCTGGGGGGTATATATCCCTCCTCTTCCTCTGTCGGATCCTTTGCCGGCTCGTTTCCTGGTTTGCTGACAAACGTAATTTCCGGGTTCACAGGGCATCGCGTCACTTCCATCCAAGCATTGATGTCTGTTGCTAGCTACAGGGAGGACAAATATGTGTATTTCAAAGATAGAGCATTGCTGCTGTCTCAAACACACTGATCATAATAATACAAATAGGTGCTTGTCAAGGCAGACAAATATTAGAGGATTTGTTTTCTTCGCTGCTGTTTTTTTCTCTTTAGCTTTCACAATGGACACTTGTCATGAACGGGCCGGGGGGGTGGGAGCTCCGCCCGCACACAGGGGGGTCCACTTGCTCTCAGCATGCCTTCATCCTGGGGCAGGCCTTGGGAGGGGGACAGTGAAGCCAGCTTGTCTGTTGCTGGAGGTCCAGGGGAGGGGAGACGCATGCTGTCAGTCGATTCATGTACTGGAGTATGAGAATTTGTATTTTTTTATTCCTGGGATTGAGTACAACTACTGTATAACAAACTTTAATCCTAGATCTCCTCAATTCTCGTAGACCTGCAGGTTATCACTCTTCACAGGTTAATGAAGTCTTAATGCCAGATTTCTTAAAAAAAAAAAAAAGGGGGGGGTAGCTGGTTGGTGGTTTAGCTCTGCTGCCACGCTCATTTCATGTGATCCTGTCGTAGCATTCCTGTCGTAGCAGGGTTGCATCTGGTGTCGTTATTCGGCAGTCCTAAGGGTTGTCAGGACCTCTGCTCGGGTCTGCAGGACCACAGTCGTTTTGGGAGGAGGGGGGTTGCAGACCCTCTGCAGTACTGTTGGCCATGGTTGTGGAGGTATGGGGGGCCCACAGTTTGATTGCGTTACCCTTAAACTCAGGGGGGGAGGTGATTCAGCATCCTACGGCTGCCATTGTAGGCGGGTGTATGGGTAGGCCCAGTTGTCATCTATTCTAATTGGGGCATTAATTTCTGTGTTGGTTACGTGTGGTATCATTAGTTCGGCACATACACCAGCATCCTTTCCCTTCGTCTTAAACATTTCTACGTATCATTGTACTGTACTGTCTTCGCTCTGATATTGTTTCATAGCTTTTGCTTATGATATTGTTTCAGGGGATTCATAGCATTACATGCAGGGCCAGCAAAGGGGGGTGTGTGGGGTTGTTATAATGGGTATAGTTAGCTAGTGCTCACATCTAGGATCTGTCACTTCTACAGATCCATATGGGCAGAGGTTTAGTCTTTAATTGATTGTCGTGTCGTCCCACAATCTTCTCGCCCGTATACCATACATCATACAATGTACGTTCACCATTACACCTTTACTACCTCCCACCACGGTCTGTGGATACCTTAGCCTTGAGAGTTCATTTTAATTAGCTTTCTTTGCACTGCGGGTTACTCTGGCTTACTTACTGCATACACTAGGGTGGTGTTGTCATTAGGTTCATATTCACGCGCTGTTGGTCTTGTAATTTCTGCACCTACATCCTTATACTTTGTTAGGTACAAGGGAGTGTTGCTGTTTTTATGGTCTGGTTGTTTGTACTTATTTTCTCTAGTTTGTGTTTCCTTAGATTAGGGGATGTTGTGCATTTCGGAAAGGGACAAATTCGCATTCATCTCTCCAACCCCGTGTGGGAGTTCAGAGCATGGTAGCACCCTGTCATTAAGGAGTTGAACTATACCTAAGTTCATAGCTGAGTTTCATCCCTGGGGTATCCCTTTCCCGGCCTCAGCCGGGGAGGCAGTACTCTTCAGGTTGTTATTCCCAACTCCATCCCAACCTCTTCTATCCACCAGCACAGAACATGTTTCTATGCATAATTCTTTACCTCAGATTCATGCGGTACTTAATACACTCTTAACGCCCATGCTACAATTGCTAGACAGGATGGTGGTGATCGAAGCCCGCTTGGCTAGAAGCTGAGGTGTCAGCTGTTCCCCCATCTCCTGCTCTTCTAAGTGCGTCTGCAGGTAATTTTGACATTTCTTTACCGTGGCAGCTCCTTAACCTTTAGCGGTGTTACCTTCAGTGTTCCCGACCCATTTCATCTCTGCCTATATCAGGTAGGACATTCTGGTAGACTAAGATGTCAAACTGGACTCTCTTCCAATAGCATCTCAGGACATTCCGGAGATCAAAGCTTTTGCTTACGGGGAGGTCTCGTGGTGCTCGAAACTAAAGATCCCAGGCTTAGCCACAAACTTGGCGTGGCGAAATTCGTCTAGCATTCTGTATTTTCAGAGATTTCATCTGTTCTGTCAGTCCTGGTAGATGGGTAGAGTTAGATCTATACTTACATTGCACGGCGGGTTCATTTTCCACGGCTACCATCGGTTTTGTAGCAAAGGTGGTGGCCACTTGGGCATTATTCCAGGTGGTGACATCTTGGAGCAATTTTGACATGCAACTTTTCCGCAGGCATTTCACCAACCAGGAATCCTCTGCATGTGCTAATTGTCGGTCATCAGCCCAACTTGGATTTTCAGTAGGCTTTCACACAGGCCTCATCACTCTCCCGTCAGAGTCTTTTCAATGTAGTAACTGGGCTTCAGTTGTCAGTGATGCTTCCATTGTCAATAAGTTGCTGAAGGCCAGAAGTTTCCAAGGGGTTTGTGATTGGTCCAGTTCTCTCTCCACCTTTCTGCATGTGGAGGGTCAGGCCCATCGGGGTGCTCAGTGGCTATTTTTCAACCAATATCGGTCGTTTTGCGATTTGCCTGTGCCTCATTCATCTTATATGCCTAGCCTCAATTCCTCATTCCCTCGGTAGAATTTTCGTTGAAGTATTCATCTGTGGGTCTGGCTGTCCAGCACATTCTACAGTTAGGCAGGGGTTCTTGGCTACCCATGCTGATATTACCAATGCGTTCAAACTACTTCCTATCAGCCCTGCCCTCTGGCAAGTTTAGGTTCAATAAGTTTTTATTGTATATAAAATAATTTTCCAAACGGAAGATGAAAACATGAACAAGATCAGATGCTCGACAACGGGCAATCTGATATAGTAATAAAGAAACATACATGGGCAGATCAATACAATGTTATGCGTTCTGTCTTCAATATAAACATAGTGTATTATCTCAACAGCTTTCGGAACTTTTGCTGTTAGTCGTGTTAACTAAAATTCCTGAGATCTGGACGCCCCTACGGGATCATGCTGCGCCCAGATGTCTAGGAACTCGGAATGAATAGACAAGTAATCTGAATACCATCAGCATATAGACGTTGGCGTATAACCGATCTGTTGGAGGTTGTGAGGGGATTGATGTTAAAGAGCAGAATACTATAGGTAAAAAATAAAATCATGACTATAGATAGCCCAAAAGAGTAGTATAAGAGTAAAGAAAAGTGTTGGAATGACAGGTAGAGGAAAGAAAAGAGGTGGGGGGAGGAACAGGGAGGAAGACTGGCAAGGTAGGTAGGAGGGGGGGGGAGAGGGGGGAAGGGGGGGGGAGGTGGACAGCGAGCCTCATCCCGAGTCGGGGCCTTTATTGTTAGGTTGTTTGTGTGGAACTAGTAGAATTTGTAACTTGGCTAGGTGCCTTCATAGCTGTGAGTCTGCTTTTTAGCTTATCTGAAGTGGAGTAATGCCTCCATATGCTCCAGATAAAGGAGTTTGGATTTCCAGTGTCTAGCAATTAATTGTCTACCACTGCTGAGAAAAAATTTTAAGAGGTTGTGTTTTTGTGACTTGATTTTACCAGGTAGTATTGAGAGGAGAGCGATAAAAGGAGAGGGAGTGAGTGGTTTATCGTAAATTTCTGTATAGATTTGGAAGATTTGGGTCCAGAACGGACCTATCACATCGCATTCCCACCAGATGTGGCTATACGTACCCTTCGCAGAGTTACATCTCCAACAGATGTTGGTGGTTGATGGAAACATGATCCTGAGATTCATTGGCACTCGATACCATCTGGATAAAACCTTGTAATTTTTTTCCTTGGTGTAGCACGAAATGGCTGATTTGTGGGTGAAGATAAAAGCTTTACCCCATTCAGCATCGGTTATTTCCCTCCCGAGTTCCTCTGACCATGCTTTGGTGTAGTTGGGTAAGGTATCATGGGTGTGTTCTATAATCAGTTTGTAGATCAATGAAAGGGTGTGACGGGGGGTTTCTGAGAGTGTGCATAATTGTTCAAAGCCAGTCAAAGGTCTGTGAATCTGTTTGGAATCATGCAATTTTTTACAGTAGGCTGTGAGATGTAGACGTGTTAACCATGTTACGTTGGATGATGTGATGCTTAATCTTGACGTGAAAGTACCAAGTGTGTTGTTGACAAATTGTCGTGCTGTGGGCCAAGTGGCTCTGTTATGATCGTCTATGATTTGTATTGAACTGCCTTCTGGGAGAGCTGGGTTGTCAAATAGAGGGGTAAGGGGACTTGGTTCAGTGGAAAGTGAGTATCTTTCTTTTCTGCCGTACCAGATTAATAGTGCATCTCTGGTCAGTGGAGACAGACTAGTAAGAGATCTATGAGTCCGCTCATAACCCCATGGCAAAGCCCGGAGGTCAGTTGAAGATAGGTCCTGTTCCACCAAAGTGGAAGCTTTAACTAGTGGGCGAGGAAACCACTCCAGTAAATGGGAGACCACTGCTGCTGTGTGGTAGAGTTCAAAATCTGGGAGGCTTGTCCCACCTTTGGAAATGGGGGCACATAAAAGTTTGTGTTTCAGTCTGGGATGGTTTCCCCTCCACACGAATCGTATGGCCATAGAACGAAGAGTGCGGAAGAAGGCAGCTGGCAAAGCAATTGGGAGGGCTTGAAATAAGTATAATAATTTAGGGAGTATGTCCATTTTCAATACGTTCATGCGACCAAACCATGATATTGGCAGGTCCCCTCGGCTTTCAGTGAGGCGTCTGAGTTTCGTGAGAAGTGGACTGTAATTTAGGGCGTATATTTCCGAGGCACGGCTTGGGATGGCTTGGGATGGCCGTACCTAGGTATGAGATAGATTTTGATTGCCATTGGAATGAGAAGTTGGCCTTAAGAGAGGAAAGGGTCGACTGAGGTAGGGATATGTTCAGTGCCTCTGTTTTAGAGATATTCAGTTTATAATTACTGAGCCCACCGAATCGGTTGATCTCGGCAAGTATGGATGGTATACTAATATGGGGATTGGTCACATAGAGGAGCAAGTCGTCTGCATAAAGGGAAAGTTTACATTGTGAGGAAGGGGTCTGTATCCCTCGTATATCCGGATTAGCTCTAATAGCTTGGGCTAGATGTTCAATTACTAAGGTAAATAGGAGAGGGGAGAGGGGACAGCCTTGTCTCGTGCCATTTGAAATAGTGAGTTTCTCTGATTGAGTTCCAAAATTGTGGCTGAGGGCTTAGAATATAGTGACATGATGTGGGCTAGCATTCTAGGTCTTAGTCCTATTTGGGTGAGAGTAGCCTGAAGAAAGGGCCAACTGACCCTATCAAAAGCCTTTTCCGCGTCACAGGAGAGAAGGCAGGTCGGTATGTGGTTACGGTGGGCATATGCCATGAGGTGGATAGTTTTGGTGGTATTGTCCCTAGCTTCACGTCCAGGGACAAAACCCACTTGATCTCTATGTATTAGATTTGGCAAAAGAGGTGAGATACGGTTCGCTAGGATCTTAGCATACAGTTTAAGGTCTATATTTAGTAGGGATATCGGCCTATAATTAGAACATAAAGAGGTATCCTTGCCTGGTTTTGGGATGACTACTATTTGGGCTTGTAATAAAGTATGGGAGGGAGATAAGTTCTCATCTATGGCGTTGAATGCTTTGGCCATCAGGGGGGATAACAAAGGTGCAAACGTCTTGTAGAAGCGTGAGGAGAACCCAACTGGACCTGGGCTTTTACCATCCTTTAAATTTTTTATGGCAAGTTGGAATTCGGAGTCAGTCAGGGGGGATTCCAAGTCTTCTGCTTCAGAGGCTGGGATGGTTGGGAGTGCAGTTTCCTGAATGTATGAGGACAGTGTTTGAATCGGAGAGTCTGTTTGGACTTTGGGTGACGGTGTCTGGGGCTTGAGATTGTATAAGGTGTCATAGTATTGACGGAATTCTTCTATTATGGAAGAATTATTTATTATTTTGCCTTTATTGGGTGAGTTAATACAGGGGATAGACCTCCGGGCCTGTCTGGGTTGCAGAGTCTGCGCAAGATGTCTGCCACACTGATTTGCTTGTGAGTAGTGGGCAAATCGCCCTTTACCTCTCGCTACCAGTGAGCGTTGTGTAAAGATTTGCAAGAGGTCTCTCCTAGCGTTGGTGAGTTCTAGTTGAATTTTTTCATCGGGGGATCGTTTATGGTCCTCCTCTAGGGTGGCTATTAGGGACAGAAGGCGTGTGATGTCTGCTGTTCGCGCACGTTTTAATCTAGAGCCGTGTTGGATAAGTTTACCCCTAATGACGCATTTGAGGGCTTCCCATTTCATTAGTGGATTAGTGTCGTCACGGGCATGGTCTGCAACAAAGTGTTTGATGGTTTGTGTGATGTCCTGGGTGCATACTGAGTCTGAGAGCAGATTGTCGTTTAATCTCCACGTGGCTCTCTTTTTTTGTGTTGGTATGCTTCCTAAATTCATATGTATGGGGGCATGGTCAGACCACAAAGTGAGGCCTATCGAGGCGGTAGGTGAGAAATCTAGTAAGGATTGGGAGATGAAAATATAGTCTAATCTACTGTAGGTGGAGTGTGCTGGGGAGTAGTATGTGAAATCTTTAGTGGAGGGGTGTAACATCCTCCAGACGTCCACTAGAGATAAGTCTGAAAGAATTGTACGTATTTTGGTCAGGGAAGCCGGGGAGATTGAGGACTTACCCATTGAGGTGTCAAGGCGTGGTATCAAAGCGGCATTGAGGTCTCCTCCCAGGATCATGTTGACCGTACTAAATCTTTTCAGGCGAGTAGAAACCTTGGAGAGGAATTGCAGTTGATCCTGGTTTGGAGAGTAGACATTAATTATAGTATAGATCATATTCATATATGAAAGTTTTAAGAAAACATATCTCCCTAGTGGATCAATGAGGGTGTCTAGCACATCTGGTGTGAATGAGACATGAAACGCGATCGAAACCCCTTTAGATTTCGCTGAGGGGTTGGTGCTGTGGAACCAAGTGGGATATTGCTTATGGAGAAGATGCGGAATGGTGTCTGACCTAAAATGAGTCTCCTGAAGGAGTAGAATTTGGGTACGGTTTTTGTGAAAATGATATAAGATTTGCCTCCTTTTCTCTGGGGTGTTAAAACCCCTGCAGTTTAAAGAGGAGACTTTCAAGGGGGTTTGCACTGCCATGGGGAAGAGGATTTGATAATTAGGTATACTAAAACAAGGGAGAGGCTCGCTGTCTCCAGGGGGGTGGGGGAGGGGTGAAGAGAGGTAGTAAAGAAACCTCCGTTAGTATTGAGTTGTAGAATAAGTTTAAGTGAATAGGTAGGGAGAAAAACAGAGAGAAAACAGAGAAAGAAAAACCTTGGCCTCAGAGGCCGCATAAAGAACATTGTGTTCTAAAGTTCAGCTAATGCCTCTAAGGGCGCTGAAAATCCTATGTGGGGGGTAGTGGTTAGTCCACAGAGGGGCCCGCACACACCGGGCTACTAAAAGAAAAAGGCAATAAATTTTAAATACTTCTATAACTTTAGCAACTCAGGACCCGCAGAGTCGCATGCGCATCGCTAAACTATTATGAGCTGTCCAGCCGGACAAAGCCCCTAGGTGAGGTCCGATAATCTAACTGTCTGCAGGGTCAACAATATGAGAATAACAGTACAACATAAAGCAATGAGGGACGGGGTGAGAGGGGCAGGGTCTGGGGGGGACCCTTAGTAAAGTAGGGAATCACAGTATTGGCTTGGGATCTCTGTTAACTGAGGAAGGACCGTGCTGCTAAGAACACAAAACAAACCCTGTGTGTGAGAAGAACAAAATAATATAGCTAAACATAATGTCCCAACAATACTGTAACCATAAAACTGGGGCCGCTTCATCGGCGTGGTGCCTGTGAAGGAAAGAAGTGGTTAATCAGAAGTTCTGCGGCGAGGGTTCATCCATCTGTTGCTTTGGGGAAATCCGACTTTGAGCGTTTGTTCTTCCTAGATTGTTTTCGCCAGTTCGATGCGATCGGGAATCCAGGAGTCGCTGCATGGATTGGCCAATCAGGGATGTGGATCTGGGGCAGTTCGAAAGTCCCGAGGAACTTTGGGAGGTCACCCAGAGTGCGAAATGTGGCCGACCGTCCTTCATGAGATGCAAAGAGGTTAAATGGGAAACCCCAGCGATATTTAATGTGCTTTTCCTGGAGAGCTCCTGTGAGGGGTTTCAGTGCACGTCGCGTATCCAGGGTCAGCTTGGAAATGTCTGGTAATAAAGTCACAGCAGCATCATTAAAGTATATGGCGTCTTGGTTGCGAGCTGCATGCATGATAGCATCTTTAACCGCATAAAAGTGGATTCTGCAGATCACATCTCTGGGGTGTTCAAGATTTGGGTTTTTGGGGCCAAGGGCTCTGTGTACACGATCAAGTTCTATGGGAGATTCTTTATCTTTTTGGAGCAGGTCATTGAATATGGCCATGACTGCAGGGGCCAGGTCTTTATTTTCCACAGATTCTGGGAGGCCGCGTATACGTATATTATTACGTCTGGCGCGATTTTCTTGGTCATCCTGGTGATACATCAGTTGCTGTATTTGTAATGTGTGCTCCTGCAAGATGATTTCATGTGACTGTAGTGTAGTGACAGTCTCTTCTACAGTTTGTTCCACATCTTCTAGCCTGCTTGTGACATCCTTGCGCAGCTCAGAGATCTCCTGCTTGTAAGAGCGTTCAAGTCTCTGTACACATGCCTCAAAATCATGTCTGGTGGGGAGAGTTTTGATGTAAGCTTCCATGTTCCATCCACTAAAAGACCGGTGCAATGTTGGGGAATGACATGCAGAGCGCACAGATTCATTCTCTGAGTCTGGAGGGGATCTAGCACGCTGCCTGGTTGTCATATGTGGTGTGGAGCGCTGTAATGTAGCTCCTTGTGAGGCCGCATGTGAGCCTGAGGAGCGGGTCGGCGCCATCTTGGATTTGGGGGGGCCGTGCTGATTTTGTCCCAAATGTATGAAAAATCGGTCGATTTCCCCCTCGGTTTGTGTATTAGGGGTATGGCGTCCTTCTCCCCCACCTCTCTTCCCCATTACAGACCTGTCTGCAGAGTTCTGGAGTCGCTGAGAGCCTCTATTAGTCCGGTGTGTGCAGGAGCTCCTGAGAAACACGTCTCACTCCTCCATGAGCTAGGCCACGCCCCCCCTCTGGCAAGTTTGCGCATACTTCTGCATTGTTTGTTATTTGCCCAATACTGGCAACAACTTTATTTTTTCTTTTCGGATGGTTGGCCACAGCCAATTATTAAGGGAGATCGTCATGTTCTTCATGCGTAGGTGGACATGGCTAGGCCTGACATTCAAGTTTCATGTCCTGGGACAGTTCATCAGCAGGTATTACAATGGCGCAGCCGAAGTTTCTCAACTTAATCTCACAAATTTTTCTTACAGCATCTGGAAGCAGAGCTGGTGGGCAAGCCGGTTCCTCCTTGCTCACTATTGGTCATGGATTAGGCACATCCTGTCACAGGTGATCGATCTGGCTAATGGTTCTTTATCCAGAATACTCTGAGGGCTTATACAAAGAGTTGGAAGGTTTCTTAGTTTCTTAGGTTCATGACTCTGGCTTTCGATGCACATTGCCTCAGCTATCTGGCCTTATCCGCCAACACCATTAAGTATCTATCAGATGACCAGCATTTCAGGCCCCTACAAACGCGTGACAATCTGTCCATTTTTGCAGCTTACCCTCTTAAAGCCATGGTGAGGGGTATTCAGAGAAGTCAGGGTTGTTCTCATTTGTTACCAGCCAGGTTTTCAGACTTACTATCTCCAACACCTTGGCGCAGGTCCCAGTTTCGTGCTCAAGGCAGGTCCCTCTTCACTATGCTTACAACGTCCCAATAATTAGAATAGATAGTCAAGCCAGGGGTTCGTGGTAATTTTACAGTACTACAGTAACTGTGTCAGATTGAAGTATTTGACTTTCTCTGCAATTATTCCTCTGGACAGCTCTTTGCCCCCTTTTCCCACGCATCCTCTCACTACAAACAGTTCATTCTCATGTCCAGGTTTTACTTGCCAAATTAGGCTTAATTGCAAAACCATTTTCTGGACATTCGTTAGGATTGGGGGGCAACTTTTGTAGGCTCCAAACAGGGGGTCCCTTCTTATGTCATCAAGTACATGGGGCTCTGGAGATCCTCGTTTTATAGCAGTTACATATGTGAACCCTATACTGAAGTCATCCGGGCATTCGGTATTTTACTGGACTGATGGTCGTTGCCGACCCTTTATTAAAGCTTTCATATCACACCTACTTTCGTGTCTTTTTTGCCCTCTTTTAGGCATACTGACCAGCTAGGCCAAGGCACACCTCAGGTCTTGGTAGTTAGGGTTATCGCATTTCCAAGTAAAGACTCTGACTACAAGTTAGAAGGATGGCCTGAGGCTAGCCTGTATTTGCAGGAGTTTGGGGGTATATATCCCTCCTCCTTCTTTGTCGGCTCCTTCGGCTTGTTTCCTGGTTCCCACACTCCCATTCACCCATACCTTCTTTATTTCATTTACATCTGGCACATTTCATATATAATCATTTAGGGTATGCCCTCTTTAAGGCATACTGACCAGCTAGACCAAGGCACACCTCAGGTCTTGGTAGTTAGGGTTATTGCATTTCCAAGTGAAGACTCTATCTATCTATCTATCTATCTATCTATCTATCTATCTATCTATCTATCTATCTATCTATCTATCTATCTATCTATCTATCTATCTATCTATCTATGATTTTATATGGATAGAAAGATAGATAGATTCCTATGCTGCTTCCTTTCATTTAATGTCTTTTTGAGGAATTTATTGGTTTCTTTTAAAAGGTTATCTACTGTTGTTAATGTTATGGCCATTTAAATTGTTCGGCACATGTTTTTTCTGCCTGTGAAATAACCATTTAACTGCATTTTAACAAAGCTTTCAGGGAAAGCATTTGAATATTTTACAGGAATTCTGGCCATAGGCTATTATTCCAGACCATTTGTTGCTGGTGTTCACTTCCTATAAAAAGCAAGGTCAGTCTTTGTTTTACTTAGAGGACAAGAGATCATATTTTGTAGGCAATCAATTTTGTAGGCGATCTCTTTTCACTAAACCAGTCAGAAAAATATGAAAAATATTATTGTATTACTAAATAATTTCAATGTGGGATGTTCTCCAGGCTTGCAACAATGTATATTATTTTCATACTATGTCCCTGGCATATCATTTCTTTCTAAGCAGACAGTCTTCATGGCATATGGTACACATTTTTTCAATGTTGTTTTCTTAAAATTATAAAATGGGACAGGAATTGAAAGTTCACATTACTGATTTGTGTTTGAAGGTGTATGCTCCAGGTTTGTTCTCTTATACCTTAACCACTTGAAGACCAGGCCTTTTCTGACACTTTTTGTTTACAAGTAAAAATCTGTATTTTTTGATTGAAAACTACTAAGAACCCCCAAAGATTTTATATATATATATATATATATATATATATATATATATATATATATATATATATATATATATATATATGTATGTATATACATATATATATATATATATATATATATATATATATATATATATATATTTTTTTTTTTTTGATAGCAGAGGCCCTAAAGAATAAAATGGCGGTCATTGCAATTTTTTATGTCACACCGTATTCGCGCAGCGTTTTATCAAATGCAATTTTTCTTTGCAAAAAATTTACTTTAATGAATTTAAATGCAAAAAAACCCACAATATATATCCCAGTTTTTGGTAAAATATAAAAGATGATGTTACCCTGAGTAGATAGATACCTAACATGTCATGCTTTATAATTGTGCACGCTCGTGGATTGGCGACAAACTACCAGACCTAAAAAGGTTACCAGCTTGCAAGTTAAAAAGGAGGTCTACAGCTAGAATTATTTTTCTTGCTATAACGTTTGTGGCAATACCTCACATGTGTGGTGCAAACACCATTTACATATGCGTGCACGATCATCCTATGTGCTCACCCCTGAGGCCGAGGGGGACAGGGACACTTTACATTTTTTCTTATTATTTATTGTATTATTTATTTATCACTTTTATTGGTGTCATAACAAATGTAAACATCCCATGTGATAGCAACAAAGCATGACAGGTCCTCTTTATGGAGACATCACGGGTTTATAAGACCCCAGATCTCTCCTCTACCCTTGAAAGCATGAGCTAAAGAAAAAGGAAATATTGAGCTCACGCTTTAAAAAAAAGAAAAAAATGCCTCTATTTACGTTTGCCCTAACTGGATGTGATGAAATGCTCATCGCTTCCAGTCCCCTAGACCAAAGAGATGGTTGGAGATGTTATGATCCCTAAAAAGCTTTATGTAAAGTTATGTATTTAGGGACTAAAAACATGAATTCAACTTATACTGGCAGGAGAACAGCTGGGCCAATCAATGGTAGAGAAGGTACTGGGTGTTCTAGTAGATCATAGACCTAATATAAGCATACAAAGCCTAGCTGCAGTTTCTAAAGCTAGTAAAATACTTTCTTGTATCAAAAGAGGTAAAGACACCAGAGAGAGACATCGTTTTGAATACCTCATCTGGAATATACAGTCAGTTTTGGGCACCAGTTTGCAAAAATTACATTTGGGAATTAGAGTGTAGAGAAGGGCAACCAAACTGATGTATGTTTTTTCCCCCTCTGGATCAACTGTGGGTATAGTATTGTGTATATGGAGGTTTTCAATTAGTGTGGGTGTGTTTTTTTAATTGGTTGAACTAGATGGATTAGTGTCTTTTTTTCAACCTAAATAAGAAGTGTAGAGATCCTGTCTAAATAAACCCCATGGGAAAAAGCGTTATCTGACCCAATGGCTGAGATCGCTGGCAGATGTGTTCTGGCGTGGGGCCGTCCCCCTGTCAGAACACAATAGCTCAGCAGGTGAGATCGCTGTACTAACTTCGTATACAGTGCCTTGAAAAAGTATTCATACCCCTTCAAATTTTCCAAATGTTGTCATGTTTCAACCAAAAACGTAAATGTATTTTATTGGGATTTTCTGTGATAGACCAACACAAAGTGGCACATAATTGTGAAGTGGAAGAAAAATGATAAATGGTTTTCAACATTTTTTTACAAATAAATATGTGAAAGTGTGGCGTGCATTTGTATTCAGCCCCCCTGAGTCAATACTCTGTAGAACCACCTTTACCTGCAATTATAGTGGCAAGTCTTTTTGGGGATGTCTCTACCTGCTTTGCGCAAAATAGCTCAAGCTCTGTCAGACTGGATGGGGGGCATCTGTGAACAATAATTTTAAGTCTTGCCACATATTCTCAATTGGATTTAGGTCTGGACTTTCACTGGGGCATTCTAACACATGAATATGCTTTGATCAAAACCATTCCATTGTAGCTCTGGCTGTATATTTAGGGTCGTTGTCCTGCTAGAAAGTGAACCTCCGCACCAGTCTCAAGTCTTTTGCAGACTCTTTCTGACGGATGTTGGCTCAAATTTGTCTTGCATACACACGGTCACACAAATCTTGTCGAAAATTCAGAACGTCAAGAACGCGGTGACGTACAACACGTACAACGGCACTAGAAAAGGGAAGTTCAATACCAAGTGCGCCACCCTTTGGGCTCCTTCTGCTAATCTTATGTTAGTAGAAGTTTGGTGAGAGACAATTTGCGCTTTTCAGCCTCGTGCTTTTCAGATCGTTACTGCTCTTCAGTTTGTGTTTGTGGGTTCGTATCTGGTTTTCAGTGCGTGTAGTAATTTAGCTTTTGTTTTTCAGTGCGTATTTTATAGTACATATTTGATTTTCAGTGCGTTCTTGTCAGCTCATTTTTGATTTTCAGCTCGCTCTTCTCAGGCCTTTCTGTTTTTCAGTGCTTACTGTTAGTTCGTTCTGACCAGCCGACCGTTTTGAAGCCATGAGGACCCTCACCCCGGACCAGAGGGTTTTTTAACTACCGGCTGGCCAGAGCCAGAAGAGTGGTGGAGAACGCTTTTGGGATAATGGCCAGCCGGTTCCACCTATTCCTTACGGCAATCAACATGGTGGAATATAAACTTAACCATATAATCCTTGTATGCTGCATTCCCCACAACTATTTAGGTAGAAATTCAATGAACTATGTGGCCTCAGTTGGGCCTGAGGCCGGACTTGAAGAAGAAACCCTGACGGTGCTTGAAGCTGGCCGTCCTGGCTTTCCCCCCCAAAGCGCCCGCGAAGTAAGACAGAAGTATGTCCAGTACTTTGCGGGTAGGGGGGCCATTGATATGCCAGAAAATGTTTAAGAAACATTTTCAAAATACATTTTTTAGTTAAACTGAAATAATATTTACTTTGATTTACTGCTTGTGTTTCTTTTAGCTGTCTCCTAGGTTCTCCGGTGGGCTTTTCTTTTTGGCCATTTTCTTCAATTGTGCAAATGTAATTTATTTGATACATGAGGTGACACCTCTTCTTCAGCGAACTATTATTATGTTGTGGGTCTGCTACACACACACCTTTTTTTTGTTGTTAATGTATGTAATGCATTACTGATAAAAATATACATCATTTTCAGCACCATGAATGAATTTTGGTGAGTCACGAAAATGGCATGATTGTGGCAAATTATAAAGCACTGTGGGAGTTATTTACTAAAGGAAAATCCACTTTGCACTCCAAGTGCACTGCAAAAGTGCACATGAAACTGCACTTGAAACTGCACTGAAAGTGCACTTGTAGTGCAAAGTGGATTTGCCTTTAGTAAATAACCCCCATTTCAGTGTAAACACCAATTTAGAACAAAAAAATGATATTGAGCCTTGAAAGAAGAAGCCACACATTGTTGAGTAGAAAACCTTCCACTCTGTGCACATTCACATGTGCGTTAAAAAAGCGTTTTTGAACAAACCAACATATTTTAGTAATAACCTTTTTTTTTTTTTTTTAGACAGTACAAATTGCCTTTTTTGTGTTAAAACAGGCATGTTTAAAACCATAAAACAATATACAACTCAGGAACTTACAAAGTTCAACTTTGACAAAGTGAAGGCATTATCAGACATTAGTATGTCCAAACTATGTTGATATTGCCTTCATCAGATGGGGTGATGTCACCCCGTGAAAGCCAAATTTTGAAGATGCACACAAATTGAGAGTCAAAATGGGGATTTCCCTCCTGATCCCATGCGTAATGTCAACATGTGCTAGCTCCGATCATAGGGAATCAATGGACGTGTTTCGGGGTGCAACCCCTTCCTCTCATGTACTTTAGTTGCGAGGAAGGGGTTACACCCCTAAAACGCGTAGCTTGATATCCTGTGATGACAGATGGCACATGTTGACACACTGTGTGCATCTTCAAAATTTGGCTGTCAGAATTTTGGAGAAAAGTTAGAAAAATAGAAAAAATTTGATAAATGGTGTGTTTTCGATTCTGCCTAAAACATCAATGATGTTTTTGAGTCTTTATTCAACATCATTGATGTCTTGATCTTCTGTAAATCCCGATTGCACACCATGATCTCCCCGATGAGGACTTGTGCACTTGTGAAATGTGTTTCTTCAACAACATCCACATCACCTAAAAAAAAAAAACACCATGTATTATAAATATGCAGGCATCCATCTATTACCTGAAGCTGTGGTCTTAGACACTCACCTGTTGTGGTCACTATTCCTTCCTCCACATCCTCTAGTTTTTGTTTTTGGATTTTCCCTTCTTTAGGAGGTTGGGGGTCCCTGGTGACTTCAGACATCCTGAGTCTTTTCTCCCCTATGTGAATAAAATAAAGGTATACTTAGCGCACAGATATTTGAGGCAAGAAATAGGAATATGAAACATTGCTTGGAAGTGTCGTACAATTGTCTGTTTTGGCAGAGTTCAAGGCTGAAGACATGATTTTTTCCCTTTACAAAGCTGGAATACTTACCTTTTTTGTTAAAGTATTGGCACAGTGGTGCAGTGGTAGCACTCTCGCCTAGCAGTAAGAAGGGTCACTGGTTCGAATCCCAACCACGACACTACCTGCTTGGAGTTTGCATGTTCTCCCTGTGCCTGTGTGGGTTTCCTCCGGGTACTCCGGTTTCCTCCCACCCTCCAAAGACATGCTGGTAGGTTAATTGGATCCTGTCTAAATTGTCCCTAGTATGTATGAATGTGAGTTAGGGACCTTAGATTGTAAGCCCCTTGAGGGTAGGGACTGATGTAAATGTACAATGTATATGTAAAGCGCTGCGTAAATTGACGGCGCTATATAAGTACCTGAAATAAAAAAAAATAAAATAAATAAAGTATCACACATGTAGAGACCCCTAGTATCCACTGGAGCACCTGTGTGGGACACCCTAAAAAGTTTGTTCTGGTGTCCCACACTAGTGCTCCTGCGTGCTCCTACCAGAAATCAATCAGCTTCCAGATTTTTTTTTGTCAAAGCTTAATTGAACAAGCTGAAATTATAAGCTGTCTGTCTATTATTCACAGCTACACTATATTTTGCACTCTCCAGTTTTAGCAAATCAACCCATTTAAGTCTGATTGTGCTTTTAAGCTAGTGTTGATATATATGTGGTTATTTCTAAAAAAAAAAAAATGCTGGGGTGTACCTTTTATGAGCAGCTGGCCAACTAATGGTAGATAATTGTAGATAAGAGTTTTTGGGGGTGTTTATAGCACAGTTTTCATTACTCAGGCTCGATTCACATCTATGCATGTTGCTTTTGAGCGTTTCTGCAGTGCATTTTGCTGTGCTTGCCACGTTTTTGAACATGCATTTTTGCCGCGTTTTTGCCGCGTTTAGCGTTTTTTTTTTTTACAGTTTTTTTTTATACTGTATACAGTGTAAAAAAAATGAAAGGAAATAAAAACGCAAAACACAAAACGCGGCAAAAACGCGGTAAAACACGGTAGAACCGCTGGACTTGCGTTTTTGGATGTGGGTCCATTGAATTCTATTACATGCAAAATGCTGCATTTTGCATGAAAAAAAGTCCCCGACCCTTTCCAAAAACACAGAGGCACAAAAATGCATTGATGTGAACACGTTCCATAGTAACCCATGTTAAAAAATTCCCATGCATTTCTGCAAAATGCAAAATGCATCAAAAAACGCATTAGTGTGAATGGAGCCTAAATAAGCCTTCTAACACATTCTAAATATGTTACAGTTACTAATACAATAGGAGCTTCACATGCAAAAATCTTTTTTTAACACCCATGTGAACTTAACCTAACTATTACTAAGGATTAGGGGCTTATTTGTTATACTTATTTTATATTACTATGCATTTTTTTAAACATCCAATCAAATTTAGGAAAATTTCTAATTTCAAACATTTAAATGAATCTAAAGTTCATGGACTGAGAACTCATGCCAGTGTGAAATTAATTTGTTAGTAAACCAGTCCCAAATGTTTGGTTTCAGTATTGACATTTCCTATGTTTTGTCCTATTTCTAACTGCATAGCTTGTAGCCTGGCAAAGTTTTTCATGCTAATAACACTGACACACTCTTATGGTATACCATTACCTTCTGAACTGTCAAGAGCTGACAATATTTGGAGCAGATAGGATCTTGCCTGAGTTGGCTGTACACTTAATAGTCTACAGACTGCTCTTTATTCTAGTCAAGAATGTCTTAACTATGCTTCGACACCTGGTGTTCTTGCGAAAAAGCCAGTTTTCAAAATTATTTCCCAGTGGGGAAATACCTCTTGTTTTTTATACCTTATCAGCTGCCAGCAGATTTCAACAGTTCTCTGTTCCTTAATTATTAACCTATCTCCATGTTATTATTTTCCGGTTTTTATAATCCTGGATATAAACAGGATTTGAAGAAAACAGCTTTGCTAACTCCCATGACAAGTTATTTAAAACATATAGTTGTGTCTCAAATCTGAGTCGATGAAACAGTTATAAAAACATTATTTTGAACACTAATACAACAGATAGATATATTTTAAAATGCTTTAGCATGGACAGAAATGATTGCATTTAAACCTCTATACTATACAGATGGGGATCATTTTTGAGAAAGTTTAATGTCATACGAGAACCAGGGGATTTACCAGATGAAAATAAAAGTTTCTAAAATCCTTTTTTTTCTGATAGAAAATATCAGATTTTTTCGCCAAACCATATTTTTTTTATTGCTGATAAGAATTTGTTTTACATGATGGCTTTATGGAAAGATATACAAGTTACCTCTATACCATCAGAGGCTTCAAATATAATATGTATTTTTATATATGTATACAAATAAAATTTGCTTAGTGAGGTGTACATGGTAAGATTTCATTGTTGTAAGGCTGTGCAGAGTGGTAGTAGGTGTGTGAGTTGACATAAATAGCAGGTTCTATGGAGAATGCTTTTTGGAGCTCTTGGTTGCACTTGCTAAAATGTGCTCTGGAAGCCCAGCATCAGGGTTACCAGCCTTTTGGAGATGTCTACAATAAAAAACATACAGGGCAGCTGTCTGGAGTATGTAAAGTGCATAGAATATGAATTTATATAGTCAGAAAACAGATTGCAATGGACTCCATACAGCACAGCATACAAAAAGCAATAGTTTGGAGCATGTGACATATAACTGTACATATGCAGCATTTATGAAAATGTATCATTATATTGTATGCATGTTTCTTAGGAAAAAGCAGAGGAAAAAGCATCTTCATTCATACAGTAGAGCTAATTGTTCTTTGACAATAGCAGTCGAAAAAACAATTACAATCAGGTAATTTAAGAAATAACCCTCTGGGGGATACATGTAGACTTACCTCTATGCCTATGGCTCCTCCTTTTATTACTTATCAAAGTATTCTCAAACTGCTCTGGGAGGTGCCCTAATCTCTCTGCTGGTGCCATGCTCCACTTCTCAGCAGAAAGATGTCGTTCGTTAGAATTAAGCAAAAGAGAACCCTGGCAACGTAATCCACACATGCTCACTGGCTCTTTGGAGTTTAGGAGGTACAGTTCTACTAGAAATGTGTTTGGTAGCAATTAACGATGCAGGACAGTATGTTTGCATTTGAATAGACAGCAAATAGAAAGAGCTCTGCTGTGCTGGTTCTAAAACATATCTGCCACTGACAGCACCATTGTGGTCCGCAGCCTCAGCCTGCAGTGTAATAGTAGTGGTAAAAAGACCAGCCTTTTAGATACAACATACGTGAAGATATGCATGACTCATCATCACAGAGCCCTTGGGAGTAGCACCTTAATGAGACAAGTCAGCAGTAAATGACATGCACTTCTCCCCCTTAAGCCCTAGTTCACACTGATGCGATTGTTGATGCATTCCAGAACACATGGAATCGCATGACAAGTGAAATAACCTTAGTTTCTATGGAGGCCATTCAATATATGCAGTAAGTGAGCTTGGTGCAGTGTGGTGCGATTTGTATGCTACATAGACTTGAATGTAAATCACATACAGGTCGCTTATCCGTCCTCAAATAACATGATTCCAGTATGTTTTCTAAAAGTATCTACTTTGTTTCTTATCTCCCAAACCTGGTCCATATCAGAAGAGAATGAGAGAGACTGTATCCAAATGCATCAACTTGCACTGGAGCTGCTCCTTGAAATTGCACTGCAAAACAGATTCAACTTGCACCGTATCAGTGTACACCTAGGCTAAAGGGTTCATACTAGTCACTTTCTTTTACAGTGCTGCTAATGTACCATTTTCCTCTTCTTCCTTATTCTGAAGAATGCACCCTTTCCCACTTCCTTAAGGACACATAGCAGCCATTTTATTTTGAGAGCTGCTAATCAAAAGTGAATAGCTGTCATCTTTTGGGAATGCTAATGCTCCCTTCTTTGTGGCCTGTTCCACACTACGCTGGCAGGTACCTAGCCACCATTATGTTGCCCAGAAGGTCAAGCCAGCACCATTATTTTACACATAAGGTCACTCCCTTCCTATCACCAGCATGTGGAATGCCATGAGGCAGCAGGAGGTAAAGGAGGAGAAAAAGTTGTTTTTGTGCAGGGAACTAGGAAGAGGAGTGTTGGGTTCTGGCAGTGAGGAGGAGGACATTTTTGGTAGAGGCCACCAGGGTGACATTTCACCTTCTCCCTGATATAAGAGGAAAAATCTGGGGATCTACTACCACCATTATAGCGGGAGCCTAAAATGGCTAAAAAACTCTTTGCACATTTCCTGATGGTGGTTGAATCTCCCACACTGTAGGCATAACTGCAGCATGTCACCGCATACTTGTGATGTAAATTTGTGTACACCAAAGATCCACATATGTATCCCTTCTATTACCATAGTCGCCCATACATTTCTGAAATCCTCTTTATTGAAAAAAAACAAGATCAGGCAGGCCTAAAATTATAATTGTTTGCATTCCTTTTCTTTATTGTAAGGCCATCCTACCCTGGTGAATGAAACACAGGCAGGGACAACAATGCAAACTAGTTACTACCATGTTTGAAAGCAGAAAGTCCTAGGCCTAAACAACACCTTATCACTATACCTCAAAAATATGCGTTCCTTTCAAGATATGACCACCATTTCAGATACTGCCTTGCAAAGATGATGGCTACATGTGTTCTCTTTGCTTAATCTGCACATGGTTCCATGAGGTAAAAAAGTTTTTCAGCTTGCCCTCAACTAATGGTGTGGAGGGTATTGATAGGATAATGGAAAAGGTGGACACTGTCATTTCAAAGGTGTTGGATGTCTCACGGGACCCAATGAATAATAACAAGAAATAATAATTAAATAAAACTCCAGGATTGTTTTCAACCCGAATATGATGTCCATCCCTAATTTGCAGTAGTCACTTGTTTAAAGTAAAAAGGCTGATTTATTTATTTATAATATTATTGATGAAAGAATTTGATAATTACCAAAATCAAGGCTACAAATCAAGTTACAATATTGAACTATCTGGTAAAGAGACAATGGTCTATGTTATTCCCTCACGCTTTGATATCTACTTAATCTGACAATAATTCATCATTAGAAATGAGCTCTCCGTTTGCTCAAACACAGGTTCAGACCAAACTTTGGACATTTAACCGAATGCTAGACAATTAATTCCTTCGACAAGAGCCGAACGTCATATATAGAAGCTTTTTTTCTACCACTGCTACATATGAAAGCTTCTACTGTCAATGGTTGTTGAGAAAGCAACAGGTTAAAGCAATTGGCCAATGTAATCACTGGGTATACCCCACCCCTTTTGCTGTCATTGCTGCAAGTGTAGCAAAAAAAGTGTTTGGCGGTCAATAGATTTTTTTTTTTCTGTGGGCCAGGTATCCTTCTTCATGACTGATGAAGATCTGCATTGCTGGATGACATGATTCACAATAGCTTTACATCATGGGACTTTTTTAGGGTTTTTTTGGCATTTTTTATTGAAGGACTTATCAAAAAGTGTTTTTTCTTTTACTATTGACATCTTTTTTGTGAATGGGTAGGTACTATCTACCACTTTCTCATTCTCAAAGGGGGTTTCCAGATTTTGATAAGCCCTCTTACAGCCGAGCCTTTCAAACACCAGGACGGTTGTTGTTGGCTTGGCTCCCATCAACATGGGAACAAGGTGTTTTGCTAGAAAAGGGGGGATGTTGGGGGCATGTAGCCTAGTATGGTATGGGGGAGTGGGGGCAACATACTTGTTCACCCTTTTCTGGCCTAGCAGACTGCATGCTTGCATAGGAGTCTAGGTTTGGGGAGGCCCCATGCTTTTTAGCATGGGACACTACTTTAGCATCCATGGCACGTCCTGATCATGTATAGCATCTATAAAACCATCATCTAGAATCTGGGTCTAGGGTCTGGTATTGATAAAGGGAATCCCCAGCCACTTTATTTACAAAGAGAAGTGGCAGGGAACTGTCATTTACCAGCAATTCAAACACATATTTTTCTTTGTAAATGTTGTAAACATTATTACAATTGTTGCTCCCCAGTAAACAAAAACCGAAAAAAAATGCTTTCCTACATGTTCCTTAGGGTGGTGCCAAGGTCCCCCCCTCTCAACCCCATACTATTTGTTTGACAATCTCTTGCCTATAAGCCTAAAAAAATGTCCATTACTAGGTTTTGTTTGCATCCAGGTCCAGTTGACTTCAATGCGGTGTGGATTTGGAACCCGAACCTCAGTAATGTTGACAAACCCACCTCAAACTGAACCAAGATATGTTCAGCTCATTCCTATTTACTGCACTTTTGAGTATTTAGCCTTGGCCTTTGTAATACCTTACTACTAAGAGATTTAGCTACTTGCTGGCATTTACTTGAATAGGCCAAAGCTGCACAAGAGATTTTTAGTAGGTCAATCTTGTTTTTAAATTGTTTGCAATTTCTTTAGGTGTAGAAAATGATTGCTAAACAAATAGAACAAATGGCTCCCTGTGGAGAGGGCTACACAAGTAACATACAGTACCATATTGTAGCAGTCAATCACACATGAACTGCACTTTGTGCAAGCATGCAAGATTGATTGCTACTGAATACTACTTTTGTAGATGGTTCCATAGGGAACCATTTAATCCTTTGTTTAGCAATAATTTGTTAAGCATACAAAAGTAAAGCACTAGCAATTTTAGTAGCGGGGTTAAGCCACAGATCTCCTTTGTAGCTCAGGCCTATTCGGGTAACTGCTACCAAAAAGTTTAAAGTGGTTGTAAAGGCAGAAGTTTTTTTATCCTAATGCACTCTATGCATTAGGATAAAAAAGCAGCTTGGCTCAGGTGCCCCCATAGCAAGCTGCTTGCTTTGGGGGCACTCAGCAGGAGGGAAGAGCCAAAAGGAGGGGGGCCCAAGAAGAGGAGGATCTGGGCTGCTCTGTGCAAAACCACTGCACAGAGCAGGTAAGTATAACGTGTTTGTTATTTTTAAACCAAAAAAAAAGAGACTTTAGGATCACTTTAATCTCTTAGCAGCAAGAGAATAAAATTACCAGTGTATTCCTATATTATCTGTGTATTTGCGTAGATTTATAGTAAGCTTCATTCGTGCATGGATAAAGATGAATAAGTACAAAAAGAAAGTTCTGCAGTATTTTACAGTTAAATAAGTATGTCATACTTGTACTAATAGAACCCATAGATCTTAGTAAATCCAGGGACACTTTGAAATTTTGCAAATTTAATTGATTAATCCTGTCCTTCTTTTATGTGTGATCTGAGAAATTGCAGAGCCAGGCCACTTTAGGCAGGCCCTAAGAACAAAAAACACTATATCAGGCATCCCTCTAGATGTCTAATTAGCTCTCCACAGTTGGCTAGTAGAATTGATGTGGAAATGAGCTCAGCCTAGCTAAACCCATACTGGGCTTGTTTTTGCACAAACTGGATATTTGTTTCTTCAGCTATTAAATGGTTCTCCAGTTATTTCTGAGATTTCATTACAGGAAAAAAAGTAATAATTTTTTAGATCCTAAATGACTGTGAATAGACAACTGGAAAAGCATGACATGCTGATTTAGATTTTTGAAAAAATAATTCTACAATATACATCTAGAGGAAACCCTGATGCCTTCGTTGTTATTTACAGTCTTGCTCTGAAGACAAGCTACTTTGCAGGCAGCTGAATGTAAACAAAGCAATGTTTATACTGGCCTGGGCCTTTAGGTAAGCTGTTCTGCTAAAAGCCAAATTTAAAGCAACTTTTACAACTACTCTGGGTTTATAATGTGAGGTCTAAAAACAAGGGAGAAGAAAAGAAACAAGGTAATAGGTGACATTTCTTTGTGTTCCTAGATAGATTTTAAAAGATGTCATTTGTTTTTTTAACCACTTAAGAACCGGACCATTTGGCTGGCCAAAGACCAGAGCACTTTTTGCGATTCGGCACTGCCTCGCTTTAACTGACAATTGCGCGGTCATGTAATGTGGCTCCCAAACAAAATTGATGTCCTTTTTTTTCCACAAATAGAGCTTTCTTTTAGTGGTATTTGATCACCTCTGCGGTTTTTATTTTTTGCGCTATAAACAAAAAAATAGCGTCAATTTTGAAAAAAACGCATTATTTTTTACTTTTTGCTATAATAAATATCCCCAAAAAATATATAAAAAAACATTTTTTTCCTCAGTTTAGGCCGATACGTATTCTTCCACATATTTTTGGTAAAAAAATCGCAATAAGCATTTATTGATTGGTTTGCGCAAAAGTTATAGCGTTTACAAAATAGGGGATAGTTTTATGGCATGTTTATTAACAGTTTTTTCTTATTAGTAATGGCTGCGATCAGCAATTTTTATCGTGACTGCACCATTATGGCTGACAGACACTTTTGGCGCGATTTTGGGACCATTCACATTTATACAGCGATCAGTGCAATTAAAAATGCATTGATTACTGTGTAAATGTGACTGGCAGTGAAGGAGTTAACCACTAGGTGGCACTGTAAGTGTGTCCTAGGGAGTGATTCTAACTGTGGGGGGAGGGGCTGTGTATGACACAACACTGATCACCGCTCCCAATTACAGGGAGTGGTGATCAGTGACAGTGTCACTAGGCAGAATGGGGAAATGCTTGTTTACATTAGCATTTCCCCGTTCTTCCTCTCCGTGAGACGATCGCGGGCATCCCCGCGGACATCAAGTCCCCTGGACCCGCGAACGGCTCACGAAGCTCCCGGCGGGAACCGCCTCTTAAAGGGCAATGTACAGGTACATGATTTTACCTGTACGTGCCTTTCTGCCGGTGGTAGGGAAGCGGTTAAAGTCCAATTATCCTTTAAGTAGGCATAGATCTTTGTCCAAAAACAGAATAATTGGAAGGGTGGCAGTCTAGAGTGTACAGGATGTTTGTACAAATGGTCATCAGTTACCCACCAGGAGCTTTACTCTGAAAGTGTAAAAACTACTTTAAAGGCACAGGCCACTCACCACAGATACTAAATCACCCATCCACTGATTTATTTTGTATATCAGAAACTATGATAGAGAGGCCTTCTTGCCATAGTTCCTCATGTTGGAGCCTTACATTCTGCATTAAATACAAAAATGAAAAACTTCTGCCTGTGATTCCAAATCGTGGCAAAAATTACGTCACTTGTTTGAGTGCTATTATTCTTAAATGTGAAGCAATCATGGAAAAGCGTGCCCTTAAAAATTGCATGAAGCCCATTGAAGTGAACCTTATGCGCGACATTCGGAAATACATGTTAATTGCACTTTAATCTTGACTTTAAACGCAAAATCTGCACAGGGCCTGACAAAAGAAATCTATCTACCAAAACCTAAAACATCACCTTGGGGTAAATTGATTACGTAGATTTGCTGTACAAACTTAAAAGGGTCACATAGCTGTTTTTCAGTGATATATGTATTGACATGTTTAATTTGTATTTCCATCAGAAAGAATCACCGGGGTATGTGACCCCAAGAGTGGTGAGCAGAATTCTACATTAAGACGGGAATTAAAACAATTCTTTGGCTGGGTGAAGAAACATGCATATGGCTGCTCCAACCTTAGCATCAAATTATATGACCAGTGGAGGGTGTGGCTGCAGAAATCACACAAAACACGGAACCAGGTAGGTAAGGAATATTTTATTTTTACATTTTTTAAGCTATTTGTAACTTGACAGTTTGAGAATTATTGTAGTGGTGGTGGTCATTTACAGTAATGTTTCTGAACTCCAGTCCTCAAGTACCCCCAACAGGTCATGTTTTCAGGCTCTGCATTATTTTGCACTGGTGATTTGATCAGTTTCACTGGCTTAGTAATTACCACAGCGGTTTCATCTGAGGGAAATCCTGAAAACATGACCTGTTGGGGGTACTTGAGGTCTGGAGTTGAGAAACATTGATTTACAGGATGACAGTAAATTACTCTTGCATTATAAAAATGTCAGAAGAATCACGTTCAGTGACATTAACCGCTAATTTAGAGAGTGAAGACCTAAAAAATGGATCTGTTTTTATTTTAATGAGCCGCAAATAAAAAGTATGTATAACAGTATATTAAATGTTATCAGTACTCAAGGGGTATATTGTGTTTATGTTAAGAGCTTACAGAGGGTGATTTGGTGAGGTGAAATTTACCCAACATTACTATAATTTGCCATGGTCTGCCTAACTGAACTGTTGCTAAAAATCAACAGAAATAGTGGCTGCTTATATAATCAATAGGTTTCCATCCAGGTTCCTATGGATTAATGAGTACACAGGAAGTACTGTTCCCAATTACAATATTATTACAATATATATATATATATATATATATATATATATATATATATATATATATATATATATATATATATATATATATATATATATATATATAAAACAATATTTGATTTTAAAGAGTTAGTTCACCTTTACTAAACAAAACTGCCTATGCAGGTGAGGGGCACCTGTGCAGCTCTGACCATAAGTTGAATAATGCCCTTGCTATAGGTGTGGGCCATTACCACACCTCCCAAAGCCTGATTAACCTCCCTGGCGGTATGATTATTTCTGATTTTAGGTGCTGAAAGCGGTACAATTATTTTGCACAGAAATTTGGCGTTTTATATTGTAGGCCTGTAATTCTTAGGAATAGTTCACTTAAATCTGTCCAAACAAGAGTCTAGTAGACATCCCGGGTATGATAAAGTTTGAAAAACGAAATAAAAAATTATAATATAATAAATAACTATAAATAATTATAACAAATAATAATATAATAATAATAAAAAATATATAATAATGTAATCAAATCAAAAACACTGAAATTTGCTCAGTTGCAGAATTTTAGCTTTCGTTACTTTTAGTGTTTGATGACGGATCTCCCCACAAATCACTATCGCTCAATTCTGCAAGTGATTATAATTTATTATCGCTTTTTTCTAGCTGCTCTAAAACCACTTTTGATGTAAAGAGACAGTTTTGGTTGCTATGGACAATCTCCAGTTTCCTGGCAGAAAGAACAGTTTTATATATATAAAACTGCATGCAGGACACTGGGCAGACCACTAGGGACAAAGGGGATGTGTAATTATTTGATACAGTACTGTAATCTGTAAGATTACAGTATGCTGTATCTATACTGTGTGTTTCACTTTTGAATTTACCGCCGAACTCCGTCCCCGTGCGTCGCAACGCTCGCAGGGAACGGAGCTCGGCACTGTGAATCGAGCGAGACACAGCGGCTCGCCGATCACAGCGGGGAGACATCGCAGGATCCAGGGGACAAGGTAAGTATGCTCTTCCTGGATCCTGCGATGCAAGCCCGAGTCTGGCTCGGGGATACCGCTTTTGGTATAAAAAATCCAACCCGAGCCAGACTCGGGAATACCGCCAGGGAGGTTAAGAAACTCCTAGAGATGGCATCACCCCATCCTGACATTGCTAAGACACTCCTAGCCAATTCAAACCCATTTACATTCATTATCTCTTCACTGTCGCAGTAGCTCTGAGCTCAGCGATCTGGTGACAAAGGGGATAGTGGTCATAGTGGGGGTGAGCTCTCAACCCCCACACATGCTCAAAGGGACCGTGACAGTGGATAGAGAATGCATGCAAATGGGTTTGAATGGGCTGGGTGTGTCCTAGCAACATCCTAGCAACAAGGCAGGATGGGATGAACGCAGTCTTTGGAAAGTACGTAAATGGCCTACACCTTAACCACCTCAATACAGTGCACTTTCACCCCCTTTCTGCCCAAGCCATTTTTCAGCTTTAACCGAATGACGGCTACAACGCGGACCTGCTTTGCCGGGACTACATCCATTGATGTCATCCCGTGCACGAGCGCCCTGCATGACCCCTGCAGGGCGCGCGCGGCGCGCTCTATGATCAGCGAGTCTATGAGACTCGCCTGATCACAGATTGGAGTAAGGGGTCGATCCTGACCCCTTACTACGTGATCAGCTGTCAGCCAATGACAGCTGATCATGTGAGGTCAACAGAGCTGGTAATCGGCTATTTTTTCTCTTCGCGCTGATAGCGTGAGGAGGAAAAAAAGCTGATCACCGGCGGCCATGAGAGGGACATCAGTCCCGATCACGGCGAGCTACTGCATATCCTCAGTGCCCACCTGTGCCCCCTGCCAGTGCCACCTAGCAATTGGCAGCAGTGCCGCCTAACAGTGCCCACCAGCGCCACCCATCAGTGTCCATAGTGCCACCCATCAGTGCTCACAGTGCCACCTATCAGTGCCCACAATCAGTGCCTCAACAACAGTGCTGCACATCAGTGCCACCTATCAGTGCCCATCAGTGTCACCTACCAGTGCCCATAAGTGCCCATCAGTGCCGCCCATCAGTGCCGCCCATCAGTGCCACCTATCAGTGGTACTTATCAGTGCCCATCAGTGCCACCCATCCGTGCCACCCATCAGTGCCACCCATCAGGGCCCATCAGTGGCCATCAGTGGCGCCTTATCCGTGCCCATCAGTAGCGCCTTATCTGTCCCCATAAGTGCCGCCTTATCTGTGCCTATCAGTGCCGCCTTAACTGTGCCTATCAGTGCCGTCTTAACTGTGCCTGTCCGTGCCCATCAGTGCAGCCTATCAGTGCCCACCAGTGCCGCCTCATCAGCGCATATCAACGAAGGAGAAAAATTACCTGTTTGCAAAATTTATACCAAACTATGAAACATGATTATTTTTTTTTTTCAAAATTTTCGATCTTTTTTTGTTTGTTTAGCAAAAAATAAAAATCCCAGCTATGATTAAATAACACCAAAAGAAAGCACTATTTGTGGGAAAAAAATGATAAAAATTTAATTTGGGTACAGTGTAGCATGACCGCGCAATTGTCATTCAAAGTGTGTCATCGCTGAAAGCTGAAAATTTGTCTCGGCAGGAGGGGGGTTTAAGTGCCCAGTAATCAAGTGCTTAAGCACTGTCACATTTTGAATGACAATTGCGCGGTCATGCAACAATGTACCCAAATTGTTGAAATTGTTATTATTTTTTTCCCCACAAACAGAGCTTTCTTTTGGTGGTATTTGATCACCTCTGTGGTTTTTATTTTTTGCGCTATAAACAAAAGAAGAGTGACAAGTTTGAAAAAAACACAATATTTTTTACTTTTTGCTATAATAAATATCCATTTTTTTTTTTAAACAAATTTTTTCCTCAGTTTAGGCCAATATGTATTCTTCTACATATTTTTGGTAAAAAATCGCAATAAGCGTATATTGATTGGTTTGCGCAAAAGTTATAGCGTCTACAAAATATCTCCAATTTTTATCATGACTGCGATATTGCCGCGGACATATCGGACATATCGGACACTTTTGACAATATTTTGGCACCATTCACATTTATACAGTGATCCGTGCTATAAAAAAGCACTGATTACTGTATAAATGTGTCTGGCAGGGAAGGGGTTAACACTAGGGGGTGAACGAGAGGTTAATTATGTTTCCTAGGGAGTGATTCTAACTGTAGGGGGAGGGGACTCACAAAGGGAGGAGACCGAACGGTGTTCCTCTGTACTGGGAACACACCATTGATCTTCTCTCCCCTGACAGGACATGGGTCTGTTTACACACACAGATCCATGGTCCTGCTCTGGTACCGGGCAATCGCGGGTGCCCAGCGGACATTGCAGCGGCCGGGCACGTGCATCGGGTCTCCAGTGACATGGCGGGCATGCCCAAGTGCCGTCGGCGGCATGCGTGCGCCCCCTGGTAGGCTGGGAAGGCGAGGGCATCGTATGACGCCCTCCCAGAACAAGAGCTGCGCCGCCTGGCTGTCATATGACAGCCGGCGGGTGGCAAACGGTTAAATAAGGGCATATCCAACATTAGTCAGAGCTACACAGATTGTTTTTTTATCTACAGGCGCCCCTTACCTGCATAGGGCAGTTTTTTGGTAAAGGTGAACTATGCCTTTAAACTAATAGTGCCTATTTTAATTAGCAGTAGAAGTTCCTATTTCTCACTTCATTCAAACATGACTGGATATTTGATTGAAATCTAATTTCACCTCACTTTACCTGTGCATATCGTTCCCACTGCCTTACTGTCCAATAATCCTATTAACTACCACTGCAGACTTTTTAGACTGGAATGGTAGATAAGATAAATATCTTAAAGATACACTAAGTGAAATTAAAAATGAATATTGGAAAGCATACAGGAGACACCTGCTCAGAGCTTCTGTTTAGCATCCAAGGAAAACTAAAGCACAAGGCCATCTCACTGCATAAATGATGCTTGTTGCATGTAATATGATGCTTTGCTTTTTACGAAAAGATTATTTCCCATCTCTCCCATGGCATTCAGCTTGTTACTTCTTTGATATTTGTTGATTTTTCTAAGTTTTAACTAAAGCTGGGTTCACGCTGCCAGCGAGGACAAGCAGTGTTCACTTTGACTTTGTAGACACTGGTTAATGTTTTGAATATCACAACTCATACGTACTCAACCAATAAACACGTGGTCAGTATTTAATTCCTAATATTTCAGGCATACAATTATTTTAGGGCCCATTCACACCTTTGTGTTGCAGTGTGTTCCACTAATGTGAGTGTTACCACAACACACATTACGTGCATTAGAATGTTGCAGTATAATTATTTTGAATGGCACCCCAATGCATTAAGGTACTATAGCTCCTATGCACATCTTTTGTTGTGCACCACAGTGCATGGTGATGCGTTACTATTCATTGTGGTGTGCTGTATTGCCATGGCCAGTCTATTCATTTGAATGGGCTTCCTTAACACACCGCATGTTAGCATGTGTTAGGCACTGCAATGCCAAATGGGAATTGGCTCTCAAGGTAAAATGGAAAAACGGTGAAAACCCTGTAGTATATCAATAAAAAATAACACTAAATAATATGTGAAAACTAATCTTGCTCATTACCCATATTAATTAATAATAAAATCTTTAAATCTAAAGCTAGATTGTTAATAGTATGTATTCATATACTTCAAAATATTAATAATAATTATTAATAAAGATGAATAAATCTTTTTGTTTGAATGCACACTTTCCACTTTTGATTCAAAGGCAAAAAATGGTTATCTTCTATGCATTTTATGAAAAATACATACACATTTAACATATAAAATTTTATTTATTAATATATATTTCAGAGAAGCTATATTTTAATCCTCTAAGGACCCATTCACATCACACGTTATTATGTGCATAACACATACGCTGATGTGTGTTGTGAATGCGCACTGTAGTGCATTGTTAGAATATATTGCTTTTATCCCAATTTGTATGTTATTCTTATGTGTTGCAAAGCTCTGCAATGCATTACAACACTGCACAAAAAAGTAACATCTCCAAATTTTTTCAGTGCATGCCAATGCAACACTGGCCTGGAAAGAGGCCATAGTACATAAGGCAAAATGCCTTGTTCTTGCATTGGACAATGCTGCACAATGCAGCCCAGCACTGCTGGTTTGTATGCATGTCTCATCCTAGTTTGACTCCTTTTATACTTTAAAGTGCTTAGATACAGATTAACTTTAATATGATGGCTTCCAAATTATGCATAATTCATAGGGAGATATTTAGGAAGGCTTATCCTATCTCTACGCATTTCTCAGAACATGAATCAGCTTATTTAGAAGATTTAGGAGGAACATATTGAATCTCTGATATATAAACAATACCACTAGTATAATCATGTATAACATTTATATTACAGATTCCATCACATTCCAAGCACTGTAAATGATTTTATACCTGCTTATGTAACAAATGTTTGCATATATTCTGCCCTAGCCTGTAAAGCAGGTAAACACCTCACCAGAGACCACAGGGGAGAAGAAGGAGGCCCCTCCTTACCCTAAAATGCAAAAACAAACTGGGGAAAGAGAAATCAATTTTATTTGAATTGAGCAAAGGATTAACAGGTCCAGCTTACAGTAATGTATAGGAGATTGTAAAATAGTTTACTATACTATTGAAAAAAAAAATCATATATTGTGCCTATAGAGGAAATACAGTTATTGTAGGTCCTCCGACATTATTTCTTTCAAATAAAGACTTATCAGGCTCATCCCTTGATGAGGTTTTTTTTTGGAAATAAATATAATGTAATGTAATATTGTGTAAGGCAAAAAAAAACTTTTTTTAATTATAGTATAGTATATTACTAAACATTTATCCAATATATTATTTTTCAGTCTGCTCTCCTTTTTACATTTTCCATTACTGCACTTTGAACGACTGGGTATTACTGTGACTGCATTAGGTTACTTGTGCCGCTGGCACTTTGGTGATCCCTCTAATATTTGGTGATCCCTCTGATATTGTTCAAGTCGCCACCTTATTTCAGTAAGTCAGACAGAAAAATCTGCAATGACAACTTCAAGGTATTGAGATCCCCCATGGCAGAAAAAGGTTTAACAAAAAAATGAATATATAGGAATTTCTTTTTCAATTTTTTTCCACTCACCTGGGTTGCCTGACAGAGCCCTTTCAGTTTTGTAATAGCAGAACGGACTGTTATTTTTAAACGACAGTACAAATACTTTTCTAAGTGTCCGAAGTAAGGGAATGTGAGCTTTGGAGTAGCCAAAGGGCTTCAAAGGATTAGGCTAAGGATTTAATACAGGATGCAGTGTAACTTCATAGACATACAAGATGCTTTTACCCATATGCTCATTTTTGTTGAAGAGACAAGTTAATCTCTCTGGTATGGATGTCATGAAATCTACACAGATCACATTGTGATATATTATAAAAAGGTATTGTTACATTCACAGCATTTGTTGTAGGTAACATAGGAACTCAGTTACTATGTAACAAAATAGTATCAGAGAGCCCCAATGTTATATATTCATTTCTAGAAAATGTTGTTTTGCCTTTTTCAGCTTTCTTATACATTTCTTACATACATTTTTTTAAATCTTCACGTCATGTACTTCAAGTAAGTATTTGATTTTTGTCATATTTCCCTTTCATAGTTACATTGTTTATATGGTTAAAAGAGACACTGGTCCATCCAAGTTCAACCTATGTGTGTACAGTGCCTTGAAAAATTATTCATACCCCTTGAAATTTTCCACTTTTTGTCATGTTACAACCAAAAACAAAAATGTATTTTATTGGGATTTTATGTGATAGACCAACACAAAGTGGCACATAATTGTGAAGTGGAAGAAAAATGATAAATGGTTTTCAAAATTTTTTACAAATAAATTTCTGAACAGCGGAGTGAGCATTTGATTTCATCCCCCTTTACTCCGATACCCCTAACTAACATCTAGTGGAACCAATTGCCTTCAGAACTCACCTAATTAGTAAATAGAGTCCACCTGTGTGTAATTCAATCTCATTATAAATACAGCTGTTCTATGAAGCCCTCAGAGGTTTGTTAAAGAACCTTAGTGAACAAACAGCATCATGAAGGCCAAGGAACACACCAGACAGGTCAGGGATAAAGTTGTGGAGAAGTTTAAAGCAGGGTTAGGTTATAAAAAAAATATCCCAAGCTTTGAGCATCTCACAGAGCACTGTATTTATCTATTTTTAAATGAATCCATCATTTGAAAATGGAAAGAGTATGGCACAACTGCAAACCTACCAAGACATGGCCATCCACTTAAACTGACAGGCTTGGCAGGCAGAGCATTAATCAGAGAAACAGCCAAGAGGCCCGAGGTAACTCTGGAGGAGCTGCAGAGATCCACAGCTCAGGTGGGAGAATCTGTCCACAGGACGACTATTAGTTGTGCACTCCACAAATCTGGCCTTTTAATGAAGAGTGGCAAGAAGAAAGTCATGGTTGAAAGAAAGCCATAAGAAGTCCTGTTTGCAGTTGCGAGAAGCCATGTGGGGGAACATGTGGAAGAAAGTGCTCTGTTCAGATGAGACCAAAAGTGAACTTTTTGGTTTAAAAGCAAAACGCTATGTGTGGTGGAAATCTAAAACTGCACATCTCCCTGAACACACCATCCCCACCGTGAAACATGGTGGTGGCAGCATCATGTTGTGGGGATGCTTTTCTTCAGCAGGGACAGGGAGCTTGTCAGAGTTGATGGGAAGATGGATGGAATCAAATACAGGGCAATCTTAGAAGAAAACCTGTTAGAGTCTGCAAAAGACTTGAGGCTGGGGCGGAGGTTCACCTTCCAGTAGGATAACGACCCTAAAAATACAACCGTACATAAACATACAGCTAGAGCTACAGTAGAATGGCTTAGATCAAAGCATATTCATGTGTTAGAATATCATCAAAGTCTATACCTAAAACCAATTGAGAATCTGTAGCAAGACTTGAAAATTGCTGTTCACAGGCGCTCTCCATCCAATCTGACATAGCTTGAGCTATTTTGCAAAGAAAAATGGGCAAAAATGTCACTCTCCAGATGTGCAAAGCTGGTAGAGACATCCCCAAAAAGACTTGCAGCTGTAATTGTAGAGAAAGGTGGTTCTACAAAGTATTGACCAAGGGGGTTGAATACAAATGCATGCCACACTTTTCACATATTTATTTCTAAAAAATGTTGAAAATCATTTATAATTTTTCTTCCACTGCACAATTATATGCCACTTTGTGTTGGTCTATCACATAAAATCCCATTAAAATACATTTACGTTTTTGGTTGTAACATGACAAAATGTGGAACATTTCAAGGGGTATGAATACTTTTTCAAGGCCCTGTATATGTGTGAATTATTTTTATTCTCTAACAATTCCCTTAACCCTGTATAGCCTCCTTCCTGAGGAGCACACCTAAAAGTTTTTTGAAGTTGTCAACACTCTCAGATATTACCACTGCCTGGGGGAGGGATTTCAACATTTTTACTGATCTAATCAGGGCCACTGTTAGATATCATGAGGCCCCGTGCAGGCTACCTGATAGGGCCCCCTTCAACTCTGACCTTGACCCCACCTCTGGACCCGCCTTGATACAAAATGCAGGTTTGTTGCCGTTTTCATATTCGTGCGGCACCAATGAGTGCATTCACAATTCGTTTAAATGGTATTGTTTGTTTTATTAAAAAAGAAAAATTCTACACTGTATCTTTAATTTTTATTCTCAGTCTTTCATTGCTATCACAAGCAATAAAAGAGTGATAGCATAGGTTGTGACAGGTACTCTTTATGAAAAGATCTGGGGTTGGTCTATTAGAAGTGAATAGGTTAATATATTTATTATTTATTTATTTATTGAGAGATAGGATAAAGGTATTTAATAAATAAAATAGAGGTAAAAGTAATAGTTTTACTTCACCAATCTCGAAGGCATGATATATAAGGGGGATGGTGTATAGATGATACTTAGGGGGACAGTTTACGAATGATCACTTAGAACTGATGGATGGAATGTAGAGGGATCGGACGGATATAGATGTCAGGTGGACTGTAGATGGGTTGGAAATCATTGAACATCCATCCCAGTGCTCCCCATCCATAATACAATCTCAGGACTTTGTGATTCAGTATCGGATGTGTAAGTTGGGCAGGAATCAGTGTGAGCAGTCATGTGTATATTGTGGACAGTGGAGATCAGCAATGACAGCCCTATAGGAAGACCAATCAGCCGTCTCGGTACACCAGCAGTCACAATCCTAGGCCTCAATCAATCGGATCCTTTATGGGGCGGCTTCTCTCTTGCTGGTGTGTGCCAACTGCGGTGGGAACTTCAAAGCTCTGGAGATACTTCCAGGAGCCGGGACCATGGGGTGGGTTTACCTGCTGGAAGGGGAGTACAGATTACCGCAGTTGCGCCCCCTGAATGTGGGTGATACAGAGCGGAGCTGACATAAGCAGGGAATCACTATATTACTCCGCCAGGTGAGGCAGCAGCCGGACTAATTGAGTAGCCAGGCTACATGCTACATGTGGGGCAGAATGATGTACTGTATATACAGTACATGTGATTCTGCACCTCTGGGTAGGCGACAGACGTGTGCCGCTTCTGCTGTGATTAGTCACAGTAGAAGATTATCAGCGGGTGCCAGCCAATGGATGTCCAATGGATGTCCGCCGGCAACCGCTGATCATCAAGGAGAGTGGCTGGACAGAGCTCTGCATATGTAAACAATGCAGATCTCCGTCCTGACAGTGGGGATGTGATGGTTTCTCTTTCCCTGCAAAGCACACATAGTACACCAACACACAGGTTAGGTATATATTTAACCCTTTGATCAACCTAAATGTTTAACCCCTTCCCAGCCAGTGTCATTAGTACGGTGACAGTGCATTAGTGTCACTGGTTCCCACAAAGTGTCAAAAGCGCAATGTCGCAGCCCCGCTATAAGTCGCTGATCGCTGGCATTACTAGTATAAAAAAATTAAAATTCCAGTTTATATCCCATAGTTTGTAGACACTATAACTATTACACAAACCAATCAATATACGCTACGAAGAAGAGGGAGTGGAGGAGAGAGCTGTGCCAGAATCACTACTAGCATTTTGGCGTGGTGGCGGAACAAGCTCCAACAAAACTGAACCCTGTCCTGCATCCTTCCCAGCTGCCAGCAGAGTTACCCAGTGTGCCGTGAAGGAAAGGTAACATCCCTGCCCATGCCTGCTAGACCATGAGTCTGTGGTAATATACACCTTACTGCTGACCGCCCTGTCCAACAAGACAAAAACATTGCCTTCCACATGCCGGTAGAGAGCTGGAATGGCCTCCCATGAAAAGAAATGGCATTTTGGAACCTGCAACTGAGGTATAGCACATTCCACAAATTCACGAAAGGGGGCAGAGTCTACCAGCTGAAAAGGCAGTAGTTGCAGTGCTAGCAATTTGGCCAAGCTAGCATTTAGACGCTGAGCATGTGGATGACTGGGACAGAATTTCTTTTTACAGTTTAGCAACTGGGGTAGGGAAATTTGCCTGCTAAAATCAGATGGTGGTGTACTGCTAGCAGACTGGTTGCAAGTACTTGGGACACCTATTGCTATACCTTCATTCCTCTCGGTGCAGGTTTTCGACAGGACTGGAGGTATAGTAGGGTTGGAGATCCCAGATGAGGAGCAAGGAGAAGTCTGCCTTTTTCTTTGTTGTGGGTCTTTCAAGTGCTGTTGCCAACGGACTTGTTGCCTTATGAGTTTATGTGAAATCTACATTAATAGCTGTAAAATATTGGAATTAGGAATATATTTAATTTAGCTTTTATCTATGTAGGGCGGAACATATTATCTTCACAGAAATCTCTGGTAGACCAGACAAGTCGGTGCCCAGGCTTGTGTATACAATGGGATCTAAATGTCATTGTTTTACACATACTCACTTCAAATACTCACTTCCATGCTGAGATACGCAATGAAGGGAGGCCAACCCGTAATCAATACTTAACTTCCCCGGAAAATTCAAGTTAAGCTCCTGCTCAGAATAGTCACAAGGATTTGCATCAAAGGGAGCTGACTTATGCAAAGTATAAGGATTGGAGATGTAGCCAGTCCTTAACCAGGAATAGGGAAACTCGCCAATCAGAGCCACGCTATGCCAACCAATGAGGCATCAGCATGTAATGATATACACACACTAGATGGGAGGTAAACACGCACTTTTATGGGAGAGCAACCATCAGAATGGAACCTTGAAACCTTGCTGCAAAGGGTAATTATGGGAAAGGTCTGCATGTAACTAAATATGTTTGTAGATTAATAAAAAACTCTAGTGGGGAATGTGGCGCTGTTCAAAAGTGTATATTATTAAAATGATGCCATAAGGAATGTGTGGTGGCAATATGTGAAAAGTACTGTGAACAAATGTATAATTGTTAAACGAAACGTGTCATGTGTATATCACAAATGTAAAACATCACATAGTATAAAAACCAAAAGTGCAAATGCGTTGTAAATAATAATAAAAGGAATACATGCACTCAAAAACGTAAAACATAACCAATATATAAATGTAAACCTTTCTCCTGGAGCCCCCGCTTGTGCCCCCACTCACCGGAAGACCCAACCCCTGCAGGGGTAATGGGCAAGTAAAAGTAAATCCACTGATAGGAATCAATCGGTGTCCCCTTCTGTGGTTCCGCAATCTCCTTCCTGGTTGGGTTGTCACTGGTCCTCCTCTGCCACCAAATCCTGCAACATCTCCTCTCTACGTCCTTCCAATTGGAAATCCCTTTGTCCTCTCTGCACCAGTGACAACCCAACCAGGAAGGAGATTGCGGAACCACAGAGGGGGACACCGATTGATTCCTACCAGTGGATTTACTTTTACTTGCCCATTACCCCTGCAGGGGTTGGGTCTTCCGGTGAGTGGGGACACAAGCGGGGGCTCCAGGAGAAAGGTTTACACAACAATCACAATAATTTACACGGGACCTGTTTGGAAGGCCAAGACACTCTTCACAGATTTTTTTCTTCTTTTTTATGCAGAACTTTAATTTTGCTTGGACACCTACACCATTTGGACTTGATTTTTAAAAAAATTTTTGGTGCACTATCACATTAGTTATCTACTACACCATTGATGAGACTTGTGCATTTTTTGGGCATTTTTGTGCGTTTCTTTTGCAATTTTGCTCACTCACACCAATATTACGCACATTTATATATTGGTTATGTTTTACGTTTTTGATTGCATGTATTCCTTTTATTATTATTTACAACGCATTTGCACTTTTGTTTTTTATACTATGTGATGTTTTACATTTGTGATATACGCATGACACGTTTCGTTTAACAATTATACATTTGTTCACAGTACTTTTCACATATTGCCACCACACATTCCTTATGGTATCATTTTAATAATATACACTTTTGAATAGCGCCACATTCCCCACCAGAGTTTTTTATTAATTTTTGGATTTCACTTCGGTGTTTTTTCCATTTTCTGGGGGGGCTGCAGTTCTCTTTTAAATATTGTCCTAAGCGCGGAATATTTTAGTTTGTAGATTAATGTTTTCAGGAATATACTCTGTATTCCTTCATGTAATTCTCTCATTTTAACCTAATATTTTCTTCCTTGGTGTAGACTATAGATAGATGGTTGTGTATTAGATAGACTTTCAACTACTCACCAATAAATGTTGTTATTGTGTTAAAGCTTTCACTCATGGTCAAAGAACTCTCATTTAACCCAAATCATATCTGAGAGGTATTAAATCTCAAATATAGTATGCGGGAAAAAGACTGCATGGGAGGTCATCATATGTCTGGTCAAGCATGTGGTGCCCAAGCGGCTGCTGTTGTGGCCACGCTTGATCCGCTTCAGACATAGGTTGCAAACAGCAACGATGCAATCTGTTGGACACGTGTCCAAAAAGGCCCACACAAAGGATCTTTTCAAAATCAGCGGGAAGTCAGCAGCGCCCTGCACCTGCGGAGCTCTGTGGTGTGATACAGTAGGGGGCTGCCCTTAAGCTGCCCCCTAGAGGACACCCTGCCTCGTTGGAGTTGTGCCTCCTCCTCTATTCTTTTAGGCACGCAAGTAGAGTATGTGACCTCATCATCCCCTCCCTCCTCGTCACTGGAGCAAACTTGGCACTATGCTGGAGCTGGGGGAACATGGCTGCCAGTTTCTTCTCCTTCTTGGGCACCCCCTCTCTCTAGGCTCACGATACTCCCTTCCTCAACCTGGGAACCAACATCAGAGCCTTCAAATCGCTGCGCATCCTCCAGCAGCATGTACTCGACACTATGGTCGAATAGTTTGAGAGACTCCTCCATGCATGATGGTGGGGCGACAGGAGTGACTGTGGACAAGAAGCTACTTTGGCAGCTGCATAGGAAGGAAAACTACTCTGAGCCTGGGTGACAGAGGATGAGGAGGATGAGGACGGCTTTGTTATCCACTCCACCAACTCTTCTGCATGTTCTGGCTCAATAACATGGCTAGTGTGTGCCCCACGGCCACCAGCAGAGGATGCACCATGTCCATGACCAGGACTGTTGACTAGACACAGAGCCTGTTTGCCCTCTTTTAGTGGCCTGTGAGCGTCTGCCTCTCCTTGGTGGCCTTCTGGACATGATGTATATTTTGTTTTGCAACACAGCACTACACTGTATTGTGTACTGTGTACACCACCAGAAAAGTAGTAGCAACTGCACTACAGCTGCACTGTATTGTGTACTGTGTACACCACCAGAAAAGTAGTAGCAACTGCACTACGGCTACACTGTATTGTGTACTGTGTACACCACCAGAAAAGTAGTAGCAACTGCATTACGGCTGCACTATATTGTAATTACAATTTTTGATCCAATATTTAAGAGCAGGGCCCGTTCCTGAGCTCAACAAGAGTATCTGTGAGGCTTTACAGTGTTGTGCCACCACCATAACCACCGTAAAGGCCCAATTTTTCTGTCCCTGTTTAACAGGGGCATGTAATTACAATTTTTGATCTAATATTTCACAGCAGGGCCCGTTCCTGCACCCACCAAGAGTATCTGTGAGGGGTTACAGTGTTGTGGCACCACCACCACCACCGCCTAAGGCCCAATTTTTCTGCCCCTGTTTGACAGGGGCATGTAATTACAATTCTTGATATAATATTTCACAACAGGGCCCGTTCCAGTGCCCACCAAGAGTAACTGTGAGGGCTTACAGTGTTCTGGTACCACCAACACCTAAGGCCCAATTTTCCACAGAGTGTATAGGGCAGGCCGTATAGTATATACAGGTGGTCCCCTATTTTCAAACATCCGACTTACAAACAACTCCTACTTACAAACGAAGGGAGACAACAGGAAGTGAGAGGAAATCTACCCCTAGGAAGGGAATTTCTCTCCTGTAAGTGTTAATATGGGAAAAAGGTGTCTCCACTGATGCTTTATCACCAATCCTTGTTTCCCTAATAACCCAAAATTTTCAAAATTCAATTGTCACTGGGACAGAAAGTGAGGTTAAATCTTCTGAACAGGGGCACAGACAGCAAAACAAATATTACAGGGGTGATAACCCTATATTATTCAAAAAGCTTTAAAATAGATTTTTGGGCTGGAGCTACACTTAAAAAATGTACCTGTTCCAAACTACAAACAGATTCAACTCAACAACAAACCTACAGCCCCTATCTTCTTTGTAATTCCTGTATACTGCTGTTCAGAGTATATAGGGCCTGGGTGCCCCACGCCTTTTTTTTTTTATTTAGGTGTGGGGTTCCCCTTAATATCCATACCAGACCCAAAGGGCCAGGTAATGGGCTGGGGGGGGGGGGGGGGCAACATTACATTACAGCCGCAAGCAGTTTTAAATTACTTTTTTTTCCTATAGAGATGTCATTTTGTGCAGGGACTGTTCTAAACACAGGAAAAATGCACCACTTTACAGGCATACTATAGACACCCCCCAGGCACGATATTTAAAGGATATTACACTTTTATTGTTTCATTTTAAGCAATCTTAAAATAACTGCTCCCGAAAAAACGGCCGTTTTTAAAACTTTTTTTTGCATTAATAAATGTCCCCTGGGGAAGGACCCGGGTCCCCAAACACTTTTTATGACAATAACTTGCATATTAGCCTTTAAAATTAGCACTTTTGATTTTTCACGTTCAAGTCCCATAGACTTTAACGGTGCTCGCGTGTTCGCACAAATTTTTTGTCTGTTCTGCCATGAACCAAACCGGGGGGGTGTTCGGCTCATCCCTAGGTGATACACACACACAGTCCAATACCCCTAGCTAGAGTTCAATATTGAACTCTACGAACTAAGACTGGGATACCATTAAATGTTCATGTGAGTGTAAAGGCAGCGGTCCCAATACTTTTGACAATATAGTGTACTGTATATACAGTTGTGCTCATAAGTTTACATACCCTGGCAGAATTTATGATTTCTTGTCCATTTTGCAGAGAATATGAATGATAACACAAAAACATTTCTTTCACTCATGGTTAGTGTTTGGCTGAAGCCATTTATTATCAATCAACTGTGTTTACACTTTTTAAATCATAATCACAACAGAAACTACCCATTACCCATACATACCCCAGTTCTAAATACCGTGTATTGCCCCCTTTAACATCAATGACAGCTTGAAGTCTTTTGTGGTATTTGTGGATGAGGCTCTTTATCTTCTCAGATGGTAAAGCTGCCCATTCCTCTTGGCAAAAAGCCTCCAGTTCCCATAAATTCTTGGTCTGTCTTGCATGAACTGCACTCTTCAGATGTCCCCAGAGTGGCTCAATGATATTGAGGTCAGGAGAACCTTCACTTTATTCTGCTGTAGCCAATGACAGGTCGTCTTGGTCTTGTGTTTTGGATCATTGTCATGTTGGAATGTCCAAGTATGTCCCATGCGCAGCTTCCTGGCTGATGAATGCAAATGTTCCTCCAGTATTTTTTAATAACACATTACATTCATCTTGCCATCGATTTTGACCAAATTTCCTGTGTCTTTGTAGCTCACACATCCCCAAAACATCAATGATCCACCTCTGTGTTTCACAGTAGGAATGGTGTACCTTTCAGCATAGGCCTTGTTGACGCCTCTCCAAATGTAGTGTTTTTGATTGTGGCCAAAAAGCTCAATTTTGGTCTTATCACTCCAAATGACTTTGTGCCAGAAGGTTTGAGGCTTGTCTCTGTGCTGTTTGTAAGTGATCAGTGGTGATTGATCGCTTGGTTCTCAGTGTTAGAGCCGGCAGACCGATGCTGCATCCAGTTAGAATAGTATGATTTTTTTTTTTAATGGATTCCCATACTTCTCTTTTAAGTATATACCTGCATCCAATAAGTTATTACCAGTTATTACTGATACACAGTTTGCGAAAAACTGCCTACTATCATTTTTAGTGGTTGAAATTATGATTATTGATTGCTACAAGTCCGGTTTCTAGTTTGGTTCGCAGCAGAACATGAAAACAGGCAAAAAAATCGTTTGAACACATGATCACCGTTAAAGTCTATGGGACACGAACGTGAAAATTCAAAAGTGCTAATTTTAAAGGCTTATATGCAAGTTATTGCTTTAAAAAGTGTTTGGGGGCCCAGGTCCTGCCCCAGGGGACATGTATCAATGCAAAAAAAAAGTTTTAAAAACGGCCATTTTTCGGGAGCAGTGATTTTAATAATGCTTAACCGTTTGCCGACCAACCACCATCATTTTACTGCGGCAGGTCAGAACGATCCTGCAAACCGTCATAGCTATACGCGTCCGCTGAACAGTGGGGTTGCCAATGCTCATGGCTGACGGTCGCGATGGCCGTCAGCCACGAGTGATCAAGAACACAAGAGACAGAACAGGAACGAGTGTGTGTAAACACACACTTCCCTGTTCTGTTCTGAGAGGAGTGACAGATTGTGTGTTCCTATTAGCTAGGAACCACGATCTGTTACTTCCTCTAGTCAGTCCCCTCCCTCTTCAGTTAGAAACATGTAACAGGGAACACATTTAACCCCTTGATCGCCCCCTAGTGTTAACCCCTTCCCTGCCAGTGACATTTTTACAGTAATCAGTGCATTTTTATAGCACTGATCGCTGTATAAATACCAATGGTCCCAAAAATGTGTCAAAAGTGTCTGATGTATCCGCCATAATGTCGCATTCCCAATAAAAATCGCAGATCACCACCATTACTAGTAACAAAAAAAAATAATAATAAAAATGCTAAAAAATCTATCCCCTATCTTGTAGACGCTATAACTTTTGCACAAACCAATCAATATAGGCTTACTGCGATTTTTTTACCAAAGAT